>NW_017728993.1:61578885-61584140 GCF_001723915.1 Gavialis gangeticus
GCAGAGCCCAGTTCTGCTTGGTACAGTCTGTATATGCAGTAAGGGATCAAACAGCAGGGAGCTTGTTCAATTCTTACCAGGCCAATGAGGCTAATGGGATTTTTTGCCTTGACTAAGACCAGGTACAAAGAAAATAAAGACCTATGGATTTGTCCCAGTAATCGTCAAGGGTAAATTTCTTGCCTTGCTGAAGTTCATGGGAGCTTTGGATCTGATCCCGTATACGTATGCAGTGGGCGCCTCTACATGTGCAATTAATATGCCTGAAATGTCTTCACAGAAAATTCTGGTTCATTAACACACTGTGGGGTGTATGTCTACATGGCTGCCCCCATTGGGAGCACATTGTGCCTGACAGGAGCAGCCCAGTCCAGGGCTACTCCAGACAGGCTACTCCTGCCCCGCTGTGCCCCCCTGCAGGAATCGGGGGGAGCTCCAGGCTCCACCAGGTGCCAGTCCTGGGGCTGGCAGGGAGCATGGGGGCTGGTCCCAATTTCTACATGGCCGGGAGAGTCATCCCTGCTTGGCAGGAGTGCTGCGTGCCAGCCATGTGGAGATCCCTGAACCTCACCCTGACCTGCCTTCCACGTGGCTGGTCCCAATCCCCATGTGGCAGGGAGATGCTCCTGCAGCCAGCATAGCCCTCCCACCCCCTACCCCACAGTAGGGCTTAGACCAGCAGCGATGGGCTCCCTGTTGTGTGCACTGACTGGGAGCAAATTGCTCCCGGTCAGCATCTACACATGCCCTACTGCACTGTAGCAAATCCACTGTTCATCTAGTACCTGTATTTCCTGGTACGAGGAAATAGCGCATTAGCCTAACTTACTGTGCAGTAAATCCTGCGCAAGTGTAGATAGTGACACTTTGTTGCCCATTAGATTAATGTAATGCACACTAAAGCGCCTCATGTAGATGTGCCTCGTGCCCCTTAAAGGTCTCCAGATGTTTTATGTGGGAGTATGCAAACTGCCATATAAATAACACAGGAGGATCATTTCACATGGCGCCACTGCTGGGGAGGAACACAGCTCACTTCCTAGTATTTCAGGATCAAAAGTAAAGTCTGGCTCCAAGTGAAAATGCAGGTGCTGTAAATTTCAGTGACAGAAGATGATGCTTTCCCTGAAATTTCATCCTGCACTTTCAGAGGTCAGAGTCACATTTTTTGGTTTGTTTATGGGTTTGTTTGTTTATGGGGTGAGGAGTGGTCTGCCTGGCCTTTAAATATACAGGCTGACTTGAATTGTTTTGAAAGCTGGAGAGGAAGGGAGGCCAATTGTTAGACCTCTCCTGTCTGCTGAGGGAGCCAGCTCTTGTTACGCTGCTGTCATTTATTTGTTGGAATTTACGCAGTGCATTATTAAAAAGCTTCAGTCCAGGGCCGTAGGTGCTTTTGCTATATCTATTAAAATGTAATTGTATGAATACTAACAAAACCAGTACCCTTCCCAGAACTAGTCGGAGAAAGGGGCGAAACTGAAACAGTGTGACAAATTAGAACTAGTGCCATGTCAAAAAGTTTTAATCCCCTGATGTTGTGGGTAGAGATCTGGGATTTTGATCCACCCTCGTCTCTTGGGCGTAGTATAGATTTGCTGTCTCTTGCAGACTTGCTTTTAGATATTGGAAACATTTTGACCTTCCTTCTGCAGGAAAACATATGAGGCCAGGTCCTTGGCTGATGTAAATTGATCGAGCTCCATTGAAATCACTTTTCTGCAGAAATTGAAACTGGCCCATTGACTTCAGAGCACTTAGGCTGGTGGAGGCCCAGTTTAAATGGAGAATTAAACTCATAGGACTTGATTCTGACTTCAAGCTATTCAGTGTCAATTCCACTGGCTACAGTAAGATGACTGTAATGAGATGAGAATCAAGCCAAGAGGCTTGGGTTTCCTCTTCTGGGCGCACCTCTCATGTCAAGTGCTTGCCTCTGATGGCCCAGTTTAAATCATCTAATGGGATGGTGTATATAGCAATGGGCATAATCAGGACAGGAAAGGGAGAGGAGGAAAAGAGCAGAGATGACCTCTGAAACTAATGGCAGCATAGTCAGCTTTGTCTCTAAATGTATCTGGGCTTTAAAAGCTCCAGTATGATATCTAGTCACTGATTTTGGCAGGAATTTTATTTCCTGGACAGATCATTTCCCAGCGCTATACTCTCCAGCCCTTATACCCTTCTCTTTGCATACCCAAAGCCCAGGCACACCTATCTTGAGTTCCCCAAACTTTGGATACCTCCTCCACATGTCACCTCTCCTACTCAGTTTTTTGCTTTTCAAGTAGCCTCAAACTCTTCAGGCATTTTCTTGTAGCGACTTTCTCAGCCTTACACATGGCATTTGGACATATATGTGGTGTGCATACAAATGCAGTGGGGAAAATTCCCTTTCATGCCATTTTTCCTCCAGCCACAAATGTTACTAATTTGCAGCCTGAAAATAAAAGCCATAACAATGCCCAGAATAACCTGAAGTGCTAGTTTCCATCCCCCTTGTCCCAGCCTGCTCTCTCTCAGTCAGAAAGCCATGAGTCATCAGCTCTCAGCTCCACCAACATCGTAATTTTTTCCCCCTAACTGGGATGAAGAAGCGAGGAAGCAAATAGGAATAAATACCTCCAGCCATAAAAGTGAAATAAATCAATATCGCTCCTCTGAAGCCAGAGATGCTTAATAGGCAAAGATCACTGCCAGATTGTAAAAAATGTGTTCAGTGTGCGGCTGGGGCAGGTTTAACCCTCAGACATAAATAGGAGAGCAGCTTCTCTCACCTTTCAATTAAATAATGTTAACTCTGCATGGCTGTGGTTAATAGAGGGACATCCGGCTAGGAGGCTCAGTGGCCTGAATCTAGCATAGCTAAAGTTCACCTGCAGCTCCATGATGATTGTGGCCAGTAACTTTTCTCTGCAAACACTGTGGGACTCTCTTCCCTGCAGGCTCAGCTCTTCTCTGCAGAAGCTGGAGCTTTCTTAAGGAACAAGGAAAGATGGTGAAATGAACTTGCTCAGGAGTTCAAACTCCCTGTCTTGGATGTGTTTGTTGACATGTACTCAGGGCTATTGTAATATGGAAGCACTGTCTCATGTCTGGCATGGAGCAGAAGTGAATGGGCAGTGCGTGGTCACAGCAGTGTTCCCAGACAGATCACAGGGGCAGAGGAGATCTGCTTTTTGCTTTTTATGTTTCTTCAAAGTGCAAGATCATGTACAGTTTCTAACCCATTTTACACAGAAGGCTATGGATCATTCTCCAATTTTTATGAACTGGGAAAGAAGCATAGAGTGCTTGGTCAAGATCAAACAGAAAAGGAAATATATTCCTTGCATTAATCTGATTTTTAATCTGACACGTCTGCCTTCAGCACACAGGATAATGGTATTCATGGCACTCCAAGAGATCTTAGAAATCTGTCCAGTTTCCATGCTATGGGAAGACAATGTGCTGTGAAATGTGACAGTGCAGTAGCTATAGCATATATAATATTCCCTTCCTCTATCTAGCCCTACTGATGGTAGATCAGATCTCATGCTTGTTATGCCTGCAACAAGTAGAGGTTATTTGAATATAAAAAATTAAGCCAGGTGTGGAAGAGTATAGTTAAAGTGGGTCTGATTCCACTAACCAGCTCATGTTTAGACATGCCTTCTGTGTGGGATCATTGATTTCAATGGGGTGAGCACAGATCTGTGACCTGCACTGCGGTGGCTGCTTTGAACTATGTGGTGGGTACAGCTGCCTCTCTCTAGCCTTAACATAGGAGAGCTCCAAAGAAGGCCCCACAATGCTGGCCTTAGCCATACACAGGTAGAAATTCAGCATTTCCACCATTGGGAGGGACCAGATGGCTCATGTAGGATTCACCCCATTGAAGATAGTATTAATTCATATGAGAACAGAGTACCAATGCTTACAAGGCTGGGCTGAAGTCAGTGGGAGTCTTTTAGCTGACTTAGGGGCTTTGGGTTCTATTTTCAGTGCTTCAGTATGTTTGTGCGCAAGTCATTTCACTTCTCCTGCCTATTTGCCCATCAATGCAATTAGAAGCATGCTCCTAACCCTCCTGTATAAATTGCTTGCAATCTGTAGATGAAAATGCCACCTAGGAAGTAGTAAAGGGCTCTTTGTCCAAGGTGCAGATAAGTGCTCTTAGTCCATTCAGCATCTTTACTGTGTAAGGTCATCATCCTTGTTTTATCCGTATACACAGATCAAGGCATTTTATAGATCATGGCATAACATCACCAATGTAGGGGGTAATTTAAAGTAATGAGATAACGAGGCTTTGAGAAACTGGTGGATCTTTCAGAGTATTTAATATCCATTGGGGACACAATGCTATTGTGGATACATGACATTTTCAGATTGCTGTGTTCTGAACAATCAAGGGTTCACTGTATATTAATTCTAATAACAGAAAGAAACTAGTGGTTGAGCTTGTAAGTACAGCCCACCATTGTTGCATGTTTTGAAATGCATTGCAAAGCTGAGAGAAGGGGCTTGCTGGAGATCCTGGTTCTTTTGGGTGGTACCGAGAACTCATGCCCTTGGGCTGGCCATTTGAGGAGGTTTTCTTACAAGGCTTATGGGTAAGGACCTACTGAATTCCCGGCAGAAGTGGGCGGTGCGGTAGATCCTTTAATCTTGCAGGTTCCCCCACGCTTCCCACTCCCTTGCTGATTGGTGGAGGGGTCCTGATCTGCTTGGAGGCAAAAACAGTGTTTTTAAATATGGTGCCATTTTTGCCTCCCGGCCAGTCACCAACAAACAGCAGGGCCACTGGGGCCCCTTAGCCAATCAGTAATGAGGAGGGGAGGGGAAGGAGGACCTGCAAGATTTAAAGGAGCTGCTGTGCAGCCCCTTCTACCATGAATTTGGTAGGTCCCTACTCATGGGAGACATAAGTTGATGGATGCCGGCTGACTGCCATAGAGTTTCGATCAAACTTGATAGTCCTTGGGTTCAGGAGCAGCTCAGGCACTGGTGTGGTGGGACAGCACCCCTCCTTCACAGTCTTGTAGTGGACTGAGCTGGACCTAGGTGGCAGGCTGGCTTTGGGGGGGACTACATTTTGTTTCTTTCAGTGTCTGACTGTAGATTAATTGAAGTGTTCTTTGTTCACTAATTGAAGCAGTCAAGTTGTCAAATGAGGCATTTCAATAATAGAGGAGCTAGGAATTTTTCCACCTCTTTTGTAATGAGGCTTCAAGACATAGTTTCATAGTTTCATAGTTTCTAGGGTCGGAAGA
>NW_017728993.1:61584151-61584850 GCF_001723915.1 Gavialis gangeticus
GTCCCTCCTGTACAGCCTATAGCCCTCAACATTCACCACCCATTCACATCTACGAACCCTCCTCAGAAAGAGAGGTTGTGGGGGGAGGAGAACAGGGACAGAACCAATTTTAATCCCCTCCAATTCTTGACTTATTGTGTTTCAGCAAATATTTTGCAAAAGGCTTTTGAGGGTGAACTTCAAACAGGTGAGTGGCTCACTCCAGTGACTTGCAGAGCTTTGCAAATGTAAGAAGAAAATGAAGACTGTATTTGTTGACATTTTAAACCTCTTTTACTAGCCAGCTATATGGTTCCATATCATTTGGGTCAGGCGCTCTTTTTCCGCAGAAGAAAAGGATATTTATAGCAGTGTAGGAGCATAACGGAGAAATACCCAGCCCGCAGTACCTGTCAGCCAAGGTTAGTTATGAATCTAATATTAGCTACCAGGACCAAGTTTGTAACAAGGAAGAAGGAAAAGGAGGGGTATATGTCTGTGGAAATGAGGAGCAAAAGGCAGTGGCTGAGAGAGGGAGGGCCAGTGATTAGGGCACTAGCCTAGTACTTAGGAGAGTTGGGCTTAAGTCCTTGCTCTGTTAAAGGATTTTGGTGTGATGCTGGTCAAGTCACTTAATCTTCTTGGGCTCAGTGGAAGGGGCATAGAAGCATTGGTGTTGTGAAGGCAGTAGTATAAAGATTTCATAAATTTCTTAGACGT
>NW_017728993.1:61589850-61598482 GCF_001723915.1 Gavialis gangeticus
AGAAGCATTGGTGTTGTGAAGGCAGTAGTATAAAGATTTCATAAATTTCTTAGACGTTAGGGCTGGAAGGGACATCGGAAGATCATTGAGTCCAGCCCCGTCCCGGGGCAGGAAGTCAGCTGGGGTAACAGGATCCCAGCAAGATGAACAGCCAATTGACTCTTAAAGGAATCCAGAGTAGGTGCTTGCACCACCTGTGGCGGCAGTCTGTTCCAGGTCTTGGGGGCTTGGACTGTAAAGAAGTTCTTCCTTATGTCCAGCCTGATGGGTGGGCAAGTGAGGCATGAGTCCTGACCTCTACCTAAGTGGGGGGCACCAGCGTGGAGCTAGGGAGTGCCTAAGCATCCAGTCCCTCCTGCACCTTCCCTGCAGTGGCTCTGGTGAGGGCAGAACAACAGTAGCCCCACACAGTGTGGCAGCAATGGCTAGAGGTCCACTGGTGGGAGGGGGAGAGAGAATGTCACCTCTTTTTTTTGCTACTGAACATCCGTGTTTAAATCACTGTTTGATACACTCCAGATGCAAGGAAAGGAGGTGACATCTTCCCAGTGTGTCACCGCTGCCCAGGGGGCAGTACCGGGTCTGGGCTCTGTGTGAAGGTGACTGCATTATAGACTGAGGCCCCTGGCTTCTCTAGTAATGGGAGCTGCAGAATTTCTTAGATAAATATCTAGGGGAAGAGGAGTTAGCTAGGCTTCTACCATGGATCTAATGAGTAACAGTCAGCAATTTCATGAGAGAATGAGTGCGCAGGCAGATGAAAGGCACAGCTGGTGCCTCAAAGCAGCTGGGTTTAGTTCTCAACACTGTTGCAGATCTCCTGTGAGAGGCTGAGCATGTTGCCTACTCAATCTAAGCCCCTAAAATGAGGGTTGAGGTTCTTGCCCCTTTCCATCTTGTCTATTTTGACTGTAAGCTCTTCAGGGAAAACATGGTTTCTCTGTGTTTGTACAGTGCCCAGCACAGCAGAGGCCTAATACTGGATGCACCTGTAGATGCTGCTATAATACAAATAAGTTCTCAACACCCATTATAAAAGTCTGTGGGTGTATCCGCGACTTGAGCTATAGCATGTCCTGCTGCTGGGATGCCATACACAACTCCGTCCATGCTCTTCTGTCCTACTTGTTGACACCCTCTGATGTCCCAGAGGAGGGCTTCTCCTGAACAGACTCAGTAATATGCAGCGAAGGCCACAGTGGATTCATAAAGTCCCTTTACAGTCCACTGGATTGGTATGTAGATTATAGCAGAAATCAATCTAATCTTGCACACCCTGGTATCTCTGGCAGTGCTGTTCCAGGCACCCTCAAGCATAGGTGGATCTAGGACTTTGAAACGGGTGGTATGCGAGATGGCACCAGCATGGCAGGGGTGGTTGCAGCCCATCCCTCCCTCTCCCTTAGTGCACAGTAGTTGCCAAGGACCTTTTGTCCTGGAAGCGGTAAGACTCCCTCCACCTGCTCTTGGCACCCCCTCCTTCTCCCACAATAGGAGTCACCTAAGATTTGCTTCTGGGCCTAGGAAGCAGGAACCCACCACTGCCACTCCCAGATGACTGGGGGTCGGGGAAGCCCCAGAGCCACTCCTGCCCCAGTTCAGCTAGGGCTTTTGTGAGCAGCAGTGGGGTACAATGCCGGTGAGTAAGAGCCCCTTCCAGGCACTTATGCCCCCTGCCCAGTCCCCCCTCCCCTCCAACCCCAGTGTCCCTGTCTGTCTGAGACCAGTGCTGGAAGGGGGAACCTCCCAGTGCCCTATCCCTGGCTGACACCCCGCATAGCCATTCCCTGCAGCTGGAGCCCTGGGAACAGTAGGGAAAATGTGGTGGAGGGGGAGGGAGCCCCCATTGCCACTGGGTGAGCCTGGCACCCTGTGCAGCTTCTGGCTGGAATGGGGCAGAAGTGGCAACAGTGGGCAGGCCCCATTTCCTCACCTTGCTTTATCTCCATGGATGTTCTACATGGTAACAAGCACTCATCCTAGGGGCAGCTGTGATGCCCCATGGTGGCCGCTCAGCCACTGCTCTGCCTTCACTCCTCAGGCTTTACTCCCCTTTGCCTTGCCTGCTACATGCTGTTGTTCCTAGATCTTTAGAAAGGGAGGCTGCCCCCAGGGTTGCCTGATCCCATGCTGATGTTCAGGTGCCTACTTCTCCTTAAGGGATTGTAGCATGGTTCCAGCCGTGCTTACATGATGCCCGTGCCTCACAGAGGTTATCAATAGTGTCTACCATCAGCCCTCTTTGGTAATGGTCTCAGTCCCTGTGACTGGGCCTCCCTTCCTGGGCACTTTGCCTAGCTTGGCTACTCCTGGTTGTAGCTTCAGGCTTGCCTTCTCCACCTGGGTCCTTTGTCTCTTACAGCTACTCCCAAGTGCAGAATCAGCCTGCACTCCCCACCTGGGCATGTTGCCTCTGCAAGCTACTCCTGGGCACCATATCCTGCCCTCTCAGGACTTTGGGCCCCTGGCCCCAATCTCTGGGCTCCCTCACCCTGTCTATGCCCCTCTCTGGGCTACAGGTCCTCTGACCTTCTTGGTCTCCATCAGGGTCCCTGACCTTCAGTCTCCCTAGACCCTGGCCCTGCTCCTAAGCCAGTTAAGACCATGGGTACCCTGGCCCTCCTTGCTTCCCAGCTCTCCAATTCCCATATTTCCAGTTCCATGAGAGAGGATACCTGTTGGGGGGTAGGGGGGGATATTATTATAGGGGAGGGCAGTTTCTAACTGTTACAGTAAATAACAGGTATTATTGCCTCAGAAATTAAATGTAAAACAAAGATAAAGCCACAGCCACCCCCTGGACCTGCTGGTTCCCCTCATTTCCCATGTACAATCGCTTGCCCTCCCAAACTATGCTCCTGCCACTCACTCCGAACCCATAGTACCCAACCCCCAGGCCATGCTGGTTCCCCTCATTTCCCATGTACAATCGCTTGCCCTCCCAAACTATGCTCCTGCCACTCACTCCGAACCCATAGTACCCAACCCCCAGGCCATGCTGGTGCCCCTCACTCCTAACCTGCAGCCCCTGCTGCCCACAGCCCTGCTGGAGGGGGCCCCCAGCTGTCCCTGTCCTGACTGGGCTGGGGCAGGGCAGCTGCAGTGGTTCTGGCTCATGCGGGTGGTGGCAGAGCAAGTTCAGCCTTGGTGCGGGCTGGAAAGAGAAGGAGGGGAGCACTTTAGCACCCCCTGCCCTTGGCTGATACTCCCATACTGCGCCAGGTGGCTTAGCCATTGCTCCCCCCTGCCCCTGCGAGCATGGGCACTGGCCCCAGTGCTGCCAGCTCAGCCATGCATCTCCCCACTGCCCCTGAACGGCCCCCCCACCCCTTCCCCCACTCGAGAGGCAGGCACCTCTTGCCCCCGCTGCAGCCTCAGCCCTGGCCACCTTCCCCCACTCCCCCAACACCCCAATCCCCTCCATACACCCCTGCCACACACACATATGCCACAGCCCTCCACCGCAGCCCAGACAGTTTCCAAACCCTGGCCCTCCACCCCCTGCTCCCCATAGACCTACCTGCATCCAGCTTCTTGGGATGCTCCCACCACCCTGCCTGGCTGTATGCCAGCCATGTGCGTGTGTGCACACAGACACACAGGGCACCCCCTGCCTCCAATCGCCCCAAGCAGCTCCTTGCAGGTTGGAAGGCTGCCAGCCTGCAAGGGGAAACATGCAGTCTCCTCTTTTAAAGAGGAAAATCTGCATTTTTCCACAGCAAATAGAAAATCCAGATCCCTGGTAAACATGCACGCTGCTAGCGCAAGCTAAGAAATGCAGTTTTACCAGCATCGATGTTGAAAAAAGACTAGCAGAGTAAAATCCCGACATTTGTTAATTTTTCAAAAAAACACCCAGATGGGGATTGGAGACCCAAAAAGAAGACATCTGGGAGAACCCAGACACATGGTAACCCTGGCCTTAGCTGCCCATGTGCTCCTCTCAGGTCTTCTGCCAAGATTACACTATTGCCCCAGCCCAGGGTCTGAATTTATATCCTGTAAGCCCAGCCCCTTGTGGGTCATGTGACTCCTGATTACCTCCTGCAGCTCTTGGGAGACTGCTCCATCTGCAGTCTGCCTTCTCTTAAAGTAGCAGAAGCCCCAAGACCCCTGCAACACACTCCAGCCCATGGCTCCAGCCATGCCTTGGACTCTGCGGAGGACCCAGGCGCTAGGGCCTGCATGGAACTGGAACTGCCTCAGGTGCACTGTCCTGTGAAAGGGTGCACAACTGCATCACTCCAACCCTCTAGACCAGGCTTGTCCAGCATACGGCCTGCGGGCCGCATAGTGGCCCTCCAAGCTGTTTTTTGAGGCCTGAGGTGCTGCAACGGGAAACAAAAGTAAACACTGTACTTTTCTTTTGGGGGGGTGATGTGATACCGCTTCCTGTGAGGTCTTTGAATATGGCTCGCCAGCCCATTGGGTGATAAAAAGTTCATGATCCGGTCCCACATTCAAAAAGGTTGGACACCCCTGCTCTAGACCCACACCTGCCCTTGAGTTCTGCCCTGCAAATGCAGACCCACAGTTCTGCAAATAACCCATGGAAGTAGACACCTGAGCTTGCACAAAACCTCATTGACTTGCTGTGGGAGATGGTGTGGCCTAGAAGATAGTGCACTGGACAGGGGTTTCAGAGACAGGCTGTATTCCTGGCTTAATTTCTTTCATTAGCTTGGCTGAGTTGCTTCATTTTCCTGTCTCCCCTGTAAAGTTTCCTTCCTGCCAGCTTATGGATATGAGCTTCCCCTGTAAAGTGCTTTGAGATCTGTAGATGAAATTGTTATATAGGAGCTGGGAATAATAGTTGCTAGAGCTTGCATCTTGGCTCATTACCCTATTTTTTGGGGGAGAGAGAGACTATTCTAGTCTACCTCACCTTCTACCAGCAGTATTTTGGCACTGGCTTCATTGTTAAGTCTGAAGTTAGTTTCCCATCATTTACAAGCCTGGACCCTGATGCTGCAAGCTTAGGCTGATGTGGCTGCCTGCAAAGGAGGCCCTGCTGAAGGCAATAGGATTCTGCTCAGATCCTGGGCTCTGGCTATACTCTGGGACTTTTCTGGCAGAATGGGGACCCCAGATTTTTCAATCCTCATCCTGCAACTTCACCAATGAGAAATCAATTTCCTGACGTTTCACGTGATCTGCCTCATCTCAAGGGAATAATCTTGGGAGCTCCAGGGGGGAAAAAAAATCAGAAAAATAAGTTTCCAAGTGGTGCTATTCTGTGGCTGACTTTGCACTAGCTATTTTAATTTATTCTGGCTCATTGCATTTTCAAACCAGCTCGGCCAGAAAACTCCACAGTTGTTTAGTTTGGCTGATCTTGCTGAAAAGAACTGCCTTGGGGGGGGTGGTCTTTGGTTTTGTGGGGAGGGGAGGAGTTCATGGGAGAATTACAAAGTGAAGTCACAGAAAGAGCTTTAGAATACAAAGCTCACATTGAGGCAGCAGGGAAGGGGTTAAATTAAACTAGGGTTATAAATAAAAGGCACAGGGCCGTCTATTGACAGCTGGGGGGAGGAACCCAGAGGTGGGGAGAGGAACTTGAAGGTGAAATGGCTTCTCTCTAAGGTGGGTACAGATTCAAGTCGGATCTGGGAAACTTGCTACAGAGACTTTGGGCATGTCTATACATCACCCTACAGCGATGTAGCACTGTGACATGTCACTGCATGGTGTGCTATGGCGACATAGTGATCACATAGCTCTACATATGATCGCCAGCTACGTTGCTATAGCGGTGCAGTCCCCAGTATAGTGCACTGCTACGGCAATATCATGGTGATATCTAACCATGTGTTGCATGCACAGCGCAGTAACTGCCGGTACTGTGCTATGTTTTAGTACTTGCAAAAGGAAGTACTAAAGCACGGAGCCATAGCAATGTCACCATATGGCGACATGCCCTTTGTGTCTGAAGGACTCTCCTGTTTGGCTCTTCTTTGTCTGCTGCTTGGCTCTTGCTTTGGAACAGGCTGAAGGAAGCACTAGCTCTGTCTCCCTGTTGGGCTGGAGTAGCGAAACTCTCTTTGAAGTTGCATCTTGGACTGTTCTTACTCTTCACTATGACTGGTGCTGATAGATGAGGCCACAGCTGTACATAGAGCTGTGTGAAGCTTCGGTCCCTGATTCGGTGGAGATTCAGCTTGATTCGGTGGCTGAATCTCCTAATTGAATCAGAGGACCCTTTTTAATCCCTCTGAAATGAATCAGAAACCTCTGAATTGATTCGGAGATTCGGACATAGAGACAGCTTTAAATGTTTTTTCTACATACCTCTAGGTAGCAGGGGCTCATGAGTGCTGTGATGCTGGGGTGCCTGGAGTGTCCTACAGAAGCATGGGGGGCTCCCCAGTGTGCTGGGCAGCAGACCAGGAAGTGGACCAGAACCACTTCCAGTCCACTTCCAGGTCTTCTGGGGAGTGTGCTGGTGGGGGGGGGCCCTCCGCGCTACCCCAGCTCAGCAACTGGTGCCTCCTGGGTCTGGGAGGGGCACCTGGGGTCCTCCTGCAGCCGATCACCAAGCTGGGGAGACACAGTGGGGCCCCCCAGCATGCTTCCCGGCAGACCCAAATTACTTCTGGTCCACTTCTGGGTTTGCCACCAAGCACATGGAGCCCTCCCCCTCCCCCTCCCCCCCCACTCCTGTGAGACGCTGCATGTGCCCCAGCATCACAGTGATCATGAGCCACGCCTGCTACCTCAAGGTTTGTAGAAAAAACTTTTAAAGCTGTATCTGTGTCTGAATCGATTCTCTAAATCAACATTGAATCTTCAGGTTTGGATTTGGTCAAATCAAATCAGGGACAGTGATCCAAATCAATTAATCAAATCACTGTCCCTGATTCGGGCCGAATCCGAATCAAATAGTGTCCACTTCCCACACCCCTGCTATACAGCTCTGGTTTCAAGTAGTGAGGTTGAATCCCACTTCTGTTTTCTTCCAGACAGCTTCATGCTTGAAGTTTCTTAAGATGAATAACGTTCTGAAGAAATGTACAGTGTTGTGTTCCTGAGGTGCCTGGGCTCTACTGCAGCTTGTTTTCAACCTCACCTCTTGTCAAACCAAGACTCCTTGTTGGCAGATTATTTCCAGTTCAGTGCCTGGGAGGCTTGTGGGGCTGGCTTTCTCCCTTGTAGCCCAAGGTGACCCCATCCCTAGGCCCCTGGAATCTGGAGTTGCTGTTTAATACTGGAAGGGAGCAGTTTGGCAAAACAACAATGAATAGACCTTGAACAAGGGGCTTGCTCTGGTGTTCCAACCATGGCACCAAGGGTATGTCTGCACCATGGTAGCAGAGTGCTTAGCCAGGCCGCCAAGAAAATAAGACTTATCTGGCCACTGCTGCTGTGCATGGATCAACACCGTAAATGAGGCCCTGAAGACACCATTGGGCCTCCCACCATTGACACCATGCTTAAGCTCTGGGTTTGGGGTGTGCTCAAGAATGGGGCTTGGGGCACTCTCCTCAGGGCATCTGCGCCCTGGGGTTGATGCATGTGAAATGCAAGTGGATGGGCAGGCTTTGTTGCTGTGGTGGGGCGACTGATCACCATTGCTGTGGTATAGATGTACCCCAAAAACCTTCAGAACTCCCTGTTCTCATGCAGAAAGCCCTAGATGCACTAAAAAATAGTATACTCTGCTTTCTGTTATGGAGGCCCCTGGCAGATGTTAATTTAGTTGTGTGATTGGGATCTGAAGGATATTATCCCAGATCCCAAAAATCATGTGTCCTGGCATGACTGATATGCATCATAATTTTTGAGATCTGGATAAATTTAATCAGATCCCAACTGTATGAGTGCTGGCGTGTGAGGAGTTAGGCATCGGGGACCTGTCCCTGATGCAGTGTTTCCCATGGCTTCCTTTCAACCTGCTGCTTTCAGCTTCCTGGCTTGCTGGGATCCTACCAGTTGATCAGCTCCCTACTTGCTGGCACCAAAGCTGTTCTGCAGCACAATGCCAAGCACGTCACCTGTCCAAATTAAACCATGATGCAAATCAGCCACAAAGATGTTCCACATTAAATGCAGAGCATCTTTATGTTTGCCATTTTATTGTGCCATAAATTGGCTGAACACATGGCACATTACATTTTATCACATGATTAACGCATTAATCTCAAAATCCACGTAAGACCCGGACCTGAACAAACTTCTACTGAGGTTTATATAAGATTGGAATCAAGGCAGGTGCTCATTTGGGTTAAATTCCCCTTAAAGTTATAAGTATGACAGTTGATATCTGCTGAGGTCTTGTAGGACTATGGACCTTAAAGGCAGATGCACTGTGTTGCTGATTTTACCCAGGCCCCTTTGGGTTCTGCATGTCATAAGTAGGGGTCTACTTAGCTTGCAGCAAGATAAAGCAATTTTTGTGACTTGGTCATGGCACAAAGAGCCAAGTTTGTGGGCATTTCCAGGTGGCCCTGTCCCTTGCTGTTGAATGGTGGTGGTGCATATACCATATAATTTCATAGCAAATTCCACAGCAAGTAAATTGTATCATATAATTTATCATATGATTATAAATAGTTTCATAGTTTCATAGTTTCTAGGGTCGGAAGGGACTTGAGCAGATCATCTAGTCCGACCCCCTGCCATGGCAGGAAGAGCA
>NW_017728993.1:61599292-61610081 GCF_001723915.1 Gavialis gangeticus
CCTCCCCTCCGAGTCTTCAGCGCTTCTCCAACTATCCTCCTTAGCTCGTTGAAGTTTGCCCTCCTAAAATCTAGGGCCACCACCTGACTGCTTGCCTTTGCTACCTTGCGCTGAATGGTGAATTCTAGCAGGCAGTGGTCACTGTCGCCCAGGGGGTCAAGCACCCGCAGCCCCCTCACCAGGTCGTCGCCTGTGGCCAACACCAAGTCCAACAAGGCATCCCCCCTGGTGGGGCTGTGCACCTCCTGGGTTAGATGAAGGTCCTGGACTCTCTCCAAGAACCTGCGTGAGCGCTTGGACTTGGCCGACTGCTCTTCCCAGCAGATGTCTGGGAAATTCAGGTCCCCCATGACTACCATATTAGATTTAAATCTAAATTTAAATATGTTATAAATATAAATTCATATACAGTATGAATTGTAACATATATCATCATAACTTATCATTATAGGTAGCATTCTACAAAAAATTTGGAAATACTAATTAATACTAATTTTAATAGAAACATTTTCACTTCACTGACTGGTGCCTTCACTTAGTCAACATCACTAGCAGACAGTAGGTCTGAATCACATGAAATAAGGCTGCATTATCTTTGTATTATGGTAAGCATTGGGATATTCTAAAACAGTGTATTATATGAATAATACAGGGAGGAGGTTAGGTTCATTTCACGGG
This sequence comes from Gavialis gangeticus, assembly GCF_001723915.1. Classification (NCBI taxonomy): domain Eukaryota; kingdom Metazoa; phylum Chordata; order Crocodylia; family Gavialidae; genus Gavialis; species Gavialis gangeticus. Next base: position 61,599,971 of record NW_017728993.1, read on the forward strand.
ATATAGTGGTCAATGCAGTATTTCCTGGCGATTGTGGACAATGCTGTTTTTTGTGGTTTTTGCAAAACTGCAAATTAAGTAGGCCCCTACTTATAAGGTAATCGTAGGGTTGGACTATAGTTTCATATGATCCTTTATAGAAAGGTGACACATTCTTCACTTGGGGAGCCCTCAAGTGTTGTTTAAATGCCATCTGTCTGGTGCCAAAGATGCTAACAAGCTACTAGATCTAGACCTGCTGTGTCTCGATACAAAGATTTATTTTTAGAGCTTTGGTATTTTAAATGATCTGTTATAATTTCATGCTTAAATAACACTAAATAATGTTCCCTGTTTGCATAGTGTAATTGGAAGATGCAAATAAACCAACAAACCGTCAATGACTGATCTTTCTGGGTCTTTGCAACCAGGAAGAAACAGAAGGAAACAAGGACTTGGCTGATTGAACCTTGGGGCATGCACCAGAAAGCATTCCAGTTTGTTCTTCAGCTGTGCAAAAAACTAAAAAGTTTGGCAATGGAAAACATAGTTTCCATTAGGTTTATGTTTTAAAGTGAATGTAATATTTTTGGGAACTGATAGATAGATGACTGTGGGTGCAACACAGGATTTTGTGAGACTGCAGAAAATATTTAGAAAATTATTCTGAACTTATATTTAGCCTGTACTTACTTATGCCTTTTGAACTTTGAACTGGAATCATCATTGTTTTGCTTAAATTTAAAGCTTTTTCATGTCATGGAATTTCTAGAAATGTGTCATTGTGAATCTGGAACAACTCACTTCAGAGCTGGGACCACCCTTCCATTTCAGGGAACCTTGGCTGGCAAAATGTGAATTTACTTCATTTACTAACAGTAAACATACTCTTTTTCTGAATAAAGATGGCCCGGGTTTTGGCTTAAATCTTTTATTTTAGGCCTGTACTACAGATGTGCAGAAGAGAACCAGGCTGGTTCAACTTTGAAATCTAATCATGAATCTTGTATCCATCTTCCAGAAAGCTGTTTCACTGAAGAACAGGTATAACATGAGCTTTGCACACTTTCACACGTGAACAAGCCAACCAACCAACCAATGCATCTTAACCGTGACCCAGATAACTACTTGTAGGGGCTGGTAGTAGCTCCTATCTCTACACTCATGTACTGGGGCCACCAGCAAAGGTGCTAGCTGTGATGTGCTTTCAATAGCCACTGAAGTGAGACCACCAACTCTTTCTAAGTAGACTGCCAAACAATCTTCAGATGTTTCCTCTTAATTACTGGCCACCTGGTCAAGATTTGAACTAACGAGCCCCAGAGACAGGGTCCCACAGTGACTACAATCTGTGAGTTACCCAGTTCCCATTATTTCACTTTCTCTTTAGAACCCTTGTCACCAAAGCAATAAATCAGTGGGTGACCCCCATCTTATTTCTGGAGGATGGCAGCTGTATACAAGGATAAATCTTAAGAGGAGAAAAGACATCTCAAGTCTGCAAATTACTTAATGCTCTGACTTTGTGTGCTGAGGTCTGATATTATTTTGTTCTTGGAGCCTTTTTACTATAGGGCTTGATAGCTGGAGGACTGAAGTTCTCTGTGTATCTATAAAACGGCTATAGCAAGGGCAGGACTTCCTGACCTACAGTAGTGGCTATAACCAGTATCTGGGTTTACAGGTGTAGTGTTCTTACAGCTGTAGTGGGACTAATCCCCAAGGACGATGATGGCAGCTCTGCAGGTCATTGTGATGCTACTTTCATTACATGTATCTGGTCCTCACGTGAGATATTTGCTTGACCCCTCTTGCCTCCAGTTCCAACCCACTAACCATGACATTCCTTTTTTTTAGTATCTTCTGTCTGAAGCACAATGCAGTATCATCAGATGATTAATCAATATAGCTGCAAAAATGAAGTTGTGAGTGTACAGCTTTGGAATTGTGCAATGAGACAACAGGACTCCCAGGGATGGCTCTGACAGATGCCTAACCCTGCAGTCCCCAAAGGCTCCACCCAGGCAGGGGTAGAGCCCCCCAATGGCTACCACTCTGTGCTCCTTATTTCATTGTATAAGGAATGTGGGCTGAGTCCTTGTGGACCTCCTAGACTCCAGGCCCAGCCTCCTCTACCTACCTAGGATGGTTTTAGATCAGCTTGGCGCTGTGAAGGCACCCGAGTGAGAAAGGTACATAGAAAATGAAGCAGTGGCATGTGAGAGCTGCTTTGGGAGTGGGTTGAGATGCTGGATGTCAGTGTCCTATTTCATTTCTTATTACTAGTTATCTTAACTTTCTGTTTGCAACTGGGTCTTCCCCGATGTCCCATCCCTCACTTTGCTTTCTCTGTCCCACCTCAGGTCCCTGACAGGAGTCTCTCTTTCCTTCTCCTGCCAGCCTTTGGCTGCTATTTCATGCTGTCTTCCCTTCCTTTTCCTTGTCAATACCCTCCTGTTTCCCCCAACCGCTGCCTGGCACTTGGCATGTTGGCTCCCAGCCAGCCTCTTTTATTGTTCCAGGCTGTCTGAGTTCTGCTCCATCTACCCCTCTTCTGTTCCCCACCCCCTGCTGCACAAACCTCGGCTCTGTTTGTGCCTGCATTTGCATTTCTGCTGACTGCAAGGATTGGTTTAATTTCATGGGTGTCATTTCCTTCAAGAAATCTCTCTCTGAGCAGCAGCCCGACGAATCCCTGATAAAACATATTTTCCTACGGTAATGATTTTATGGGCTCATAAGTCATGAATTTATTATGATCTCAGCCCCTGCTGCTGATTGCTGTAAAATGCAAAGTAATTAACAGCGAGTGGTAGCAGCTATTCCCACCTGGTAGCGTGTTCTTTGGTACGCTGATGGGTTTGATTAAAGTAATGAGTAAAGTGTAAAGCCTGGCTGTAAAATATTAGCATGATTAATGCAGTATCCTAAATAAGAAACAAAACTAATGGGCATGGTTTGAGAAATTAAAAAAAATATTCCCCTCCCTCCCTCTAGCTATTGTTCTGGCTCATTTCTGCCTCTTTTTCTGTTAAATAATGTATGGATTTCAAGGCCAGGGGGCAGGCTGGCAATGCATATTGCAGTTTCATAACATCTTAAGTGCTTCTGTTAATTCCCTCCCCCCTTTTCTCTCCCCTCCTGTTGGACAGATGAGAAAAGAATCAAGTTTTCTGAAGTTGACTTGAGTCGGATGCAATTTTGTTTGGATTACAGTCAAGGACCCAACTTAACGAGAACCGGGGCAGTGGAAGACCCAGTTTATGGCCTCAGAGAATAAAAATCCTGACACTACTGTGGAAGTGTTGTTCACGGTTCCATAGTATAAAATGATCCGAGTTGTGTGCTTAAATCAGAATCAGTATGGTTTTTTTTACACATGAAGAATACAGCATGTCCTTCCCACAATTGTAGGACTTGCACAGAGAAGATTTTTTTCAGAATTTAAAAGTAAACCCATTACTGGGTTGGAGTGGGAAATTAATTCAAATAAGTCCAAACAAACTTAACCATCTGTGCTAAGCCTCTCCTTTAATTCCCCCCTCAAAGAAAAAAAATGGATGGCCTGTCTGATCTGATTTTTTTTTTCCTGGGGTGGAGGAGGGAGGAGAAGCATGAGTAATTTCTGTAAAACAAATCAAAGCTATTCAATTTTTTTTATTTTCATGTCAATAACCTGTTTTTAATGTTGTCGGGTGGTTTGTTTGTTTTTTTTACAAGAAAGGGCTACTAGAAAAGGCTATTTTTAATAAAATCACAATTTTTTTATTATTTCTGTTCTCAAGATTTCTAGTTATTTAAGCAGAAAAGTTCATTTCAGCTCCTAATTTTGTCTCTGTCCTTGTTATAGAGCATCATGATGTGTGGACTGACTTACTTTCTAAACAAGAAGTGTCTACTGAACAGGTACAACTGTAGGCAGAGATGAGCTTTCAGCACAGTATGAAGTCAAGCCTTGTCTTTTTTGTTTACCAGGGTCACAAAGTAGTTGAAATTATACTCAGGCATTGGAGGTGTCTGCTCTGCACAACACATGGAAGAAAATACAGCATTCTTGTGAAGTGTGCCGGACTTGTCTGGCAGTGTTATGTTGTATTGTGCTCTGCAAACTGTGTTTCCCATGATATGATTTCTCCTTGCAGGATGAAATAATTTTCTGCGTGAAGCAGAAACTATATGATGGTTCCACTAAAAATGAATTTTTCCCCAAACCTCACGAGATGCCTTGCTGAGTCCTTCCAGTAATTTTACACTCTGTCCTTCAAGCACTGTTATATCCTCACAGGAGAGGAGTTGTGTGTCTTTTTCAATGCACTAGTTAGTCAAGATGGAGAGAATGCCGGACTCTAAGGGCCGGATCCTATTCCAGCTATTAGGCGTCTCAGTGCAGTTCCTCTTGCCCCATTGGAGTCCTTGAAAAACCACTAACATGTCTGCTTTGGCATCTCAGCCTTTATACTAAGCCCCAGAGAGCAGTGAGGAGGAGGAGGACTCAGTCTCCTTCGTGTTTGTTTTTTAAGGGCTCAATCAGGGTGGACTAGGTTTGGACTTGGGTATCTAATAAGTTAATTAAGATCTAGCCCTAAGCGTTAACCGCGACAAAGAGAATGTGAGATGAGAGACAGCACAACGATACTGGGGCTTGAAAAGACCTATTTTGAATGAGGTGATGTATACGGTATTAATTTATTGTTGTTTATAGGTAGTGTTTTCAAGCATGCTCAGTGTTAGTCTGACTGCTCCTACTAAACATCAAAACCAGGCTGCCATTGACCTCAAACGAGGCACATTTAAACCAGTGGGAGCTTTCATATTGAGTTTTCACGGAGAACAGAGTTTGGCCAACAATGAGTGCTCTGGAAAGTCCCATCCAGAATTTTTCTTTGTTGCCATGGAGTGAGCCTAGCATTTTACAGAAACACAAAGAGCGATATTCCTACCCCCAAGCGAAATGCAGTCTTTACTAAGGCAAAGTTTTATGGGAAATGAGGAGAGTGCCTGGGGAGCTGTCAGTTTGCTGCATTTTTCCCTTTTCGTCCTGTTTTCTCTCATATTCAGAGGGGGTTAGAACATGAATTGCATTCTACTCAACTTCCACCCCCGAGATCAAACAGGGCCATGGTCTCCGAACAGTTGGAAGCTTCAGATGCAGGGATGAGCACTGAAAATAAACCACATTGCTCTTTGGCTTAATGTCATTGGGATCCATAGCAAGCATTCAGGAAGAGTGGGGAGACAGTGTCTTAGCTCTGTTGGAGGTATTATTTGTCTACCCAGGTCTCAGACAGTGCTGCTGTGGGGTCATATTTGGCAGACCTTCTCAGCCACCAGAAATGTTAAGAATACGTGTGAGAACTAATTTCAGTGGGAGCTCTGGGTGCCAGGCATCTCTGCAAATCAGCTCATTAGTATTTTTAAATGAAAGACTAAATCCTGCAGACACTGCTGGGCCTCCAGAGATGTGTTAGTATGGCATCCTACAGTGCACAGCTTCAATCTCCCCTATTAAATCTATTTCTCTTTCCTTTTATCCACTTTGTCCCTTCTTCCTGGCTAAAGCCTTCTATTGCAATTCTATCCAAAATATGGCTTTGGTATCAGTTTCCAGCATTTTTCCTGTCTGGAAGTTTATAAAGATTGTTTTCTTTCTCTCCCCCCACCCCCACCTTTACTTAACCTTACAGGTGAAATTGAGCTGTAATGGTACTGGTTTTAGGGAGATAGAGCAGAGCACACATTTTTGGCATATCCACAGATTCTCAAATTGCCTGCAAATCAATAAAAATGAATGCAGAGAGCCTAAAACCCCCTCCAAACCCTTTTGGTCTTATTTTTAAACACACACACATACACACATACGAAAACTTACTGGGGCTGATATGGTGGTACTGCAGGGAGAAAGGTTGAATTTTTCCCCACTCTGCATATGTACAGCAAAAAAAACCCAAACACAAAACCTCAAACCAAACCAAACCAAAAAACCCTCAAAACAAACACCAAAAAATGTTGGAATCGGTAGGGAGATTTTATACCTGTTGTGAGACAGTCACAGTGCTGGGGTAAATCAAGGTTGACAGTTTTAGCAGCTCCTCACAAAAAGAAAGCAATTTTGTTTTTTATGTTTACTTTCTGCTCGACTAATCAAGGTGAGCAAGAGGCACTCAGTCCAGGGACTCTTTTCTCATGTTGGGCTGATTGTTTGCTCTATTTTTTTAAATGTGTGCTACTACATGGCTGTCTATTGAGTTACTGGGGTTGTGGAGGAGAGGCGAGGGAGGAAACCCACAGCTGATTATCTTCCTAATCTTTCCGAGGCAGGGCATCTTGCTGTGTGGAGCTGTGTCACCTGAGGGTCATCATCATGTGTCAGGCAAGTATAAAATTGTGTGGCAAAAACCTTTGCTTTTCATCCAGGCTCGAGATAGTACTTGGGACTCACCCCTGGCCTGGGTTCTTTGGGCTGCCCAGAGGTGGCTGGGGAGGCTTTGTTGGGGCAAGTGTCATTGCTGAGCAAGTCCTTCACTGGTGGTGGAAACAGAATCATAGACATCATAGAAAGATTTGTTACTTTGAATGGGAAGAGGAAGGAATTCCCAAGGCTAGGAAAGGGGTTCTCATATGACCCCCACCATGTTCTTTTTCTCAGGATAACTGGGGCTTTCCTGGGATAAGTTGTTCATGTGACTATGGCCTCAGTGGGAGACCTTTTGCCAATGTAAATCAGAGCAACCCAGAGGCTCTTCCGAGGCCACATTTAAAAAAAGTATTGAACTTCTCGGGGAAGTCCCATGAACATCATTGGGAGTTCTACCTGTGTCTCTGTGTTGTGCTGTACTGTGTAGCGATGCTACTCTGAGGCAGGGCCTGATTGACACCTAGGGATGAGGGCATCCATATGCTCCTAGATGTGTTGGAGATGGAAAAGGGGCTTAACATATCTTGGCTTCCTCCACACCTAACCCTTAGATGTTTCCAGCTCAGGTCAGGCAGGATATTGTCACAAGGATCACAGGAGATTTCTGGGGTCAGCACAGGAGTATTATTTAGAAAAGATTTTGTTTCGCTCCATGTATCTGCTGCTGCAACCCCTGCCTGGACCCTGTTATGCGCTTTGCTCCCCACTGGGACTAGCATGGAACCAAGTTGAGCAAACGCTTCCTTCTGCAAGTGATGGGGAGGTGGCAGGATTGTCAGATAGGGGGTGGCAGCTAGCAACAGTAGTGGTGGGAGACCTGGGAAGAAGTTTGACTAGGTTAGGTGCTTTGTAAGGATTAGGGGAAGGAGAGATGGTGACAAGTCCCTTGTGAAGAGGGAAGGGTCAGAGATGGGAGGGCTTTGCAGGGAAGGAGCATATCTGTCATGTATAGCTTAAGTTTTAATGTCACCATGCAGCCTTCGTGGCTCCCTCCCACCAGCTCTGCATTTAATCTTTCATGCACATTACAGGATGCCCTGCGTTCAAATGGCAGAGCTGTACTTGACAATGATGGACACGTGCATATGACAGGACTTTGCTGGCCGTTACCTGGAGTGGCAGCTGTCTGCCAGTGCAAGGCAGGCTAGCTCAGGGTTGTCTGTGGCAGATGTTAAGCAGCAGGGCACACCTCTGGCCAAGACGCATGCTACAGTCCCACAGACTGGCCAGCTGAGAACCTGGACCGGTGCTGGGGGAGCTGCTGCCTGCCACTGAGGGCTACCTGGAACACGGGGCTGAGAACTGTTCCATGTTTTGCATGTATAAGAAGCTCATTATAGCATTACATGAAGGGCAGGGCCTGGCCCGTTGTGTTCAAGGCTTGACTGAGACAACATACATTAAAATAAATGCACCCATGCTCTTTTTCCATAAAAGCAGTTGCACCTTTTATTTTTCCTCTAACATGTGAAATAAACACAAGCAGTGAAAATCCTCTGCTGGGGTAGGTGGGCATTGGCATCAGTGCAGCAATATTGATTTATGCCAGCTGAAGATCTGGCCCAAGTATATTTATTGCAGTGATTGATCCCTGTTTTTCTCTCCTGTATCAGGCCCTTAAACTGAAGCCCATTAAAATCGATAGGAGTCTTTCATTGTTTTCAGTGGGCCTTTGAAATAAGTCTAAAAAATTGCATGTTTTGGGCAAGAAATAAATGCTACTGTAACATTACGGCTAAGAAGGTGAATGGACCAAGTCAGGACAGTCATAGTTATGGTTCCCATGGCAGTCACAATTCAGCTGTGTTGTCCATGGAAATGAAAGAGTTGAATAGCATCTACAGTAATGTGAAATCCTACCAGGTTGCAAAGAGAAGAAGTTCCTTTGAGAATCATCGCTGAGAATTTTCTGTGTCTTGTGTAATGAAGTTTTTAGCTCTGACACTACATTCACACTGCTGTTTGTGTCAGCTGTGTGCTATAACCTGTATATCTCATCCACAGAAATGGCCCCACAGACATCCATGAAGAGTTCTTTCCACTGTCTCTAGTGGTTCTAGGATCTTTCCCATGGTGGGAATATATTCCTCTAGGAATGTATAGAAACTCTTGGCCAAAGGTCACAAAGCACAAGCATTAAAGGATTAATCCTCTTTGAGATTCAGGTACCATAAATCCTATATGTATATGAGATAGATGCACTTAAGCCATAAAGAAATCAGTGGCTGTGTCAGAAGAAGGACCTGGAATTTGTGACTGTAACAAGGAGACCACGTTCTCCATCCTATTTAGAGTTGTAGTGTCTTAAGTTGAACAAATGTGTAGGAGCCAGGCATATTTTCTAGCTCTCACATTAACTCTTCTGTAGAGCTGGCTTTCCCATTTGTATACTAGGGAAGATGATCATTCCCTCCCACGCTTGTGCACTGAGTATGGTATTAGTCACTTAATGTTGGTGAAGCACTTTGGAGATCAGTCATACATAGCTGTTTCTATTCTCGTGCATGTGTTTTTACTTTGCCTTGCTCCCTTACCTTGCTTGCTCGTTAGTTATACCTGAGTGCAAAGTCCTTTCCAGGAGTGCATGAATGCATAACAAGACCAGTTAGTTCTGTCTCTAATAACATGAGCTTCAGCCAAGCAGCGAGTTTCAGCCATTCCTTGGAGAGGAGGAGGAGGCTCAGGATAGATTGTATCTGCTTTCTGTTTTTCCCACAGTGGGAGTGAAAGGTACACATAGGCTACAAATCCTGCCTCACAGTCTGCTCTTCCAGTGCAGGAAGAATAATTTGTTGGTGTATACTCTACAACAGAGGTACTTCTCTCATTCTACAGACAGGCTAACTTCATTTTTTAACTATGATCCACGGGATGGGATATAAATGTACCACTGCATGTTATCCTCAACTCTTCACAGACCTTCCAGTGACATCAATAGCAATTTGCACAGAGATCAATGGTAGAACTTTGCTTTAGATACTAACTAATAGGGCTGTGCAAAGCTTCGGTCACCGATGCGATTTGGAGGAGATTCGGTCCAATTCGGAGGCTGAATCTCTGAATCTGAATTGAATAGGGAGACCCATTAAAAGGTCCGAATCAAATCTGAAGCCTCCAAATTGATTTGGAGATTCGGGTTGGCCATGGAGAGGCAGGCACAGCCAGCAGCTACAAGTTCTCTTGTGGTTCCTCCAGCTGTGCCTGCCTCTCCCTGGGCAGGGGGAGCTGCGGGAGAAGCCCCCATGGCTGCCCTGCCTGGCCTTATCCCCTGCTCAGCCCAGTCCTGGCGCTTAAGAAGCCCTGCATTCACTGGCTGCAGCAGCAGCGATCGGGGCCTCTGAGGGCTCGTGGCAGAACCCCTACTGTGCAGTAGGGGGCAGTGGGATTGCCCCCCTGCTTGGCACTTGCGCAGCAGCTGTTGCATTGCGTGGGTGCAGTGTGGCTCGGCAGGGCATCATGTGCTGTCTGAGCACTGCGGCAGTTCCAGCAGTCAGCCGGAGCCTGGGACCACTCAGCCCCAGCAGCCCCAGCACCCAGACAGCATGCAGGGCCCTGTAGAACCACGCTGCACTTGCATCATGGGCTGCCGTGTGGGTACCAAGGGGGGAGGGGGAAACCCTGCTGCCACCCACTGCATGGGGGGAGGTGGGAGGGCTGGGAGCTCTTCCATGAACCCTCAGAGGCTCCGATCACCACTGCTGCATCCAGTGAGTGCGG
>NW_017728993.1:61610398-61617585 GCF_001723915.1 Gavialis gangeticus
TTTTTTTTTTTAAGTGCCAGGACTAGGCTGGGGCTGAGCAGGGAATAGGGCCAGGCTGGGCAGCCATGGGGGCTTCTCCTGCAGCTCCACCCCACCTGGGGAGAGGCTGGCACAGCCAGAGGAGCCATGGGAGAACCTGCAACCACCCAGCTGTGCCTGCCTCTCCCCAGTCGACCTGAATCAGCTCTGAATCTCCAATTCTGATTTGGCCAAATCTAATGGGGACAGTGATTCAAATCAAATCACTATCCTCCGAAAAGCCAAATCCAAATCTGAATTGAATACTTCCCTATTCACACAGACCTACTAACTAAACTTTTAGTTAGTACTGGTATTACTATTTGTTCAGCACCTTATTGCCTCATTCAGCCTTGTGTTCAGCAGGAATATTATCAGAGCTGGTCAACATATGGAAAAGCAGTTTTGAGAAAAATAGTCAATTTTGGCATAGAATCCTGTGACGGGGCACGCTCAGGGTCGGGACTCAAGCCAGCCCACCCACCTGTCTAAGGGGCAGTCCACCCATTCTTGCCTACCATGACTTTGCTGTTACAATAAACTGGTGGTAAATGTGGGAGGCTGCCCATTACATGCCCCAATGCCACGTGGCATCCACAGTTCCATACCTCCCCATCACCATGGCCCATGCCTCACAGATGGCATCCAAGATGTTATCATACTCCTGGCCACAAGCCGAACCAAACCTTGTCCTCCATCAGGCTTCACACACACAGTCATACCATCCCCCTCTCACTGGGGCCTCTCGCACACCACCTCCTTTGACAGGGTCTCTTGCTCGCTGCACCATACTGTGCCCCCTGCTCTCTACCCTGCTTTCACCTGGAGTGACCCTTCTGGCCATCAGGCTTATCTGAGTCATGCCTTGACTGGCGACATGCAGTCTCTTGGGCCTCTCCCGTGACCCTCACCTGGATAGTGCCAACCAGTTCACCACATGGAGGGCCAGCTTCGCCCTAGCCCATCACCGGGCTTCTTATACACAGCACCATGATCTTGTGGGGGGTTGGTCTGTGTGCTGCCCTTCTGGCCATCCTTCAACCCTACTCAACCCTGAATTATGCTCAGTCCTTCAGGTCATGAAGGCACACCCTACTGTGGATGGGCCCACTGACACCCCTGCTCTCTCAGGGTCTCTCAACTGCCTCTTTCTCTAGGGCTCCACAATTGCCACCTCTCCGGGGCCTCCAGGGTCTTGCACCCATGTGGGCTCAGGTGGCCACAGCCATGCCTGGCCCCACTTCTCCCTCTTAATAACCCACCCAAAGGTGGGGGCTGGGGTTTAGTTGTCCAGATCCACCTTACACTGGGGCGGTTTATGGTCCTGGTATTTAAGTGGGGCTGCCATGCCACTGGCAGGGTACAGTTTCAGGTCATGTCCAGGACCACTGAAGCCTCCTATGTCCCTATAACCTCACTCTTACTTCCAAGCTGTTCCAGGAGCAGCTCAGCCTGATGTTGCCTCCTTGGCTACATAGCACAGACTGCTGCCTATCTGGCCTACGTTTGAAAATGGCCACCGTCATCGGCACCTGGTGGCTGCATGCTCCTGCCCTTAAAGTGGCAAAGGTGCACTGCCACAAATCTGTTAAACGAAGCAATCAAGTCTCTTAACAAAAAGTGTGAAATTTAAACTGCCATCTTGAATTGTAGCTTTTCCTCTAGGAAATGACCAGCTTGTGCTTTTTTCTTACCTTTTTCTACTTTCTCCAAAACTTTTGAGAAGTTAGTCATCAGTGCTTAATTTTTCCTTTTGCTGCTCTTTTAAACCTCCTTGCCATCACTTATTCTATTTCATTCAACTGAAAGTACAAAAAAGGAAGAGGAAGGAGAAAAGCTAAGCATTCAAAATTCTGGCGATGTTTTGACTTTCAAGAAGCAAAGCAAATCAAATCTGAATTCAAAGTGAAAGGCAATTATAACTCTCATTTAGTTTGAGAATGTCTTATTGCTCACTTCTTTCGTGACATCTTCTGCAAACAATCTTGTTTTTGATTAAACCTGTTTTTTGGGGAGGGTTTTTGGTCAGAAAATTCAACCAACTATACTGAGTGACTCCCTGCTAAAGTGTAGATATATCTGTTAGTTTTTCAAACTCATTCTGTTTTCCTGGTGCATCTTTTCTCTATATTTATGCTTTTCTGCCTTTCTTTTTTCTGTATCTCCTTTTCATTCCCCTGGCCATTGACTTCATTCCCGTATCTCATCATCCACTGAAAAGATCAGCACTGAATTAATTAATGTTGACATTAAATGTCTCCAATACTACTTTAGAGTTAATGTCCTAAATTGACTAGTTGAAAGCAGGGGTCTTTTGCTTCTCAGAGCCATTTTATCAAGACTCAGGAAAATGAGGTAGCATTATAGAATCTTAAAAATGAGGGTTTGAAGGAACCTCAGGAGGTCATCTAGTCCAACCCCCTGCTCAAAGCCGGACCATCCCCAAATATATCATCCCAGCCAAGGCTTTGTCTAGCAGGGTCTAAAGACTTCCAACGTGGATTCCACAACCTCTCTGGGTAACCTGTTCAGTGCTTTACTACCTTCCTTATGAGAGAGTTTTTCCTAATATCCAGTGGCAACAAGTAGGGGATGAACAGGGGTGCACTTGCACCCCTTGAGAGCACCGTTGCACCCCCTGCCTGGCCACGCTCACTGCTTAGGTGATAAGCAGGGAGGGCAGGCGGGAGCGCCGGTGCCCCCACAGCAAGTGCCAGCCCATTGCTGCAGCTGCTCCCAGAAGGGAGATTGGGATTGGCTGCGGGGGTCCCCCTGGGCAGCAAGATTGGCTGTAGTGGGACTCCCCCCACAGCAGCGAGACTGGTCACAGGGGGAGCATGTGCCCCCCTGACTAAAGCAGCACCAGTCGCCCATGCTAATATCCAACCTAAACTTCCCTTGCTGCAACTTGAGACCATTGCTCCTTGCTCTGTCATCTGTCACCACTGAGAACAGTTTAGCTCCATCCTCTTTGGAACCACACATCTGAAGGCTGCTATTAACTCCCCTCTCAGTTTTCTCTTCTCCAGGCTAAATAAGCCCAGTTCCTTCAGCCTCTTCTTAGAAGTCATGTGCCCCAGCCCCCTGACCATTTTCATTGCCCTCCCATGGACTCTCTTCAATTTGTCCACATCCTTTCTCTAGTGGGCAGGCCCAAAACTGGACACAGTACTCCAGATGTGGCCTTCCCAGTGCCAAATAGAGGGGAAGAATCACTTCCCTCAATCTGCTGGCAGTGGTCGTACTAATGCAGCCCAGTATGCTGTCAGCCTTCTTTGCAACAAGGGCACACTGTTGGCTCATATTCAGCTTATTGTCCGCTGTAAACCCCAGGTCCTTTTCTCCAGAGTTGCTGCTTAGCCAGTTAGTCCCCAGCCTGTATGGGTGCCTGGGATTGTTCCATCCTAAGCATAGGACTTTGCACTTCTCATTACTGAAAGAGACACAGTCAGGCACACATTTTCAGAATGTTTTCTTGGCAGTCATAAGAGTTAGCTTCTTCTTTTTCCTCAAAGAAAGCTTAGGTTCTGCAACATCCTGACTATTGCAGGTAGCCCATGTAAATGCATTAAGTGGTCTGAGTGCCTGATATACTGACTGTAGAGCTAAGGGGTTAGCAAACTATCAAACAGGCTTTCCTTGTTGGTTCCATTCCCCATCTCTTCTTCTTCTATGCTTAAGTGAGGTCAGCAGAATCCCCAGAATGGGGGTAGCAGTACAATTTGGGCTGCAGAAGTAGATTATGGAATATACCACCAGGAAATCATTTGCTGAAAGGTAGCATAGTAAACAGCAGTCATTACTATGAAAACAGAGTTTAATGATGTATGTGAAATGAGTAGGGAAGAGCAATCCAGTCCTGGTGGACAAATGTCCATCAAAAACTGCCATCATAAATAATGCTGGGAAGTCCTTGGTTGGCATCCTCAGCAGGGAATCTGGGAATCAAATGCCCATGGAAGTCTGGATTGTCTTCACCTCAGTGAAGCTGCACTAGGTTAGGCTTGAGGCACATCACAGGGAAGTGGGCCCAGCCTCTGGCTAATGGAGTTCATACCCATCCCACACAGACTATATCAGTCTCCAGAGCCATTGATCCAACATCTTTCAAAGGGTCCTGATGGAATTAACTGTTTGGTTCTCTTTGGCATCCAGTGGGATGATACTGCTTGAATTCCTTAGGCTCCTTTGGAAACCAGTTTAAAAACGTGCACCCCCAATTTAAACCAGTTTAAATTCACTTAGGGATGACTTTTTGTCTTGTAAATCCCAGGTTGTACTTGTTTATTCAGGGACACAGAAGATTCATTTTGCCAAGAATACACGCATGAATGGTGTGTGCCCCTGGAGGCTGGAGGGGGGCACAGCTGCGCTGGTGGTGGTGGGAGTGCGGCAGTGGTGAGTGGGGGAGCTCCTGCAGACACCGCCAGCACTGGCAGGGGTGGCGGGTGGCGAGCACTGACAAGGAGTCAGCGACCACCTGCAGGCGCCACCGGCAGCGGCAGTCAGGGGTGATCATGGACCACCCACAGATCCTGCCAGCAGTGGATGCACTGCCACTTTTTGCAGGGGGTGCACTGCCACGTTCAGGGGGTGCGCATGCACTCGTGTGTATCCCCTACGCATTGCCTCTTGATACACGGTACATTTGGCAGCTGTCAAAGTATTATTAAACAAGAAACTGAACGGCAACCACAGTCAGAACTTACTGAGGAAATGCTGGTCAGCTGTGGCAAGGCTGACCTACCAAACAATTGTGGCAAGACTGATTGTTTAAAATATGATATTAAATATTTTAATACCCCTTTGTAATGAGATCCTTGGGGCTTTGGGAAGCACTCTTCACTGCCAATCATTTTTTTTTCTTCTTATATTTATATTTTCGGCCCCATGAGAATGAACATTGATTCTACATTCCATTTGTTCTGTCTTTGAAATTCTATCACTTATTCACAAACAGTGATTGGAGCTGGAGTGGAGGGGGATATATAACTGTGGCAAATATAGTTCTCGCTCTATACATCCTGACACCACTCCCAACCAGACAGGGCAGCACATAGAGGAAAAAAATGAGATGCAGAGAAAAGCAATGAAAATGGCTTTTGTATGAGGTAAGATGAATGTGATAGGTCTGTTTAGTTTGGAGGTTCATCATAAGCCTGAAGAATGCCTGTTTGATCTTCAGTATACTACAGTCTACTGTATGGCATGAGACACAAGGAAAAGGCGTGTTCCAGAAGTGTGTGGCTTAATTTTAAATAATCAATTTTAATCATGATTTAAATCAACAAGAAGGAAACCTTGATTTAAATGGTCAATTTTAATCTTGTTCAACATATGTACTTTTTAGTTATTTTCCTAGTGAAAGGTAAGCTCTCATTGGTTGGTGTAATTTGGAACCATAACTTGTTAAAGGACAGGTCTGATAGGCTGCTGCACATCTGTGTAGACAAATAGCTTAACATATACCTATCCTGGTCCTGAAGTTCTACATTTTGGTATTGTGTTAGAAAATGTCATGTCAACTCAGGTCTTATTTATTAGACCTTTTTTTACTTGTAATTTGTCTCAAGCTGCATTTGGATGAAAATTGGAATTTAATTAAAATATATGAAAACATTTGAAAATTGTTCAGAAGTTAGCAATATGTAGGGCTGGAAGAGACCTTATAAGGTCATTTAATCCATTCCCTTGTATCAAAGCAGGGAATGTATACCCAGATGGTCCCCAAGAGATTTGTTTCACTTGTTCTTAACCTCCAATGAAGGAGACTCTGCACCCTCCCCAGGTAGCCTGTTCCAGTGCTTAATTATCTGTTCAGTTAGACAACTTTTTCTAATATCTAAACTAAACTGTTTTTGCTATAAATTAGATAGAATAATCTATCACTGTCCTTTATAAGTCTTCTACATATTGGAAGACTGATGTCATGTTCTGCCTCTCAGTATTTTTTTCTTCTTAGATTGCAAACTCCATTCCTTCCACCTTTCCTCATAGGTTTAGAAAATGTGAGCTATCTTTTTTCTTGCTCTTCTCTGGAGTCTCTCCATTTTTATCTTTTTCTGTCAAAACTCTGGTGCCCCAACCTAGACACAATACTGAGGCTTCATGAGTTCTGAGTCCAGTGCAATAATTAATTTCCCTCTCCTTTGGTCTTACACACAATGCTCATGTTAATACATCGCACAACAAGATTTACCTTGAGTGCAACAGCATTGCATTGTTGACTTCCTCACTTTCTGGCCCTCTGTATTCCCCAAGACCTATTCATTATATGTGCAGGATAAGCAATTTTTCCTATCAAAACATATTTTGTAATTAAAACTAAATATGTTTTGAAACAAAGGAAAAACATCTATAGTTAGTGAGCTTAACTAACTTTTGGTGGTGGTCATAACCTTTAATACTTTAGAATTAGTAGAGCTCATCTCCTTGCACCTCGTTTGTATTCATGGATTTGACAAGGAAAATAAACTTTCCATCTCTTTCAACTTTGAAGGGACTAGCCATTGAACTGGTTGAATAAACTGAAATGAAGACATTTTCCCTGTAGCTGCAGATGAGGCTACAGCTGGCAAAATCTGGGTTAACAGGTCAGCAGATTCGGGTTCCAGGTCCTTAACCACTGAGTTTCACCAGTTCAGTGATTTGCCTTAGTCTAAAATTTCAGCGACAAACAAGTTCTGCTTGATTATTCTTTATTAATAATATAGTGGTTTATAGTAAGCTTAGTGTGTACCGTGTCTCCCTAGTAGTTTTAATTTTAAAAGGGTCAATTTAAAAAACTTAATAATGATATAGTCCCTAGAGCAGTGGTCTCTTTCCTTTTTAAGTCGGAGATCACCTTTAGTTTTTAAAAGCAACCCAAGATCCACTGTACACTGCCAGTGCCACTCCCCACACCTGTCCATCAGGTAAGTCTGTGGGGAGGGAAGGGGGGGCAGTTTGAGGCAAAGGGAGAAAAAATTATTTGGGTGTGCACCTCCCCAGCAGGTAAGTCCCACCCGGCCAGGACCTCACTTAACTTACCCCTGCTCTTGCCTCTGTGGCACTGTCCCTTACCGCAGGGCCCTCGGTCTAGCCCCTACCCCTTCCCTCCCCCATGGACTGATCTGCTGGGCTGGGGCACACACATTTCATAGATTTCATAGACATTAGGGCTGGAAGGG
>NW_017728993.1:61620527-61637455 GCF_001723915.1 Gavialis gangeticus
GTGGGCACTCAGCCCCCCACCCCAGCCTTGGATCGACTCCAAGCAGCTCCAAGGTCTACTGCAAGAGGCTCTGAGATCTACTGGTTGGATCGAGATCCACTTGTTAGTGACCACTGTTCTAGAGACTCCAACCAGGATTGTAGCAGAAGATGAAGAGACATGTAGAAAGAAGATCTTTTAGTCTGGATAGACAATGCATATTCCCATTTTAGAGTTGAGGAACATAGCTGATAATGACTGGTCTTACCTGGACAGGAACTAATACCTCTCAAGTGTTTGGTATATAGGACAGTTCCTTTGAAATCAGTTCCACTGTTATTAGTGCTGGTAGTAAATATTTATTTATGGTATTGCCCATAGGCCCAAACTGCTTTCCCATGGGACAAGGTGCTGTACAAACACAGATAAATGACAATCTTTACCTCAACAATGTTATGATCTACAGACACAAAATAGGGGTAGGATAAGGGACATTGCTGTCTGTAAGACGTGATGGGTCACTGCCACCGTAGGCCAGTTGATCTATAGTAGATGCTGGATGGTCATAACAGGAAGACACTGAGGGAATATACTGCATCTGCTATGGAGACTGGGCTGGCAGCTTGCTATCACTGCTTAACTTCCCCTGTAGTGTCATATAACAGCTCTGCAACCTTTTTGCCCTATTTGAAGCAGTAAAACTTAATCACTGTAATTAGCTGTGAAAACAGGAACTGGTTATTACCTGAACGGGGTGGAAGTCAAAACCCTGTAAAATCTTAATATAGGGGGATTTGTTTGTTAATCAGTGCTTACTTGGGCATAGCTCTGTATTTTGCTATGATTAATCTGCAGGCCAATTATTTGCTGAAATTGAATCATCGTCACTTGCTTTTCCTTCTTTTTTTTTTCTTTTTCTTCTATCACTTGAAACATTAGGAATTGGCAAGCCAATCATGCGGGCATTCTAGTAGGTAACGCTGTTCCCTTTGAGTCACTACTGAGCCAGCATAGTGCCAAGGAGTGCTTGTGCTTCTGGAAATACAATTTTTGAGGTGTTGATGTTGAAACAGAAAAGGTTTATATGATAAAAATTTCAAATGTCCAATTAGCCCACTCACGAGGAGATGGAAAACCAAGATTGTAGCTAGAACTGGGCAAAATGTTCTAAATTCAATAAAAAGGAAACATTTTGAATGTTTTCAATTTCATCCCTGTTTTTCTTCTATTTTTTCCCCACCTTTTCTAGTGCACTGAGTTCATTAATGGTCCCTTGGGTTTTTTTCCCCAAGAGTAGGGGACATTAGCTCTGGTGTTCTGGCAAAATCGCACTAATACCATGGATACTCATTTGCCAACTTGAATCTCCTTCCTTTCATAATTACAAGTAGATTCAGAGAGTTCTTTATTTTTGGTCCTTATTTAACTGACTCAGGGATACTACAGCTGCTCTGTACAGCCTGACAAGGGCATTTAATATCAGAGCAAGTGGAGAGAATAGAATTACAGTATAAATCTATAAACCACTTAATTTTGGTCTCATTTTCCTCAAGCAACATTTGAAACACAATGGTGAGAAGATACTGCCCATTTCCTAGACTGGCTGTTCCTGAACTGTGGTCCACGGACCCCTTGTGGCCCATGAGTAATGTTCTACCTTTTCAGGTTTTACTGGTTTTCACTGATAAATTCCCTGATTTTTTTATTGAAGTTATTCAGTTTTTACTGATTTACACCTGTTTTTACTGATTTACACATGTTTTTCAGCTCACTCAATTTTACTGGGTACAGTAAAATCCCTGTTAATGGGCACAAGTGGGGAATGGCTGGGGGGTGCCAGTAGGCTAAAGGTGCCAGTTACCTGAGGCACAGGTTTCTGGCCGGATGCGGGGTTGGGGGGTGGCAGTGGCCATATGTGGGCCGGAGGAGGGTGGCTGGAGCCACTGCCTGGGGGTGTGGGGTTCCTGGCTCTGAACATGGGTGGGGCAGAAGGGGCTGCAGGAATTGATCCTGGGGCAGATGGGTCCTAGCTGCACCCTGGTGGCTCTGGCTGTGGCCCTGTCCCCAATGCTGGGAGCCCTGCCAGGGGGGCAGGCAGGAGAGCCTGCCCTGCTCTCTGCAGTGGGCGCTGCACCCGGCTGCTCTGCATGGGTCCGTGGGGCTGGAGCCACTGCCTGGGGGTGCGGGGCTCCTGGCTCTGACCCTGGGCGGGGAAGGAGGTGCTGATGCTGGTACCAGGGTCAGGATCAGGTCTCCCCTCCACATCTGGCTGCGTGTCACTCCCCCCTAACTTCTGGGCTGCGCTGTGCCGTGGTGCAGGCAGGTGGTGTTGGCTGCTCGTGGGGATGCTGTGGCAGGGGTCGGGGCGAGTGGGAACAAGCGGAACCCCGAGGAGTTCAGGGTGCAGCACTGCCCAGCAGCTGCAGGCACCAGCATCGGCCACCCCTGGGTCCGCTGCAGCACGGGCTAGGGTGAGTGGGGACAAGCTGCGCCACACGCCGTGCCCCCCAGGGCTCTGTTTGTTCCCACTCACCCCAGCCCCTGGTGCAGTGGCCCCAGGAACAGCTGACACCAGCTGTGGAGGGAACTGTAAGTCAGTGGGTGCAGGGCGCAGGGTCGGGGGGCGTGGCTGTTGCTGGTACATGCCTCTGGATCTGTGCGCCAGATGAGACCAGGCTGTTGCCTGCCCTGAGCACCAGGAACAGCCTGGTGCCATCACTGGCCCCAGCCTGCAGTGGCAGCCTGCTTTCATCCTGTGCACAGATCATGCACCCCCCCCGGGAATAGCTCAGTGCAGCCCCCCAGCCCACAGTCCTCTCAGGGTGCACGTAGCAGCAAGAGCAGTACCGCCCCCCCGTCCCCCTCCCCACACCCACTGACAGTTCCCTCCACTTCACTCCCTACTGCAGCCCCAGGAGCAGCTGATGGGCTGCACTGTGCCCTCCCCACTGCCCCTTCCCTAATCCCAGCCTCACTCCCTCCCTTCCTTACCACCACCAGAACATATTATTATTTTCCCTGATTTAAACCAACATTTTTTCTTCCTTTTATCCCAACTTCAACCCGGTTTTTATGTTTGGAAAATAAACCCTGAAAAATTCCCAGATTTATTTTTTTTCATAAAAACTGAAAACGTGGAACACTACCCATGAGGCCATGATAAGTTGTCCACAGCTGGTCTACAGAGCACACCGGACCCCACGGGCCTTTTTAGGTTTGATGATGTAATGATTAGGACACATGATGGCCCCAGGAGAAATAGTGTTGACTTTGGTCTGTTGGTGTGCAAGAAGGTTGGAAACTACTAACCTAGTTTACTAACATGGGGTAGAGCAGTATTGAAATAAATCCGCTGTCACCAGAGTAAAAACTGGCTGGGGTTCAGGTGACCAGATGGTTGCAAAGTGCAGATTTTTACAGTAACGTGTAGAGGAATTTGCAGTATCAGTACCAGTACTTGGCTTTCCCAACCCGGGTAAAAGAACCTAGGTGATGTTTTTTCTCACATTCATTTGCTGCTGTACAAATCATGCTCTGCTATTCTCAAGCCTGACTAGAACACAACACTATCAAAGATCTTAAAACAGCAGCTTCTCTCCACCTCCTCCATCAATCAACACCCAGATATAGCATTTTTCCCCTAGTGTCACTGGAACTTGTCCCCAGCTTGCAAAGAAGTGATCTGGAACATGGTACAAATGGGCCAGTTCCATGCTTGGTTTAACTCTTTTGAGGTCAGTGGAGTTCATACAAGGATGAACTGGGTCCTGGCTGAGAACAGGGCCACAGCAGCATCTGTTGGTAGAGAACTAGATACTGATGGGATGAGATTGGACAGAGTAAAAGCTGCTTAACATCTTCCAAATTATACTCCCTGGAGGAAGTGAGTTAGTTGTTGGTTTGCTTCACTGCAGGCTTTGGACCCTTTTTGTGTTTCTTGACAAACCCTCGTGTTAAGTGATGTCTTTATTTTGTGTCTTTATTTTGTGTGGTAAATAATGCTAGACAGCTCTAAAAGCCATGGGCTTGTGCTTTCCATTCCCTAGTGTTCATGTGTTTGGCAGCATCTCAGCTTTTGCTGCAGGAATTTGCTTTTTAACCCTTTCCCTGCTTGCTGAATATAGATGGCATATTGAGAACTGTATGGGAATAAGCACGTTCCGCATGACATGGTTCAGCCTCAAAAGCCTATTTTGATTCTTGGTTTTTGGGTCCTAAGAGTGATTCTGAGCTTTTTTAAATATAGAAATGTGTCTGCTGTCAAATGGATTCAGTTCCATGTAAACCACCAAAAATTGTTTGGTGAATGCTTTTATTTCTCTTTGTGTCCAGCCCCTATGTCACACATATCTTATACAGTATTCAATCAGGGTTGAATGCTTTTGTTACATTTTTCTATTACATGGTGGGTAAAGGGGGAAAAAAGGACAAAAGTAAATCTACTCTCTACCTGCCTGCTGTTTGTGCAAATAGGCAAAGTCCTTCTATTCCCCCAGGTGCAGTGCACAGAATAACCAAGACATCCCTGTTTCATTGCTATCTCCAACACAATATAATTGCAAACTCCATTGCTCAGGAGCAATGCAAGATGCTTAGTTTCCCCTCATACTCCTAGGCAGAATCTTGATTTAATGTGTTGTTGATTTTTGTTCTCTGATTGTGAGCCTGGTGATTATTTGTTTGCATAAAGCCCCAGCTCCTGGAGCCAGGTGATTGGGAATGAATCTTAGGTTCCATTTTAATAAAAGGTAAGCTTCTAGCCCTTCTGGTTGTGGAGAAAAGGCTTAACATGGTGCAAGTACATACTAAAGACTCAGAATCCAGAAAGAAAATGTAAATCGATTAAATGCGTGCTTTTCTCAAGATTTATATATTCCTGGACTACACTGGGTCCTGTGTAGCAAGCTCAACATACTATGGGTCTGATTCTCTTCTTGCTTCTATACTGCTGTTACGCTAATGTGAAACTGGGGTGAGAGAATGGGACATTCTCAATAGAGCAGTGATTTTCCTTACAGTTAATTTGGGTTTCAAATATGCTTCACAAAGATTGGATTAGGTTAGTAGCATCAGTGCAGACTTCCTGCAGAAAGATCTGTGGGTGTGTTCCTGTCATACTTGGGTTTGGAGCAGATAGTTTGAGGTCCCTTCCATCCGCTCCCTGGCATGAGCATCCCTGCATAAATCCCCTATGCTATGCAGACAGGCACCGCTATTCTTGGCACTCACGGAAATTGCTCCTGCTGGAAACCAGTTTAAAATGCATCAGTGCAAACTTCAACTTTTTTATTTATTGTCTGGTGTAGCTGACCAGAGGCTGGTGCCTGAAATTGGGGAAAATCCTTTGTACATAGTTGAAATTATTCCAGTCATCAACTCATCACATACCCTTGACAGGGGATCCTTACATTCCTGAGGGCCTGGATTTGAGACAATTTTTCAAGTGCATGGAGTTTTTATTTTTATTCATCTATCTTTTCCTTCCTAGATTTTAATACCAGAATGGATTATTAACCATCCAGTATGATGTTCAGCATAACAGGCCAGAAAATTTGAGAGTGACTGAAACTTAATGGATGGTTTTAACAGCAACAGCTAATGCTTGAATATCTATAGAGAAAGGGTCCCAGATTCTAGTATCCTCCTCATCCTCCTGCCTTTTTTCCAGAGCTGAGCCTTCTCCTTAATAAGGGAAATGCAAGAATTTCCTTGCAGCAAAGTAAATTCCTTCCCTGCCCTTCACTTCCCCTGGTATCATGAGCCTCTTGCTGTTCTATCATCTTCTTTCTAAAAGAAAATAAAATGTAGTTGCTGTTGCTTTTTTGGCCCCAGTGGTCTTGCTGCCAAACAGCCAGTCCATGTACTTGCAACATTTACCCAGCCCCTGGAACTAAGCACATGAACAGAAAGATGATCCACTGGTCTCAAGCTTTAGCCTTGGAAAACCTGGCCAGACAGATTTCCTGCATACCCTTGGGCTGTATCTTGCATTTGAAATGGGGAAGATAGTGCTTCCTCACAGCAACTCATAGGGTCATAGGGAAGTAGGGCTGGAAGGGACGTCCAGAGGCCATCTAGTCCAACCCCTTGCCTGAGGCAGGATCATCCCTATCCAAACCATCCCATATAAGCCGTCATCTAAATCAACATTAGACTGCCATCAACTCTGACACAACACAGACCTAGCACTTTAACCGGCCACAGGTAAAGCAAGGGAATCATGACATCCAATGTTTTGCTTCTATAAAATGTTGGCAATATACAATCAAGAGGTCCCAGGTAGAGGGCCATGCCCCCCACTACATTCATCGTGCATTAGGGATAAATATGAAGTGCTTAGGTACTAAAATGATGGGGTCATACAAGTACCTATGATGGCTACCCTACCCAAGATCCTGGGGTCTCACCGGCCCCACCTGCCTGTCTCACAGCAGCCCTAGCCCAGCTGCCTGGCTGTGCACCATGCCTGTGCAGGTCTCACCTGTGGTGGTGGGTGTGGGGTAAATGGGCCAAGATGCCCAGGCAGTGGGGCTGGGGCTGTCGGTAGCAGCCAGAAGGAGCTGTCACCACAGGGGCTGCTGGGAAAGAGAGTCTGCCACAGGCCCAATCAGGCCTAGGGGCCAGACTTTAAGCTACCCCTGCTTTAAGCCATTCTGCTAGTTGATTGTCAGAAACTGGGATGGCGGGAATCTCTTGAAGTTCTTGAACTTCTTCCCTAGGATTTTGACATTTCAGGATGCCATTGAGGGGCTGCACTTAAAAATGCAGCTACTGCCGTATTTATAGGTGAGGAAACAGGTACAGAGAAGTGAAGTCACTTATTCAGTGTTTTAGCCAGAAAAGAGTCTGGGAAAGAACTCCTGGCCCCCAGTGAAATCAGTGGTCTTGCCACCAACTTCAGGCCAGAGTTTCATCCTTTAAATCCGACCCCAGTAAAGTGCTTTAACCATTTCCTCACAAAGTAAAAAAAATAGAAATTGGGCTGAATATTTACATGGCTGGTGAACTCCCATAGGTCAGCTTTTGTGGCACCTTAAAGGATTCTGACTGACAAAAGTGAGCACCTGTTTTCCAGAACAAGGCTCCTTAGTGGATACATTTAAAGAGTTGACTCACACTGAGGTGACAGTTGAAGAGGTTTTGATCAAATTGATAAATGGAACAGTAGCAAGTCACCAGGACCAGATGGTATTCACCCAAGAGTGCTGAAGGAACTCACATATGAAATTGCAGAACTATTTAGAAAAGTTTGCATCCTGTTGCTCAAATCAGACTATATGCCAGAGGACTGGAGGGTTGCCAGCATAACACTAGTCTTTGAAAAGGGTTCCCAAGATGATCCAAGGAAGTAGAGACTAGTAAGTCTAACTCCTGTTCCTGGCAAATTAATAGAAACTAAAATAAAAAAAATAGAATTAGTTATCACATGAAAAAACTGATATGCTGGGGAAGAGTCTATATAGGTCTTGGAAATGGAAATCATATTTGGAGTTCTCCGAGTGTATCAGAGAATGTGGAAGGGGCATCCAGTTGGCACAGTATGCTTGGAATTTCAAAAAAAGTTTTTGAGAGGTCCCTCACCAAAGGCTTTTAAATAAACAAAGCTGTTTTGGGATTTGAGGAAATATGCTTTTGTGGGTTAAACGCTGATTAAAACGTAGGAAACAGAAGTTAAGTCTAAATGGCCTGTGCTATAAGATAAACAGTAGGGTCCCTAAGGGACCCGTGCTGAGACCTATGTTGCTCAACAGATTCATAAATGATCTGGAAAAGTAAACAAGAAGTGAAGTAGTGAAAACAAGGTTCCCAGGTGCCATAAGATTATCTTGGGCAGCCAAATCCAAAGTTGATGGGGAAGAATTGCAGAGAGATCCCCCAAAAATGAGTTAACAGCAATAAAATAGGAGATGAAATGTAAAATTGATAAGCACAAAGTAATAATGCAAAGGGCTGGGGAGAGAGCCCCCACTAGCTGTACATAATCAGCTTTGAATTGCCTATTGCCATGCAGGAAAGTGACTTGGAACACAGCAGCTAGGGCTGAAACTTAGCCAGGACAGGTTGGCAGGTATGACAGGGGATTAATCACTCCACACCCTGTTTCTTATATGCTTTTTCTAAAGCAGATGTGGCCAAACTGCACTATAGGTGTCACAAGTGGCACGGGCAGCCTCTGTGTATGGCACATGGCCAATGGTGGAAGGGCCAGGCAGCGTAGTGGCAGATCAGACAGGGAGCAGAAAGCAGAACAGTAGATTAGGCTAGGAGCACAGGGCAGAGAGCAGAAACCAGAGCAATGTATAGGGCAGAAGGGGATCAGAGTGGCCCTGAAGGAGGGCATGGGGATTAATTTGTGGCATTCCTGCCAGGCTGCCAAGATGGTTGGCCCCCACTGCCCTAAAGCATCCACTGCTTGCTACCGTCAGAGACAGGACATGGGTTAGATGGTATCTGGTAAAACCCAGCGTGGCAATTTTTATGGTTTATGCTACAGGTTAGGTGCCCCAAATCAGTAGTCCATTGTCTTTCTTAAGTGCAGGTGCCCAGTGCAGAGGAAATGGGACCTAATCTGAACCATCAATCCAAGGAGAAAAGAAACACTTCTGAAATAATAAAACCCAAGCTGGCATTTTAAAATGTATGCATATTTCTTCTTTGCACTTTTCAAATTCCTGACATGCAAAAGATCAGAATTGGATGTGCAAAAAGTGAGCTGGGCTTTCTCTTTCTGTAACATTTCCAACCTATTCTTGCAACTCATGAGTTGCATTTTCAAAAGGACGTAAGTAATTTAGGAGCTTAAGTCTCATTTTCAAAATGAGAAACATCCAAGTCCCACTGACTTCCAATGCAACTTAGACCCGTATATTACCTGTGTGCTTTTGAAAATGCATGCTCAGATCTTTCTGAATAAACATTGGCTAAGCTTCCAACCTCTCAGGCTAGGCCTGAACACAATGGCTGAAGGATTAGAGCTCAGACCATTGCTGGTTTGTCAGCAGTGCTGTTTTAATTTGTTTTTCATTATCCACTTATAGCCAGTTATGCCAAGATCTCTGCTAGGAAATTAATGTAAAAAAACTCAGAGAGATGTTTTTTCTGGTAAGTACGTAAAAGAAACCAGCCCCTCTGTTTCTATCTGATTCTAGGATCTTTTAGGAAATGTATTCATTCTGTTCAAAGCCCGCAGGCATGTACACACGAGTTCTTTCCTTCATCTAAGTTGAAAAGAACAACTCCCATCTGATTTCCTTAGAGACAGGAGGCAGCTTTCTCCCTCTCTACAGGACATTAGCATGGAAGTAGCAGCAAATAAAGTAAGAGCTTGGGGAGAGAGATCAGGAAGGAGGAGGACTTCATGATGGGCAAGTGGGGGGAGGAGGGGGGGGTTATAGCAAGAAAGCTGGCGCCATGTAATGATAGGTAGAAAATCCTGTGATTTACAGACTCAATAAAACTTGCCCTGCTGCAGATAGGTTTCTTGCCAGAAGGATTAGGCATATTCCGTTAAGCCTTAAAGAGGTAGCTGCAACAGTCCTGGTGAACTGGCATGATTTATCTCCTATGTAACAAAACTGAACTACCTGGGGAAAAGGGGTGGCCCTATCTTAATTTGCATTTCTGAGGATACACATGCATTTAGCAAGCACCTAGGTGGTAACTGTGCAGAGGCCTTCATTATGGGCCACCTGGGCATTAGCCACTGTACAGTAAAGGACCAAACCACATTAATGACACTAGTGATCTGGACCATTATTAATCAATGCTTAACTTGCAGTGATTGGCTGCTCATCAATCAATTCATCTGCACTTTTAATCTTCCCGTGCCAAGTGGTATCTCTGCATTAGCAAGCCTCTCTTCCATTGCTCTTTTCAGGGCATTAGAGCTAGTTGACACATCACCTCTGTACTTCAAACATCCCTATCACTTTCCCACCAGTGTGTCTCCTTATAACCCTACAAGTCAACAAGTGTTTGCTCACTTGGGGCTGACGCTTCTAATGGAAATGCAGGCTTTGGACAATGTTCTTGTACCCTAGGCCCCTAATTTCCTGTTGTTTAACACCTTATGTTATCATTTACCCTGGAGCAAAGTGAGTATCAAATGCTACCAGGTCGAAATGACGGCAGTCTTGCATGAAGGTGAGCAATGGCCCAAGTTAGGCAGGAAGCATCTGAATTTGTCCATGTTGTTACTATGTGACAGTAGCATGTAGGAAACCCAGCCGTAATAATATCCCTGTGGTCTCAGTGCTGTGCAAACACATACCAAGAGAGCTTCTGACCTGCAGAGCTTACTGTCTAAATGCATGGGACATACAAGAGGTTGGAGGAAAGGAAGAGTTGGCATTCTGGCTTTACAAATTGAGAACAAACCTATAGCTTGGGCCACTGTCTTGTGACCCCTCGTCTCTGAGTGATTTACAGTATGGGGTTTGGGTAATCCTTGCAGGACCCAATGTGAACTGTTGGTGCAAGTGTGAACCAGGTAGCAAATCCCTGCATCCCTTTCTGGTTTTCTTACTCCTTGGCCCAGATTGTGCCAATGGCTATGGGTCCTGCAGAGCTTTGGGAAACCAGGACCTTGGGAATGGCATAACAATGTTGCCAGTCAACTTAAGCTTTTCATGTTCACTTTCATCTCACTTTTTCCACACAGTGCTGTGTTTGGACTGAGCAAATGCATGAGATCATCCCAGACCAGCAGATCCTAAACAGCTGCCACTGGGAGTGTTACCAACAGCACACTTTATTCCCATGGGACAGGTCAAACAGAATTACCATGCTACAGAATGTAATGCACAAGATAAAAATAGAAGGAAGAAATAGCCCACGTATTAGAAAGTCACTTAGCTTAGCAGTGCATGCTTCTAAGCACTATATCCCTCACACCTACTAGTAGTATCGTTACAAAGGGTGGAAACAGACATTGCCTGACATCTCATTTGTGGCATTATAATTTTTTTTGTGGTGGCACAAAGGAGCACATAGACATCTCTACCCTTTGTTGCACCACATCGGAGGAAAATCAGTGGTGCAAAAAAAGTATGGATCGATTCTGCCATGTTATTGTGATGGATGTCTATTAGCTCTGTGGCAAGAAAGTACAGGCAGCCTGAAATGTTCACACTCTCCAGCCAGCTTGGGCAGCAATCCAAGGGCTTGATAGAGCCCTACTTTCTCTGCTTACCCAGAATTACTCCTGGGATCTCTGGTTGTGGATTTGGGTAAGTGGGGAAAATGGGGCTCCAGAGATTACATAGCCCCTTGCCTCTCGCCATCAAGGGTGGGACAAGGACCGATGTGCATTTTACCCAATGAAGCAGATCAGCTGTGCCATGACATATGGCAGCACAGCTGATCTGCTTCATTTGGGGACATCTATTTCTAGTGTGAGTTCTCTTTTCCACCTGTTCCATTCTCTTTGTACACAAAGCTGTCTGAGCCAGAGATTCTCTTTACTATGGTTTGATATTCCTAAATTCTGAACACTCAAAATATCAGTCTAATCCATGAAAGCTATGGGTGGCCTTGAAAACTGTGTTGTGCATGCCTGTATACTAATGTAAGCAGTTAGGGAAATAAATACACTGGAAGTCTTAATATTTAATCAAAATTATGGCTTATTTGGCATAGCAGAGACACTGTGGGATAATTCACAAGATACAGAAGGACACATTTTGTTCAGGAAAGACAGGTAGAGAAAAAAGGGAGGAAATGTTCCCTTATATATCAAGGATATGTATACTTGCTCTAAGATTCAGAATCTAGTAGGAGATAGATTGGTTGAAAGCCCCAGGTTAAAAGGGTGGAGAATAAAGGGAATATCATGGTGGGGGCGTCTATTGTTGGCAACTCAAATAGGAAGATCTGGGGTAGGGGAAGATGAGTTTTTTTTCTTTTTTGAATAACTCAGTCATCCAGAGTGAAGGACTTGGTAACAATGAAGGACTCTAACTATCCAGACATCCACTGGGAGAGTACTGTTGTAAGACACAGACTGTCTGACAAGTTCTTGGAATTTGAGAGCAGGCCCTGTGGGACCAACCTAAGTCCCATCTATGAGAGGGTAACAGACCTCACATGACATTTATATTGAGTAAACTAAGGAACTATGGCTTAGATGAAGTCACTGCAAGGTGATTGCCTGGCTTTTTGGAAAACCATAAGAAAATACATATGGTTTGCTGTTGAACTGGGGTTCCATTGTGTTCACTGCTGGGTTCATTACTGTTCAGTGTTTTCACTAATGCCTTGGACAATGAAACTG
Organism: Gavialis gangeticus; assembly: GCF_001723915.1. Taxonomy (NCBI): domain Eukaryota; kingdom Metazoa; phylum Chordata; order Crocodylia; family Gavialidae; genus Gavialis; species Gavialis gangeticus. The sequence continues at coordinate 61,632,778 of NW_017728993.1, forward strand.
AGTACAGTCACTAACTTTACAGGCAGTACAAAACAATGAAAAGTCAAAAATAACCTGGAGGACAGGTTTCGAATTCAAAATGATCTTGATAAATTGGAGAAATGGACTGAAATAAAAAGGATGCAACTCAGTAAGGACAAGTACAAAGTATTGTAGCTGGGTAAAGATGATCAGCTGCAGACATGGAAAATAGGGAATGACTGGCTGGGCAACAGTTTTGTGGAAAAGGATCCAGGGATGATGGTGGGTCATATATTGAACATGGGTCAACACTGTTGCAAGAAAAATAAAACAGCATACTAGGATGTATAAGCAGAAGTAGTTATTTTGCTCTATTCAGCATTGTTAAGGCTTTAGCAGAACCATCACATTCAATTTTGGGGCATGACACTTCCAGAAAAGAAGAGAACCACTGGAGAGGGTCTAGAGGACAGAAACAAAAATTACCGGAGGCCTAGAAAGATGAGCTGTGAGAAAAGATTGAAAGGACTGGGTTTTCTTAGTTGAGATAAGAGACAGCTGAAGGAAGACATGTCACAAAATATATAAAAGATTATTCCAGAGAGGAAGTTGTTAAACTATTCTCTGTATCCAGTAGGGGTGTGTGAAGCAGGATCTATTTGATTCAGATTTGGATTCAGCCCGAATTGGGGACGGTGATTCAATTTGTTGATTTGGATCACTGTCCCTGATTCGATTCGGCCAAATCCGAATCTGAAGATTTGATGCTAATTCAGAGAATCAGAGATTTGGTCATAGACACAGCTTTAAATATTTTTTCTACATACCTCAAGGTATCAGTGCAGCTCATGAATGCTGCAATGCTGGGGCAGATGGAGCATCTGACAGGAGCGCAGGGGGCCCCACCATGTGCTTGGCACTGAACCCGGAAGTGGATTGGAAGTACTTCCTGTCCACTTCCAGGTCCGCCGATGAGTGCGCAGGGGGGCCGCCACCCCCCCGTCGGATCGGCAGTTGGCTGCAGGGGGACCCCGGGTGCCCCGCCCCCCCAGACCTGAAGGCATCACTCGCCGAGCCACGGGGGACCCTGGGGGATGCTCCCCAGTGGATCAGGAAGTGGACTGGAAGTGCTTCTGGTCCACTGCTGGGTCTGCTGCCAAGCATGTTGGGGAGACCCCCGCGATCCTGTGGGACACTCCATGCGCCCCACCACGGCAGCATTCATGAGCCGCTTGCTACCTAGAGGTATGTAGAAAAAACATTTAAAGCTGTGTCTATGTCCAAATTGCTGAATCATTCCGAATCTCTCTAAATCGATTTGGAGGGTTCCGATTTGATTCAGAGAGATTAAAGGGTCCTCTGATTCGATTCAGATTCGGCCACCAAATCCGGCCGAATCTCTGCCAAATTGAATCAGGGATCAAAGCTTTCCATAGCCCTAGTATCTAAAGCAAAGAGACTTAGGTAGATACTAGGTTAGATACAATGTTGTATCTGCAAGGAAATGGAACATGGCTTAGATTGTTCAGAAAGGTTGTGAATATTTCCATCATGAGAGGCTTTTTAAGAACAGGTTGGGAAAATGCTTGTCAGGAGTGGCAGAAGTGGATTTGATTCTGCTATAGGATAGGGGATCACCCTAGGCGACTGTTTGATGCCTCTTCCAGCTCTGTTTTCAATGGTTCTTTGACCTTACTTTGTGTCCTCTGGGTCGGCCTGTCATGTACAACACTCTAGAAAACCATAAAGCAGCCACCGAATCCTTTCTCCAGGGGGGTACAGCCAGTCACGGCACTACGAAATTCAGGATGGTGTGGACTCTGCATCTGGATTGCTGTCCCTGATGTAACGCTTTCCATTCCTTGGCAAGTAAACTGCTGATAATTGAACACAGGAATCAGTTTCATTAGTTTGACTTCTTGAGTCAGGTTTCATCCACTCCGCAATTTCTAGCTGTGCCACAGAAAGCTCCCTCATTCGGTTGCTGCCACTATGCTGTTGGTGACCCCAGGCGTCCTTTTAGATGTCACAGAACATTAAATGATTTGTTTCTTAGCATATAAAAAGGCTTAATTCAATTCATATTCTCTGCTGGCATTCCTCTGAGGTGAATACGTCCCCTCGGCACGAATCCTCCAACGCCTCTAATTGACTTGAAAGTATCTTGTGTCTCCTTGGAAATGTCACCTAGCCCTTTTCAAGTGCAATTCCAGGCAATTGGGATCAATATGTTTCTTTGGCTAAGCATATTAGCAAATGACTGACAGCCCCAGAGCATTAGCTCCTTTGCTTGGACTTTCAGAAGCTCATTTTCTGCCATATATCAACAGTACTCATGGGCTGGTAAGCTAAATATTGTAGCAAAGCAGCTCCCAGTGATATGTCTTAGAGATGCTCAAACTTCTTCACAGACCTCATTGTGGCTCTTTACCACTCTCACTGCAGCTGTGTTTCCACCTCCTAGTCATGGCAGGGTCACCTAGACTGCCTCCCCTCCAGTTTATCTTCTCAAAACAGCTCCAGGACAACAGCAGCAATTGTTTCCATGAAAAAAATAATGTACCACATTTTCTGCTGGCATAATTCAGTGGGCTTCAGTGGAGTTGCAGCAGCAGACCACTTGGCCCATAAGAAAAGTATTTGATGTATCATCTTCCAATATGATTTAGCAACAGGCAATGAAAGAAAACCAGCATATTATGGGTACCCAACTCTCCGTGGAGCCCTATGAATCCTGGGATCATAGTATGGACCGCTTATCCTTAGTCGACCCTTTCTAAGAATTTATTGTCTTGTCGTCATATTAAGCTGCAAGACTTTTCTGACTTCTTGACTGCTGTCTTTCTACACTTATAGCTCAAGGGGTTGGACTAAGTAACCTGCTGAGGTCCTGTTTAACCCTCTGTTCTATGATTCTGTAATGGCCTCCATTGCTATAATATCTACGTCTCAAAAATGTTAATGAATTGTCATTCCAACATTTCAGAGAAGTTGAGAAATGTTACGGAGATCTGAGACATGGGACAATAGGAAGGAGATCTTTCAAAAAAGCACTGCGTGGATTTAGAAACATACAGCAGGATGTAAATCAAGGAAGGAAGGAAGGTTGGTCTGTGGTAAGATATTTGCTTCTCAGAGGTGAGAATTGAGGCAGAGAGAGATGGAAGTGACTTCCCAAGGGCACAGAAGTAATTTTGGGCTCTGCCACAGATTCTGTGCTGATCTCCTGAGTCTCATCCAGTACTTTAACAACAAACCCAACCTCCCTCTTAACAATCAGCACTCTCTGTATGGAAGAAAAGCCACTCCCTGTAATAGTAGGAGTTTGTGTGGGTTGGAGCCATGAGGAAGAATTTTGAAGCCAGCTAACAAGGGGCAAAACTTACGAACAGAATGACCATTGCAAGTGAACCCTTTGCTTTGGGGAGGCTTTGAAAGCTCTGCTGTTGTTTGTATTAAGAACTCAGGCTGCTGGGCTGGTGAAGATAGGTGCTCTGTGGCTAACTGAAAGGTCCTTAATTTATAAACCTGTTGATGACCAACTTTGAGAATTTGATCCACAGACTTTCCAAACAGCTTAATAGCTTACGCTAGGTACAGGTAGTCAAAAAACCCGAGGCTGAATTGATTTAGTCTTTGCAGGTCAGTCTAACCTGCACAGATTAAACTGAAACAGAAGTCAACAGACATTTACCTTTGATACAGGAAATGCAGCCACATGCCTGCAGTGCCTCAGGCCAGAAGCCAGGGAGCACTAGAGCATGGATCTCTGGCTGTGTTCACTTCCTCTTCCTGCTGCCCCCGAGGTCTCTGGGATTTGCAGTCCAGAATTACAGCAGCAGGACTCTGCAGAGTTGTTCATCCCTTCCTCTTCCTGTTTCCAGGTGCCACTGGGATCTCTAGTCTACAGTTGCAGCCAGCAATAAGTTTGAGCAGCCAAAGAGTTGTTTAACCCCCCTCCCTGGCCCCAGACCCCACCCTGTCTGGGTGGGGGGCAGTTCCACCCCCCTGCAGATGGGGCTGTATCCCTGGCTGGGTTTGCCCCACCATCAGCCAGCCAGGCCTCACTGCTCCAGCTAGGGAGCAGAGGGACGGACGGGGCCAGCTCTGCTCCCGGGAGCAGACAGCACAGCACAGCCCAGGGCTGGAAAGCATGCTGGGATGCTGGGGGACTGTGATTTAACTTGAACCAAAAAGGGGCCTGGGACAGAAGTTCCATAAATCACAGGGCTGTGCAAAGCTTTGGATGCTGATTTGACTCAGAGGAGATTTGGCCCAGTTTGACAGCTGAATCTCTGAATCTGAATCAAATCAGGGGAACAATAAAAGGTCTGAAGCCATTCAAAGCTCTCTGAATTGATTTGAAGAGCTTCGAGGATTCAGGCAGTCCCCGCCCACTACAGCAGGTAGCTGGAGCTGGAGCTGGACTCGGAGCTGGTAAGTAGAGGGCAGGGGAGGAGAGGCTGGAGGAGGGGGGAGGGGACCATAGGGGGACCCCTGCTAGGCCCCAGCCCCTGCTTGCTCCCCCAGCCCCCCTGAGCACCCCTGCCCACTCCCCCAACTTCCCCATGGCTGCCCTGCCCAGCCCAGCTCCCAGTCCTTTAAGAAAAAGCCCCCACTCACTGGGTGCTTTCCACTGGGGAGGGAAGATCCCTGCTGTCCCCCACAGTCCCACGCTGCTTGGGGGGCTCTGTCACAAGTCCCTTGACCCCCCCAC
>NW_017728993.1:61642455-61645800 GCF_001723915.1 Gavialis gangeticus
GGGGGCACCAGGGATCGCCCCCCTGCCCAGCAGCACCTGTTTAGTTGGAGCTTTTTTCCGAAATGCCGGGAGCCGGGCCACGTGGGGCAGCCATTGGCAGGGCTGGGGGAGCAAGTGGGGGATGGGCCCGATTCAGCCAAATCGATTTGGACAGTGATTTGAATCACTGAATTGAATTACTGTCCCCCAAAGAACTGGCCAGATTTGAATCTGAAGCGAATACTAGCCACTTCGCACAGGCCTAATAAATCAGTTTGATCCCAATCAGTTAATGCTACATTCAGTCAGGTTTATCTTAAACCAGTTTCAGCCATTTTGAAACTGGTTTATGTGCACTGAGCTTCTGTTCTGTTACAGGTTTAAGCCACTTTCTGATTACTTAAACCATTTTTTTGTGTTAACTTTCGTCCCTAACCCTAACCCTGCCCTGTCTTTAATTACCTACAGTATCTTTTTACATATACTGATATCTACCATTAGGGTGAAAACCTCATGTATACCCACAGCCTGCAGAATGTAGGGAAGGAGAAAAAAAATTACACCATCACTATTATATCTGTTGCTGAGAAATCTTATATTTCATGACCCTTGAGATTCTGCAGCACAAGTAAGAAAAGAGTTAATTCTGTTTCATGGAAGAGTCAGAGCAAGCATAACAGAAAATGTAGCAAACAGAGGCAGGAAATAATTATTAAAGCTTCAGAATTTAATGTGGCAGATCACTTATGCCTTCAGTTATATTGGTTTGTTCAGTTCCAAAGCACTTGGAATTTTCATTCAACGGCATACATATTACTAGCCACCTTACAAACCAAGTTGAGGGGCTTCACTCCTTTGGGGATAATGAATGTCCCCCACAGGTTTCTTCCTATAATTCATTTTAGATCCAGCAGTTCATCATGCAAATGACAAACAATGTTAATTTTCTGAAAATAATTCCTCCAGATGTCCACGGGACTCAAGCACTCATCACCCAGAACAGTAAAAAATGTTTGTCTCCCTCCATATAATTCAGCACCAGGCCCACAAATCACCCAAACTCTCCATAAACAAAGCAGGATGCAACGTGCAGCGTATAATAGTTCAGGCATGGGCATGTCTCCAAGTGCATCACAGAGAAGGAGTAGAATGGGACAGGGGAAGGAAGAACAAACTGTAAAGCTTTCTTCTCTGATAACCCAGGTTTGATATTATGAAATGAGCTCCATGGCTGTAACCAAGTCACCAGGGGGTATTTGCTCACATCCTGCAAATAACACAAAACAACTGATACAGTAGGGAACTTCAGGGGACGTGGCTGTTAGGTTTTTATTTAGGTCTGATCCAAACCCCACTGCCTTTGGTAGGTGACTTTCCATTGACTTCATTGGATTTTATTCCTGGCCCAATAAGAGCCTGTGTTTTAGATTAGGAGAGAGGCAGCGTTGGGCAGAGTCAGCCCACAGGATTCCAGGCTTTAGCCAAAATGTACAAAGACAGCACACCCATGGCGACTCAGGATAATGGCAAAGCATGGTTTAGATAAGTGCAAGAATGTGAATGGGGAATAGGGCAAACATGGCAAAGAAAGGCACTTTTCAGAGCGTAGAGCAGCAGAAGGACCTTGGAGTGCAATGGGACAAAGCTGTAAAACATCTAGCAGAGTGCATGGCTGTGATCTGAAAAGCAAACAGAGCCTGCGTACGTGCACTGAGATCACTAATAAGGCTGGTTCACAATAATGAAGCAAGCAAAAAAGTTGAACTTTCTCATCAGTGCAAAGGGTCAATGACCACATGAGGCCTAGGTTACTGCATGCAAGCTGGTAGAGAACAGGTGGGTGTTTGCACTGGGATGACTCCTGTCCTTTTGTTTCCTCTTGATTTGCACGGCAGCTTGTTAAGTCCAGCCAGACCTATTTTTTCTATTTGACCTCAGTGACCCTATCTCCCTGGGGTTGGTCCTTTTTCCCTTGCCTACCCTCCCCCAGCACATTAATAAAGCACCCCCCCCACATCTTTTGGAAATTAAAGGTTTTTAAGTGCACTTCTAAGCAACAGCTGCTGCATGGTTTTTTATGCTGAGATGGAAATTAATTTCTTATCCAGTGGCATCAGACTATCCATTTCCCATTTGCCATTTTTCACAGTGAGCCCATAACTCTCTTCTGACGGCCGGGCTGCTGAGTTACAGGGCCTCCTTAGTCTCCACAACGGGCCCTTGAAAACAGTCACTTTTCTATGGCTCCCTTAACTGAGACCTCCTGTGAACAGCTGCTGAGGTTTTGCTGAAGGTTGCTAACTGCTCTTGGGATGACTATGAGCCTGGGGAGAGGCTAAGCCATGAATTGTAGACTTTGGCTCTGGACAGATGAACCCAATACCGTACAATGATGTTGTACTCTGATAGAAATTACAGTGGGATCAGGAAGAGATTAATATGTCCCTATAGTTACCTACAGTAGATGGCTATTATTGCTACTTGCCATTAGGCATTGGGGGAAAAAACCAATAGCCTGTTTGCCTTTAGAAAATGGTTATCATGGGGTAGATGTGGATAGATGGCACCTAAACCAATGGAACTTACGCTGGTAGACTTTAATCATGTTTCTTACAAGATAATTCTTCAACTGTATAGACAAAGTTACCTTGGTTTAGGGATTTGGCTCATCTATTTGCCACTATTTTACACACCTGTAATGCTAAGTAAGCTGGTGGAAACATCTGGGTCCAGATTCTATTCCACCTATTAGGTGTCTAGGTGGACTTAAGTGCCTAAGTGTGATTTTATTCCCCCCTGTTCAAGTCCTGAAAACCCATTAATGCATCTGCTTTTGTAACATTCCATTAATTGTTTTTCAGGGACTCAAGCACGGTGAACTTGGAAAACACTTAGCTTCTTTTATGTCTACTTAATAGGTGGAATAGAAACTGGCCCCAAGTCTATACAGGGCTGTTGTCTTGGCATTTGAGAGAGTAACCTTGCACCTGTATATATAGCCAATGTCTATGTGCAAGGGCATTCAGGAAAACACAAATGGATCAAGTCAATAAGGAAGCGTTAAATCATGGTAAGCTCCCATGTACCTGCTCTTATTGATCTAAGGTCCCTTTAATCTTGTATGAGACCATCCACCTCAGGGTTTAACATGCTTTAACTCACACATACTGATTTCTTCTCTTAGTTCATTTGTGCTGACTTTCCTGAGTTTCCCTTTGTGATGATCAGGTCACAAAGGCCATGGATGCAGGTGTCGCGGTGGATGTAGTCTTTCTGGACTTCAGCAAGGCCTTTGACACCGTCTCTCACCCCATCCTAGTTAAAAAACTAGGCGACTGTGGCATCGATGCCTACACAGTCAGATGG
>NW_017728993.1:61646432-61650406 GCF_001723915.1 Gavialis gangeticus
TTTGAGTCCCATTTCTCTTTTTGGGGTTTTTTGTTGTTCTCCCGCCCTGGCGGGGGGTCGGGCTAGAAGATCTACTAGGTCCCTTCCGACCCTTAATCTATGAATCTGTGAATCTATGAGTCCTTGAAGTACATGTTCTCTGTTCAGAAACAGGTAGTAAATCCACAACCTCTGCTTTTGCAGGCTAAACAGATGCATTGTGGAAGTGAGTCATCCTGATCTCTTAGCCTTGCTTCCCTTCCTATATTCTGCTTTTCCAGCATATGTCCTTGTCTGCTCTCTGAGTGCAGCCACCCTCTCCCAGTTCACTAAGCTGGGACTGGGGTGGGGGGGTACAATTTTTCCCTCAAAATGGGGGTGCTGCCTGGGCTTTTTGCATGTAGTGTAAGAAGCACTGATGCTTTGGAGATGCTTGACTCAAGGGGTCTGGCTCAGGTCTGAATCAAACCATGACATCAGCATGCTCTGCTCTTCCCCTTTTAATGTAACTGGTGCACAGGGAGAGATTGATAAGGTTCCTCTGCACTGACATAGCTTTTCCTGAAAGGCTGCATGCGAATTTGGAGAGCACTGAGCATGGAAAACAAATGTGGCAGAGAGAATCAGTGTTAATTTCATAATCCAAACCAAAAACTATTCAGAGTTTATCCATGTTAGTATATAAACCAATTACCCTGCAGTTGCCTCCTACGTATCCTGGACTATGCAGGGATTAAGACCCCATAGGTGCAGCCCCTAGCATGAAGGTCATGCCTCTTTCCCCACCCACAACCCTCTGCTCTTCTATGATCGAAAACTTGACATATAAGCTCTCAAAAGCCAGAAAGCAAATAAATCCACCCCCAAGATTTTGTATTCTGAAAATCTCATGGTTTTAAAGCAAATCTGATTATTTTTTGTGTGCTTGGGATAACCAGTATTGGCAGTAGTGCCCCACAGCTGTGCCCTATGTGTAATTGCCGAGCTGGACAGAAGCAGGTAAAGGACAAGACCACTTGGAAAAAAATCTGCATCCTCTATAATAGAAAGCTCAATTTTTTTCACTGGGGGATATTAAAGAATGATGCACTGTGGGTATCCTCAGCACACTCAGCTTTGTTAGTGGCTTTTATGAAAGGGTAAAAAAAAAACTCCCAAAAAACAACTTATTCAAAGCTTAATTCTGTGTTGAGCCCTCTCCTCAGCTTGGTTAAGGGGCTTTCAACACTGGAATCCAGGATTAACTCTTTTTTTCATTTTAGATGCTCATTTAATTCTGCACTCCTGGGGTTTTATTCCTTTCATTCAAAAGGCCTTCAGTGCAGTGGTGGTATTTTTGATCTGTATCAAATGTGTATTCCTTTTGAAAATTTTGGTCTCGGTCGGGTGTGCTTAACCCCTGATCTGGCCCACAGAGCCATGTCATCTGGCAACCTAGGCTCCACAGCGGTCTGGAAATTTGGCTACAGGGGAGCGGTGGCAGTGTTAATTGCTGCTCTTCTGCTGCCACAATTCTAGACTATTGGGAGGCCTGTGGATTGGCTAGTGTGGCCTTGTGCGTTATGTCAGACATGTTGTGCCAGGCTGGGCTGCAGCAGCACAGAGCCCAATCCAGGCGTGCTGAGGCCGGGACAGCGTGGGGCCTGTTGGGGCCTTCAGGGATGGGCCAGAGCAGCACAGGGTGCAGTCCAGGCATACAGGACTGGTCCAGGGGTGTGCAGGGCCTAGTGTGGAACCAGATTGAGAAGGCACCCATGAGGGATCTGGCCCCTGGACTGACCCAGCTCCACTCATCTAGCCTGCAGGGCTGAAAGTTTGCACACTACTGGTCTAGATCAGTTTTCAAGCTTCCTAGTCATGAAATTCTTTTATATCACTTCTGTCACTGAGCCCTTATCCTAAAGATTGACACCTAGCCAGAAGACTTTGCCCAGCAATGGTGTTGCACTGCCACCCAGATGGTCTGCTGTTAGTCGCCCGTCTCTTTGGAGCCCCTGGTAACCTACTGTGGAACCCCAGAGTTTTGTGGACCGCAGTTTGAAAACCACTGGTCTAGATCCTAGCACAAGTCAGCATACCAAGGGGAACTACATCAGTTGATATCAGCTGAGGATGTGGCTCACTTTGACTGGCTTTTAATCAAGATTATTCAGCCATGCCAAAGGACTTGGATTGCCAAACTATACAAAGGAGAGTAGGAAATGAGACATTAAATATACAATATGTCGAAGAAGAACAAGAAATGAAACCTACTGTAAGGTAAATAATGAGAAAAATGCACTTCCTAAAGAGATTTAGGTCAACAGGACTTAGCAAAACAGAACTAGAAATTGGAACTGGATTCTAAATGGCCGTGCTATGGAGTTCCTGTGCAAACTTGGTCAAGGCACTTAGGCCAGATTTGCAAAAGGGTGCAGTACATGGGGTGCTCCACTCTGCAGAAAAGTCAGCCTATCACAGTTGCAACGTTGGGTGCTAAGCATTTTTTATTATATATGCTTTAAGTTTCCAAACCTGCAAAATAAGGCTGATACTTCCCCAACTGATTGGTTGGTGGGCTTGTGGGACTAATTACAAGTTGGGAAACGCTTTAAGACACTTGGATATAATATACTGTAGTTGTAACAGGCCCTATTTTAGTATTGGATAAACACTGAAGCCCTCACACAGGCAAAATGCCTATGGGTTTTCATGGGAGCATGGCTAAAGATTCAATACGGGCTTTGCGACTGGATCAGTGACCATTATCCAATAAAAGAGCTCCTATGCACGGTGCTATGGAGGTACTGGAATAGTGTTAAAGGCTGCCGCTCCCTTCTACCTCAAGCAGGCCTTAGATCATTGTCTCATGGGAATAACAATGACACCTCCAAACAAGCAATATGCTTTTAGATACTGAGTAACATTTCTGAGAACTTCCAACCAAATCTATTAAATCGGTTGAGTTATAAGCTTTTAGGTAGTCACTTTTGTTCTACTTGGTAGAGTCTAATCTTTATTCCAGATTGCACTAGCAAAGAAGTTAGTGATGCACTGAAAGCTGAAAAGGGACTCTTGGAGAGTGTGCCAACATTGAAGACAGGGGCTGTGTTTTAAAAGTTTATTAAAGTGCAAATGTTGAATTTATGATAAGGGCCTCTCATAGCCATTCCTGTTTTCATTGCAGTATTTGTCATCTCATTTTTTGTCAGGCTAATTTGATGTACAATGTATTCAGTGATAGGTATTGTACCATGTGATTGATTTTTGCATGAATTGCTTTTAGACGGAGGATAGCTTGTACAAGGTATTGCCACAAGATTAGTCACTCACAGGGAAGTCAGTAGAGAAGGCCATCTTCATCCATACAGGTCAGTCAGCTGTGCAGTGGTGCTTCGCTCTCTAAGCAAGAAGCAAGGGCCTGCCCCAGGTCCAGGTCCCAATTCAAGGAAGCATCTTTTTTCAGTATGTTTCAGTCCCGTTGAAGTCAATAGGGTGTAAGCCCATTCTTTTAAAATTACACACACCTATAAAGTCCTTTCCAGAAGTAGAGTACATTTCCCACAGCTCATCTGCTATGTCTTGGGAAATCTGCTGTCCTGTGGATTTTTGAGATCTGCGAGAGACTAACTTTTCACTTGTGAATACCCCAAGATTCCTGCTGCCCTCTTCCCACCACTTGCACACCTTCCCTGGTTTTAGCACTGTCTGGCCTTAGCCTCTTGTTCTTGCTCCTACTGAAGTCATCAGCCAAAAACTTCAGGGGTGCACATTCAAGTCCTACAGTAAGCAACTAGGTTAGTCATTCCACAGTCCATGCCTGCTTACTTTCTCTTTAAAGAAACTGTGGTTAATCATACTTGCCTTCTGTCTTCAGTTTCCCTAGTCAAAGTGACTGTAGGGAGGTTCCAGCTAGCAGATACAGTGTAACCAGGGTTCAAATTACAGAGGGGGAGGGTTGTTCGGGAGGGCTGAGCAACCCCCCCCCCCCAAAAAAAAAAAAAAAAAAAAAAAAA
>NW_017728993.1:61650478-61659997 GCF_001723915.1 Gavialis gangeticus
CCCCCCCCCCCCAAAAAAAAAAAAAAAAAGAAAAAGAGACGAGATTCCCCCAGGCAGCCAGAAACTGCTGTTTAGTGCAGCGAAAAAGCAGCCCTCCCCCTCATTGCTGCCAGGTGTTTTTTGCTGCAGCCGCCCACAGTCTGTGCCTGGGCTGTCCTGTGGCTTCTCTCCACTGCCATTGCCACTGCTGCCACCTCTGACTCCACCAGGAGTCAAAGTGTAATTCGAACACTGAGTGTAACTATGACATTACTATATCTCCAAGGCAACCAAGATGCACATTCTGGTGGAGAGCTAACTGGTCCTGTAGGGCGTACTTGGAGGATGATGAGTTCTGATGTGGTGGGTGAAAGAAACTGCATTAAGGAAAAGACGAGCCAAGCTGAATAGAAAATCATAGGGTTGCCAGGGACCTCAGGGGTCATCTGGTCCCACCCCCTGCATGAATGCAGGAATATTATTTCTAATTCAACAGCCTTCAAAGATGCTATTAGAGATACTTTGAGATGTCTTTGATAGGTACATCTCATGTGCCTGAGGGGAAAAGCACATGTTTAGGGATCTGCTGGAAACTGTCTTTATAACTGGTCAGTGGACATCACTTGAATATTTCCGAAGACTATGTGAGCCCGTCCAGATTCCTTTAATCAAAATTATGTTCAGTTCAGGAGAAGGTCAATAAAATTGTGTTCAGTGGGGGTTTATGATGTGCTCTCCCCAGCCCTTATATGGTGGTGCTTTCCCTTCTGGGACCATGTCTGTAGTTCCACTTCTGTTATCCCATATGTAGTGTTCTCTTGTTCCTGCAGTCATGGCTGAAGAGTGAGATCATGAGTACTGCCAAAGGGTTTTCTGTGGATTTGCTTTGGTCGTGTTAGTTTCTGGGGAGCATTCAAGTGATCATGTTTTGTTTGCAGAAAACAAATGTCAGCCTCTGAATAGACCAATGAACAAACCAGACAGGGACTGCCTGCTCCTAACTCAGCCAGAACCATATGCACATATTTAGTTTTGTTTCATGAGGATAGATGATTACCGAGTAGTAACTGCAGTGCACAGGGCCTCTTTTATATGGGAATAAACCTTGCTTAACACAGTCCTGAGGGGATAGAGCTCTCTAAGTCTTGTCCTCTGAGGCTTGTTTTCCAGGGACTGACTGTGCAGAAGCTTAAATTGAGGTTCCCTTTGATGGTTAGCAATGACCAGAGAACACAGCCCTATCTATACTAGGGTAGGCAAGGTTCTTTGACTAGATGTGATATCTTTTATTAAACCAGCTGAGAAGTTGGAAATTTTTTCTTGGCAAGGTTTTGGGTGCAATCACCCTTCTTCAGCATCCCCCTTTAATTTCTCCAATTTGATTTGGAGAGATTAAAGGGTCCTCTAATTCAATTCGGATTTGGAGATTTGGCCACTGAACTGGGTCAAATCTCCACCAAATCAAATCAGGGACTGAAGCTTTGCACAACCTTACTGCCTTTCCCTCGCTTTCTCCCAGTTTTTGATTATGGAAAAAGAATAGAGCAAAGGACTGAGAATGAGCACAACAGGTCAAAATGTTTCTGACCCTATGGATTCCTGTTTGAAATTTCTGGGTTTATCGTGTGGATCATGTGTAGGCATTTGCACACCTAATAGTACTAACACTGTGCAACACCCTTAAAGGATCTCACACAACCCAGTTGAGAATCACCACTTTAGATGAAAGTCCCTGTGAGAGAGCCCCAGGGGTTATATCTCCCTTTGCACAGAGAGAATGCTCAGACATGTACCTAAAAGCACAGTGCATGGAAACCCAAATGCTCACAGTTAATTAGTCATGTGCCAGTCTCTTTGTTTTGGGTTTGTGTCACTCTTCACTGCCTCTTTGTCTGAGGTGGGAAGCACCATCATTAGATGGTATTTCTGGTCTGAACAGAAGCAGAAAGTGCTGGCAGTCTCACATTGCACAAACTACATCAGAAGCCTTCTGCTTTGTACCAGACCTGTTTAAATGCATCTTTGACTTTCTGCAGGGAAAGTATTAGCAGCTGTGGCCAACATCCTACAGGAGCTAACAGGCTGCCACCTTCCCTTTTCCCTGTGCTACAGGCATCAAAACACTTTAGGTTCCTGCACAGACCAATTTAATCAACAGCTTAATAAAATGAGTCCAAGCAGCATGGAGCACTGGAGGAAAGAACCCAACACAAACATGTTCAGCAAGATGTATAGATACTTTCTGTTCACACCTGCAGGAGATTTCACTGCTGGAGGTGTGGATGCAGGATGGCAAAGATAGTTTAATTTATTTCTGATTGTGGTGACCAGCAGCCTATGCCATCAATTAGTCCAGTATCACAGTTATTAAAACCAACCTCTGTCAGCACAGCTTTGTTAGCTGGGGAATTACAGAACACAGAAGAAAATATTGATATTTTACTCCTGCCATCAGGCAGTGGATGGCTGGCAGGCTCTTTTCCCCCTGCGTGATGTTTGCTCCCCACAAATAGGAGTTTAAATCCCATCTGGAGGATGGTTTCTCAGTATGGTGGAAATTTCACTCCACAGCTAAGTTTGTTCAGAATGCTACAGCACAGTGGTGTATTGTATGTTGTTGCAACCCTGCTTCTGACGAAAGACATACATTCAAGCCCCCTTTAAATAGATTTTCTATAAGCTTAAACCAGTTTCTTTAAGTGCTTTCTCTTCTCCAAACAAATCTTAAAGATCAGTGTTGCAAAGGAGAGATCTAAGTGGTGCTTCTTTTCTAACAGGATTATTTTCAAGGAAAGTGCTGGTGGCAGGTGATAGACTGATTGCTCTGAAGCTACTGAAGGACAGCCCTGAGCACTTGTGAAAATCTGACCCTACAGAGCTAGAGCAAAGATTGGAATTGTTAGCATTCACTAAGGGGAAGCCAAGAGCATAGGTATACATTATAAACCATGTAATCTAAACTGCCTTGACTCTATGCGCAAGGTAGACCTGAGAATTGTTAAAGTGTCTATTAAAACTTCTCTCATCCAGATGTCTGTGTCTCAGAAACATGACACTAGATGTATTTGCAGAAGAATTCAGGGCCATATTGTCAATATTCAGCAGTCACAGTTGGGGCTGCATTTTCTAAAATGATCCGCAATTAGCAACTTCTGTACTGACACTTTGGATAGATTTTTTTTCAAAAGATTTTAGCACCTTTGTGAGTGTAGAGCCCAAGCTGCATCAAAAGGACAGACAGTAGAGGACAGGTGCAGTGTTAAGGTGGTTTGGATGGTCTGAACTCTGTTTCTGAAGTCGCTAATATTTTTAGTTTAGGTTTAAATGGAATTTGAATATTGGCATTCCAGTGTTTCCCTAAGTTTTTCCTATATTTGAGAAGATTGCAACATTCTCAAGAGGTTATTTCTTCCCCATCCCCCTCCCTCTCTCAACCCTGATAGGAATCTACAGCCTTACCAACTGATTTAAAAAGGTGTTTTGCTTGGGAATTTTAAGTGCACTACACTTGATATATCAACTTTTCACAAATACATGGAGAATGTTGCACCTTTCTGTGCCCTGGGCACTACCTTGTAATGATGGATTGAGAAGGTAAGTAATGGAGTGGTAATGAGAGAACTCTACTTACATCCAGTGTTAACGTGGGCATAAATGAAGTTACCATCCAGAACTAATGGCTTGAGCCATCGCTGGGCTGTAATTAATGAACATAGTGCCTGAGATTTAAAAGGGTATTTTAGGATGCTGCTGTATGCAGCTCTGGTTTTTATGGCTGTACTGGAGTGAGATTAATGGGGAATCCATTAATGCCAAGGTTTTAACGGATGGAGTGAGGTTGTTCTTAGCTTATTGTTTGGGTTACTGATGCCCCGCTTTTGGGAGAAGCCGAGATGGTGCACAAAGGCTTAATTTCCAGACTGTGCTGGAACAGAGAAAGAAAATATTGGGTCAAGACAGGCATTTATTTCTTGTCCTTCAGAGGACACCAGGAGAGGATGTTTCCATTTCTCCCCACACACATTCTCAACTTCCTCTACTTCCCCTCCGTTTCTTCCCCCACAAGCCAAGTATCTTCCTTTTTTTTCTCCTCAGACGATTTTGTCTCTCTGCTCAAAGCATCACCACTTCTGCTGTTGCTACTCTATTTGGCAGCAGTGGTGATGTTCCAAAGTTTCTGGCAGGAAGACAGTGGGAGGAAGAAAAGACACGTTGTGTTTCATCCTCTTGTTCAGGATGGAGCAGACTGGCAGGAACGTTCAAGGAAACCACAAACTGTAGGTGAATTTGTGATTGTTAAAAATGTAGTTTGATCATTAAGAAAAGCAGAGTCTGTTTGTAGAAATGAGGGTTCGGAAAGGAATCTGGCATCACTGGGAATAAACATCAAACAGGTTCCACCAATCTGGGAATAGAAACATACCATCCGACTTTCACATCTGTGTCACACTAATCCATGCAGTTTGAATATCAAACACACCACACACAAAGGGCTGTTCACAGGAAATCTTCAGCCAATCCCTTTGCATAAATAACACAACCAAGAAAATTATGATCTACCTATAGACAGTTCACAAGTAGAAGAGTCAAAATTCTTCAAGTTAATTGCTATGAATAATTCACCCAACCCTCCTGACAATTCTGTCCCAGATCTTCCCATGGCAACCCTGAATAACAAGAGAAATATTGCATGCCAGATGTGTTGGGATCTCCATGTGAGCTGTCAGCAACTAGTTCTAACAGCTCCTTCCCATCTCACAGCTTTCCAGCCCATTACTTTGTGCATGGAAAGAGCAAGGGCATCTACATATTTTTAAAGATCTTAGGTGGCATGTTAGGTTGTGTCAGGTTCTTTCCCTTCTATGCCACCTGTGGGTCACAAAGTGCTTTAAAAACATTAATGAATTACAGCTGCATGTTTCTTCTAAGAAAAGAGTGTTAGCTTAGTTTTTAAAGACAAAGAAGCAGAAAAGGAGAGGTGATATGGTTTCCTCAAAGTCACCAAGGGTGGGAAGAGCAGAACTGAAAGTAGAACCATGTCCCAATGCTATGATCTAGTCACAGGGCTAGGGACAGACATTCAAAAAGCCAGAGCCTGAATTGATTCAACCTTTGCAGGTTAGTCTAACCTGCCTAGGCTGAACTGGTTTATAACAGGACAAACATTCGTTCTGGACCAAGGCAATGCAGGCACATGCCTGCAGTTGCTCAGACCAGGCACTGGGGGGCCCTAGAGCATGCCCTTGGCTGCAGGGACGCTATGCTGGGGGGGAAGAGAGGGTGTTTAATTCCTTCCTCTCTATCCCACCAGCAGGGACCAGAGCTGGGTCTGCAAGGCGCTCCCCCCTCGCTGCTGCAGCAGCGGGACACCACGGTCCCTGGGGCAGAGGGGTGCAGGGAGAAGAGTCAGTTTCCCCCCTACTCCACTAGCAGCCAGGTCTGCCTGCCCTCATCACTGTGCTCCCTGCCCCTCCCCCCAAGGGCCCTGCCTGGCCATGCCCCTGCCCTGCCGCTGCAGCGGGAGGGGGCAGAACCTGTGTTGCGAATAGCAGCCCCCATCATAATGTGGGGGAGCACAAGCTCCTTCCTGGCTGGGGCGCTGCGCTCTGGGGCTGGCAGAGCTGCGCGCGGGAGCACTGGGTTCCAGAGTGGGCCAGAGCCCTGCAAACCCCCTGCAGCGTCTCTACCAGTGGGTTAGAGAGCGGGGAATTAAACCCCTCCCTGGCCAGACCTCTGCCCCGGCCTGTCCCTGCTCTGGCTGGGCTGGAGCAGAGATCCCAGCCCAGTGAGCATGCCGGGATGCTGTGGGCCCTCTGTTTTCACTTAAATCTGCAAGGGGTGTGGGACAGACATTGCATAAACCCGTGTGAGCCAAATCAGTTAAGTTTGATACTACATTCAACCAGGCTTATCTCAAACTGGTTTCAACCATTTTGAAACTGGTTTATGTGCACTGAATGTCTGTTTTGTTACAGGTTTAAACCAGTTTCTGATCACTTAAATCGGCTTATGTGTAATGTTTGTCCCTAGCCAAGGTCATTCCTGGCCTTAGGAAAACTTTGACTAGTCTTCAAGTGAGCCTGGTGTCACAAATTGTTCAAAATAGAAATCAAGATAAACTCAGATGCTTTACCTGAATTACGTGGAGTTTGAGTTTAGTTAGGCTTGAAAAACAGGGGTTAGCAAGTGATCGAGCCAACCCTCTGAGTATTCCTCAGATTGTAACAGGAAGGAGATTACTGTTTATGCAAACCAAGAGGGAAGGGAAAACTTGCCTTATGTGCATTTGGTAGGTAAGGGGAAGTCATGTTCTCCTCTGTGCCCTTCTAATCCTTGGTGGACAATAGCAGATCTGATGTCATATCTGTTAGCAAGAATTCCTCTCCTTCCTGCCTTCTTGACTTGTGGCCTGAACACACCTCCTAGGATAATGTGCTTTCCCCTAGCTTGTTCCAGTGCTGTATCTCTGTTTAAAAGGCCTTTTCATCTTTGCTTTTCAAAGAAAATCAGATGTATGTATGCATGTGTGAAACAGCAAGAGGTTTGGACTCAAAACTCAAAACCAGGGCTGTTCAGGCCATGGTCCTATTTTAATTCAATGGCATTTTAATGCCCTAAATTTCATGTTTGTTTCAGATAAATTGTTCCCTTCCATACTATAATAGGGACAAGAAATTTCCAAACAGAAGGAGTAATGGGATGGGAAGCAATGCTGGATGAGGAGAGGGTAATATATTATGGGCTTTTTTATCTTCAAGTTTATTGCCCTCAACAAAATGCGGAGGAAGGCCAAGTTCCACAGCATCCACTGGCATCCACTTATGTAACAAACAAAAATAACCAAACGGTTCTCCAGAAGGTGCCTGAACTGGAGTTTTTCCTGTGGCTGGTCCAGTGGAAAGCTGTTGGGGGAGCAAGCCATTAAAATGAATGCTAGTAAACAAGGATAAATTGACTGGGGTTGTAACAAATCTCTAGCTGGGTTGGACTTCCCAGCTGTCACTCTGCTACAGCCTCTTCTGGAGCTTTGTGGCAATGGAGGAGGGAGTCTACCTGTGGTAGAGCATGAAGCCCTAGATAGCTACTGGTCTACCTGTGGTAAGAGCATGAAGCCCTAGATAGCTACTGGACTGGGACTCAGGAGATCTGGATTTAATTCCCAGTTCTGCTACAGGCTACCTTCTGCCATTACCTAAGGCACTGAATCTCTTTGGGACTCAGTTCCCCATCTATAAAAAGGGGAAATCGGTAATATTTTTTTGTCTTTCTGTGCCAATTTAGATTTTAAGCTATTCTAGGCAGGGACTGTTTCTGCCTTGTTATTTGCACAGCACCTAGCAAAAATGGGGCCTCCATATCAGTTGGAGTGTCCAGATTAATTCCATGTTCTCTTCCACCTATTTATTAATGCAAGGTATTTTTTTAACCATGCCTTCTGAGGAGAGACTTAACACAAATAGTCCTGAAATAGCCAGCTGTGATAACCAAGAGAAAGCTTGCCCATTGCAAGGGCAGAAGAAGTAATAGCATCTGGTGCTTAGTACATGTGGGCTTAGATAGAGCTGGGTCCAGCAGTGTATTTGGTGTTCAGGCACAACAAAGAGCACCGGGGAAATAAGTCCACTGTAGGGGCTCTCAAGTGGGGAGAGGTTCAGGTTCTGGTTTTAGTATGGTCAGCTGGTGGCATATAAACAGAGCCAAAGGGCCTGTGAGAGCGCATGGAGAATTCCCCCAGAATATGAATTGTCAGACATAGTCTTGAATGGTCTTGCCTCAGGAAGGAGGCTGTCTTTAGTGATCAGCACACTTCTTGGCTGTGGAGCATTGAGGATGTCAAATATAAAGCTGCCACCGTGACTTACTTAGCTTAGCTGTGGCCCATAAGAGCTCCCAGAACAGCCTGGATTCTAGGAAGAGAAAGGTGGCTAAAAGCTGTGTTTATCCCCACTCCACCCCTTAGTTGTACCTCCTGAGAGAGACGGCATAAAGCTGAGCTCTGGGAACGCTACAAGGCTTGGGAAGAAACCATCCAGGTTCCTGAACACAGCCAGCAATCAGAGCAGGGTTGCTTGCTTGTCATTTTATCTCTGCTTCCACGTTTGAATCCCTGGAGGCTGCGCAACATTCATTTGTCAAACTCTGTCCAGACATATTTCTGAGCGATAAGAAGAACGTGTGTCTCCCAGTTGTAGAAGTTAGAAATGGTATATACTGATTAGACTAGAGTAATAGCTCCTTTGCGTTAGTACAGCAATACATTAGCCAACTAATTCATTCCAGAGATACATCACATCGCAGCAGGAAGCCTATTTGAAAAGAGTCTCATCTGCTGAATTTTCAGTACTGTTGATTTTACAAGAGGTCAAAGCTTGCAAGAGATGGAGTGCTACAAGCCGGTGCTGGCTGGGAAACAGGCAAAAGTATTGCATTAACTACTGCAGTCAGTTGCAACAGGTCATGAAATCCAGTCAGGTAGGCCAACACTTCTGGCACCAGAAATTCAGCTGATGATTTCTCTGAGGGTTTCTTTTTTCCCCAAGCCCAAGCATAGCCAACAAAACTTCCCAGCACCAGTTTAAAGTGTGTAGGAGTCCAAGAAACTGGAAGTTTGAGTTCATGAACAGAGAAAAGGACAGTAACAGCCTCATCTCTTCAGAACAAGACAGCTGTCTTAGACTGTTAGGGAGTAGTTAAACTGACCATGACTGCTCCAGCTCTGCAGTGGGAACCCTTAGAGCCTACAGCACACAGCTGTGGTCATTTTTATCCACTTGGATAGAGGGCGATTGCACTGTCCCTCCAACCCCTGCAAAGGGGCTGTACAATCCATGAAGGGTTAAGATATGAAAAAGCTCCAACAACAAAAAGAACTTGACTTTAGAGCTGGCTGGAGGGAAGACGCTGAGATAAAGTGGTATGATAAATGT
Source organism: Gavialis gangeticus (assembly GCF_001723915.1). Classification (NCBI taxonomy): domain Eukaryota; kingdom Metazoa; phylum Chordata; order Crocodylia; family Gavialidae; genus Gavialis; species Gavialis gangeticus. The sequence goes on from NW_017728993.1 coordinate 61,659,385, forward strand.
CTCCAGCAAACAGCGGGGAGATGGAACAAGATGTCTAAAGAACTTTTCAAGATCAGAGATGCGGATGGAAGTTTGAGGTTATTGGTGTTGTCACTCCTGAGATCTGGCTCTCACAATGTGGGTTGTTTTTGTGTCTCACCTGATGCAATCCTTGTATAAAATGCATGAAAAAAGTCCCCAGAGCAGGGGGCTGAAACACGGGTCTCCCCGGTCTGAGGCAAGTGCCCTAATCATCACTAGGCTGGATCATCTTGTGCTCTCTCTACCCAAGTAATCTTAATTTATCTTCTGCACTTCTCCAGGAGGGGTGGGTGGCAGAAAACCTGTAGCCTGGTGGTTAAAGCAATCTCCTGAGTGGAAAGTTGAAAACCCATAGGCAGAGGAGGGAACTGAACCTGTGTTTCCTGCGTTCTTGGAATGCTCTAGTCACTGGGCTATCGTAAAGAAGGGCTCCAACAATTTTGAAGGCATGGATGTAGGTCAGGGCAGGCAATTATTTTGAGCAGAGGGCTGCTTACTGAGTTATGGCAAGCCATCGAGGGCCACATGACAGGCAGCCTAGGGCAGATTAATATTAATTTTCTAATTTTTTTAGGGGCCCTGCAGGCTGGAT
>NW_017728993.1:61664997-61668186 GCF_001723915.1 Gavialis gangeticus
GCAGAGGGCTGCTTACTGAGTTATGGCAAGCCATCGAGGGCCACATGACAGGCAGCCTAGGGCAGATTAATATTAATTTTCTAATTTTTTTAGGGGCCCCGGGGGCCGGATAGAATGGCCTGCCAGGCTGCATCCGGCCCCTGGGCTGCATTTTGCCCACCCCTGATGTAGGTGCTTCCCTTCCAGAAAGGGCTTCAGCCTGTGAATCCTTATGGGAATGGTTTGCCTCCCCATTCCCTGAGTGGAGTGTGAGATTTATGATCCCCCTTTCCATCACCATCCCTGTTGGCTACTCTGGGCAGCTCGCCGCTCTACATGCTGGTTGATTCGACTGAGCTGCCTACCTCTTCTCACTCTCTGAACATAGAGTCTTCCCACCTACCAAGGGGTTCTGGATTCCAGTGCTGGGAGCAGGAGCCTGAAAGTTAGGTGCTCCATTGCTCAGCGTCTTCAGTCCTTTGTGGAACTAACCATGACACTTTTTTGGGACTCAGTTTCCCCTGAGCAAAATGGAACAATGGGTCTTTCTTCTGTTCCAGCCACAGGCTGTTTGGGCAAAGATGGTGTTGTCTTCTAGGTCTGGATAACAGTGGGTGGTGCAAATTGACATACTTCAGCTGAAGCTAAAAGACCTGGGTCTCTGTGCCTCATAGGAGAGATCAGCACGGTGCTCCCCTGCCCCTGGGTTTCTGGTATAGTCTTCATGCCCTATTACGAGGCTCGTTTGGCTAGAAGATCATTCAAAGAAACATCAACCCAAGTTTGGCACAGTGGTTCAGGCAGCCCTGTGTCTGTGTGCCATGATGATGTGGCAGTGGCTAGGATATTTAGCCTCTTGTCTGGTAGCCAAACGCTGCATGGGCTGGCAGATTGAGCAGGCTCTGTTTCCTGGTGCCGCCACATTGGCTGCATTGCTGCTCATCTGACAATCCCCACCTTCCCCAGACACACATGCCTTCTCTGCTAAAAATAGCCTGGTAGGAGACAGAGCGCAAAGCCATCGCAGATGGCTCAAAGTTCCTCATGCAGCCATGTGTGAGATTCAAGATAGGGGCTGTCAGCTCCTTGCCTAAAGCCACCCGTGAAACCTCATTAAAAATGGTCTCCTCTTCCTCACCCCTCCCTCTTTTCCACTTCAACTTGCCTGCACTCAAGTGCCCTTATTAAACATGCACTTCTAAGCAAGGAGCACTGACTTCCCCTTAATTGAGGCATAATAATTAGAGCATTAACACATTAGGAGGGTGAGACAGCATGTTTAGCTTTTGTGATTAATTATCTGAGGATTGTAATAAGTTGTTAAGACATTAATTACTCTGGCATGTTTATTGCTCTATATTGCAGAACAGACACTTTGTAGCCCCGAGTCCCCTGAATGTCTGAAAATTCAGTGGGGTGTGGTGGTAGGGGCTCCCTCCGCTGACAAAGTTTTCGCTCATAGTCACTGAGGATACAGTTGCAGATATTCTTGTGTTTGCTTGTGGCCCTTTATGATTAGAGATTTTTTATTTTTCTTGCATAGAATTTTTTGTTTTCCTGCGTGCATGACAAAACAGCATCTGAAGGAAGACACTGCGGGGCATATGGTATTGGATTCCCTGGAGGCAAGCTGGTAATAAGCATTGTACAGTGACTGGCAGGTTTATTTTGTTCTTTATCAGTTCCTTTCATCTGAATATTTTTTTCACAGAATTTTCTTGTATTTTTAATAGAAACAAACTTTCATTTTGATTGCTTGTGAAATCCCAGACATTGTGGGTTTCAGGCCTGTTATTCCCAGATTGCCCTCTGATTCCCAGTAAACCATGCCAGAAAGGCGCTGCTATTCTTGGGACTAATGTGCCTTCCCTCTTGATTGTTGGCAGTCTCAGCAGAGACTGGAGATTGAATGGGTTTAGGGGACAAAACCCCCTCTTGGTCTCTTGTCTGAATCCAAGGAAGGATTGAAATAGGTTTCTCCAGCAGCCGCTGCCATTCTGTACCAATTTTTGTGTGACAGTTGTGTGCATGCATTTCCATGGGGCAGAGGTGTCCCCCTCTGTGGCTGATATTACTAGAGAAGACTTCATGAGCTTTTCTGAGTCCAAGAAAGGAGAACTGACTGTTCACAATTCATTGTTGTCCTCTTGGACACATCACTGCTTCTTTCTGCCTCCTCTTCTGCCATGCCGTCAAAGGCAGTGGAAGGGAGAAAAGCAGTGGTACATTCCCAATCTTTCACTTTGCACCTGGACTCTGAACCCCTGTGTGTGAATACAGGGCATAGCTGGGCAACCATGAGTTTGATGGGACGAAATGAGGGCCTGGAGCTAGGGAGCAGCATCTTTCTCTGCCATGCCTGCCTCAAGCTTGGGCAGAGTTCAGGCAGACGTGGTGATTGGTGCTAGAAGCAGCAAAAATTCCCCACTGACGTAGGATGGCAGGTGCATGGGGATCTACTTGCAGCTCTCTGCTTTCAGGAGCCTACTGCCAGAAGAGAGAAGATCTGGGGAAGAGATGGAAGGGCTTCTTTCTTAGGGGGGGTCTGTGGGTTGGATACAGATTGACTTGGGAATCCCCTGACTCAGCATGTCTTGTTTCTAGACTTCAGCCCCTCCTCTCTAAAAGGAGGAGAACTCCACATGTTTCTACTTCTCCACCCTAACCCCTGTTCAACACTTCCTTGAAAGGGCACAGTAGAGGTGAAAAATGCTCTCTTTTTCCCTGGCTCCCGTAATACAAGGACAAGGGAATGGCAGGTGTGTTAAGAGCCAATAACAGGAAATGTGTCATCTACCTGAAGGCTGCTGATTAGAGCCCACAAACACAATGAAAGGCCACAAAGTTTGTTACTGTCCCTGGCAGACTTAACAATTTGGGGTCATGTGCTGAAGAATGATCACTTCCCCACCATTTTTCAGGGTGGAGATGCAGGTACCTGTCATGTTGTGTATGCAAATGAGAGGGGGCAGGGGTGGATCCAGGGGGGTTGCAGTGGCACAGATGCATCTGCAAGTGGCTGTTCATTGCACTGGGTGGGCAGAATGGGTGGAAGGTGGCTGGGAGCTGGGGCCCCACATGTTGGGGCAGCAGCTACCTGGCTGCAGCTTCCCCACCACCTGGAGCAGCACAGCAAGGGAGGGAGCAGGAGAAGGAGCTGCTGGAGGTTGGGGCAGCTGAGCAGTAGCCAGGCAGCTGCAGCCATACTAG
>NW_017728993.1:61673186-61673671 GCF_001723915.1 Gavialis gangeticus
CTGGGTGGGCAGAATGGGTGGAAGGTGGCTGGGAGCTGGGGCCCCACATGTTGGGGCAGCAGCTACCTGGCTGCAGCTTCCCCACCACCTGGAGCAGCACAGCAAGGGAGGGAGCAGGAGAAGGAGCTGCTGGAGGTTGGGGCAGCTGAGCAGTAGCCAGGCAGCTGCAGCCATACTAGGAGCAGCCCTGCTGGGAAGCTGTGCATACTGGCTGGGGCCAGTGGGTACGGGTTGGAGTACAGCATGGACTGCCTCAGGTGGGAGCAGGCAGGGCTCAGCCCCATATGAAGTGTTGTAGGGGCAGCTGTGTGCCGGATGGTGGAGGTGCAGTCTGCACCTCCACCTGCACTGTCCTGGGCAAGGTCTGCTGCACTGCACACACCTCTTGCCCCCACCTCCCCTGCCAACTTCCAGGACCTAGCACACAGGTACCCTCCCACACACATAAGCCCACCCCTCCTTCTCCCACATATACACCCCCCCCC
>NW_017728993.1:61673937-61714414 GCF_001723915.1 Gavialis gangeticus
CCCCCCCACACACACACTATACAAGAATAAGAATTTATTTTGAGCTATTATGCCGTCACCTCTATATACACTGCTAACCACCCCCACCCCGGACAAAAATATTTTTTGAAAAAAATTAGATGTTTGATTTTTAGTGTATGATTTGTTTATCTATGATTTGTTAAAATTATATCTTCTGAAAGATTTTACGTGTGGGGCCCTTGAGAGCTCACTGAAACTTGCTAAGTGGCCCTCCAGCTGAAATAATTGCCTATCCCTGTGTCAGGCGCTACACACAATGTCAATTGAGGCATCTAGGCACTTTTGCAATGCTAAGAACAAAGATGGCTGATGTTTGCACTTAAGGGCAACTCCAGATAAACTGGTAGACATGCAGGAAAGCCTTCTTCCCAGGAACAATATGGCCTCGTTAGCCATGGGCATTATTTGGAAATAGTTGCCTCACTCTGAAATATTGGGTGTGGGAAACATAGTATGAGATTTGATGTGCAATGGTCTGATCCACCATGTTTGTTGCTATGTGGCTAAGCACTGGTCTTCTTTATCCTGACTCTGCATTTAACTCACGTAAGCTATTATATGTATTACTTAACTTTTCTATGCATGCACTGGAATCTGTCAGTTGAAAGGAATGTGCTAACATGAGCACATTGGTGCCCACCAGCCTGCATCTCACTAACCCAGATTTAATTCAGTATTCGCAACTGTGTGTATGATTTCTACATCCTAAACATAGAAACTGTCAGCTCTGCATTCCTCTTGGACTCCTAGGAATGGAGGGGTCATGATGTGTGCGTTTTATCATTAAAAAGATAATTTTTCCAAGACGTGCAATAAGGTTTTGGATCTGACCTGTGATCTTAGCATCATGCAGCATTAATGTACACCCCCCCAGCAAATAATAAGCAGGCAGATGCACACTACTGTTTTCTGGTTGCTTTGTTAACGTTTTGAAGACTGCTCACTTCCTAGGCTAGATGTAATTAGCAGAACTCATTATTTTCTCAAATGTAACTGGCTTACATTGAATTAGAAGTGTTCACTGGACAGGGAGCAGCTCTAGTCCTGCAATATTCATATTGTTTTAATTGCTACATTAACATTTCATACGTTCCCTGGCATATTTTCAGGTGCAGTCTGTTAGTTCAGTGCAGTGCTGCAAAGATCAGAAGAGAGCAGTTAGGATTCAACTATTGGGAAACTTTTTAACTGTTGGCCTGAATTTTAGAACCACCTTCACTCAGCAAGGCAGGAAACCTTCAGATCTCCTTTGGAGATAGGCTTAAGCACATGCTTAACCTGCTTAGTGCCCTGGGCCACAATGAGACCCTGTGGCTTATCCCAAATACATGATCCATCTGAGCTGGAAGATTTCAGATGCTTAGAAAGAGTGAAGCTATTCTGTACTGAGCAGCATTGACCAACAACTGATGGTTTCAGAGACAAGAACCCATAATGCATCTACCAAGTTGAGCAATTATCAAGTGTGAGCCAGGAAAAATTCCTTCGTGTTTCCTGCTACACATCCTTTCTGGGAGACTGATGCTCTGAAGTCAAAGACTGATTATCTGTAGCTCCTGCTCCTTTACATAGTTGTGGGCAGAGAAAACTCTAGATCAGTGGTTCTCAAACTTTTTTTTCGTGGACCGCTTGAAAATTGCTGAGGGTCTCAGCAGATCACTTAATAAACTTTTTTTTGTTCTACAAATCAAAGCACAGTAATATCAGCAGTCTTATCTTTCTAATGCAATGGATGTACTGGGTTTTTTTTTTAGCAAAGTTCTGGGAAGTCGGGTGTAATATTTGTCAGCTTTAGCTTTAAGTCACCTTTCTTCAGGCCACCTGAATGGTGCTTGCGGCCCACAGTTTGAGAACCTCTACCCTAGATCACTTGTTCACAACAGGAGTCCATCCACTCTGACCTCCTTGCAGGGACAGTCTGTGCTTACACACCCATGCCTAGTAATATCACTGGTGATATTGCATTAGCCAGGCTAATAAATAAATAAAATCTAGCCACCAATTTTTCCTGGACAAACTCCAGTGACCTTCACGGTTGCCTGTATACTGCATAAACAACACTCACCTTTAATTGGTTTTAAATTTACTTCCCTTTAATCTAATTCAGTGTTTTGTGATCAATGATGGGAGGAACATCTCTAAGTACACATCCTAGAATAGACAAGAGGACCTCCTGACTGGATAAGAAAAATGAAGACTGCCTGAGAAGCTGCCTTGGTTCAGCTTGTGATTTCCCACTTAGCAACCTAGATAATGAAATTTTTATCATACCATCTCCAAACCCTGTATTGTCTCCTTACTTGCTTTTAAGCTCTTGGGACTGATCTATAAAGCTGTGGGTCCTGGCTATTTTAACAGCGCTCTTCTCTTCACGTTTAAGGTTATGTAGGGGCACAATGGCATTTGATGCAAGAGCTTTCTTCTTCCACTAGTTACTCAGATTCTGGTCTGTCACCCCTCAGGGTGTTGTGCAAAGTGACTATGGAAGCAAACCTAGGTGAGCAGTGAGGATCTTTTATGATGGTGGTGGTGGCCATGTTTTTATATATCCTTTTTAATTTGTATGTCATTCAGACTGTACACTGCAAGATCTTTACTTACCTCCAAACTTGGCTTTTAAGTGTCATCAGAGTTGAGATGATGTGCTGTGCTGCTCACCCTTCAAACACCAGAAGAGATCAGCAAGTGTATCTGCTGGGGAATGGGAGGTGAGGAAAGAGGAGGCATCAGCAATCAATTAGTGAGCAGCTTGAGCTATAAACAGTGCTCTTGGGACCACCACTGCTACTAATTCCCATCCCCTTCTTGGTCTTCTGCCTCCATCCCTGATGCTCATGCAATGACTGCACAGTTCACTGACAGCAGGCATCTTTTGGCTCGTGTGAAACTGAGAGGGTTATGCAAGTTCCAGGGAGTATGTTGGCACTGCTTGGCTGTTGGGTTTCTGTCTTTCAGAATGTGTGTCCAAATCCCTGGACAGCAAGGGGCAAAGATTTCTGGGGATGATACCTTTTATTGGGCCAATGACGTGGCTGGGATAAAATACAAGCTTTTGAATGCAAGGCATTGCTCTTGTTCATAAAATAAATCTTTTTGTTATCTTTAATAGCACACTTCCTGTCAGTGATTTCAGAGCATTTGACCACACACAAAAAGGCCTTTCTTATGGAAGGAGGTGTTTAACATTTCTGACCACGTGACTGGGCAAGCATGTGATTCTTTTAGCCAGCAAAATCTCCTCTGCTAAGACGTAGGTGAAGTGAGTACACTGAAGCTGAAACAAGGTTCATTTTAAAAAGAGAAGTGGGGAGGGGAAGAAATTTAAGTCAAATGAATAGCTTAACCCAGGGGTGGGCAAAATACAGCCTGCAGGCCAGATACGGCACTTCCATCCGGCCTGTGGAGCCCCTTCAAAACCCAGGTAATGGCAGCTGCCTCTCTAAAAGCCTCCAGCGGCAGTCGGCAGCACCAGCTGCCGGCTGCAGTACCTCAGGCTGTTTCCTTGGGTTCTGGTTGGGAGGCAGCCACCCCTGACCTCAGCCTGCCCCAGCTGGCCTCGCCGCACCCCCGCTCAGGCCATGTTTGCAGTGGGGTGGGGCTGGGCCAGAACCTGCGGCACTGGTGAAGGGAAACAGTGTCTGGGCCAGGTTCTGCTTTGCTGCACAGGACTGGAAAGGGCCCTGCCCTGCAGATAAGCCCAGGAAAGCGGCTGCTGGGCAGGTTTTCCCCGTGGTATGCCGTGTCACTTGTGCCATGCAGGGTTGGGCCGGGCCAGCACTGGGGAGGGAAAGCAGCAGCTGGGCCGCAGCTCCAGCCCAGTCAGCACCAGGGAGGAGAGGTGGCAGCAGAGCCCTGTGCCGTTTGGGACAGGATGAGCCTAGCAGGAGAGGCAAAGGCTCAGCTGCACTTTCCTCCTACCTGTGCTGGTCAGTCCCTTGCGGCACATGGCTCTGCTGCCACCTCTCCTCCCTGGTGCTGACCCAGCTGAGCTCGCCCTGTCCCCAGCAGCACGTGGGAAGCCGTCTTCAGCCACATGCTGCTCTGGATGGGACGGGCCTGGCTGGGTCAGCCTGGCCAGTAGAAGCGGTGGCGGAGCTGTGTGCTGCTTGGGACTGACTGGCGCAGGCAGGGGGAAAGTGCAGCTGAGCCCATGCCGCTCTGGCTGGGCTCGTCCTGTCCCGTCCTGAGCGGCACACGGCTCCGCCGCTGCTTCTGCTGGCGGGTGCAGACCTGGCCGGCCTCCTCCTGTTCCCAGCAGCACGTGGGAAGCTGACTTCAGCTGCACGCTGCTTTTCCTGGCTGGTGCAGACCCGTCCCATCCCATCTGGAGCAGCATGCAGCTGAAGCCAGCTGCTGGGGATGGGGTGAGCCCGGCTGGGTCGTCACTGGCCGAGCCTCCTGCCTTTTGGGACCAGCTGGCACAGGTAGGGGGAAAGCGCAGCAGCACATGGGGAAGCCACTGCTTGATAGGGGACAGGACGGGCTGGCCGGGCCCCACTGGGGAGGGAAAGCTGTGGCTGAGCCGCCTGTGGCTGGGAACAGGACGGGTCCTACAGCACTGGAGGGTGCTGTGCTGGTGAGGGGACGTGGGCCTGGGCTGGCTTCTGCTGTGCCACAGGGGGAGGGGGTCGGGCTGGGATGGGTCAGGAACAGGTCGTGCTGGCACCAGTGATGGGTGGGGGGGTTGATGCCTGGGGCCTGATGGGGTGGGCTGGGTCCTTGCTTGTGGGAGAGGTCTGGTGACCAGTACTGGTCAGGGGAAGGGAAGCTGGGCTACATTCTGCTGTCCTGAAACCCCACTGCTGGGGCAGGATGTTAGAGGGGTCACGACCCCTTGCTACCTGGTAAATTGTGCCTGTGCCTTGTGGCCCATAGGGCAGAACTCCTGGGGCCCCAGGGGCAGGCCATGTACTGTGAGGGTGGGCCCTGGTGTTGGGCTGTGTTTCCCAGTCAAGGGGTACACCTTCTGATGTCAGGGATCATGTGATGAGGGCAGGGGATTCTGGGCCAGATATGGTGAGCGGGGCAGTTTGGTGTTGGGTGCGTGAGTCTTATGACACACCATATGACAGGGTGTAACTTTTGGTTCCAAGGCCACCTCTCCAAAAGGAGTACTTCCAGGGGCAAGGGGAGGGACTTCCGGTGGCCAAGGTCAGGGGTCGGGGGCGGGACTTCCGATCCCAAGATGGTGTCCGGGAGTGGGGCCATGCAGCCCTTGACAGCTTGCCAAAAGTCACTGAGCGGCCCTCCACCTGAAATAATTGCCCACCCCTGTCTTAACCTGTCCAGAGGAAAGCTTTGCATGAACTAAACTGGACAAGGCCTTCTCAGCTCCACTACAGAGGAAAGATGCATGTAAATTATTTGTTTCCCATCGAAAACAATCTCCTCTCTGACCTTCTTGGCTATGTTGGCAGTACTACTTTCTTCTTGGTTACTTGGTCATCTGTACTGAAAAGTCTCTGGCAGTTGGTTCAGCTTCCAAGTCTAGGTCAGCTTTCCTGAGCCGTTCTTCCCAATGATCCCAGGAGGTCCGGGACTGAAGGCCTTTCCCTACAAGAAGGATCACTATAGACACAACGCTGCCTTCTAACAATAATTGATAGTCATCTTCCAAAGGCTTACAAGTTTAAAGAAGATACCATCTTGTCATTCTGTAGCTAGTTTGAGTCAAGGGTTAGCTTAGGAGGTTTTAAGTATAACTTTTTTTTCCTTTTGCCAGGAACTAGCAACTGGGGCTGGAGGGGAGCGATCACTAGTTCTCTCATCACAACTGTGCTTTAGAGAGAAAATACTGGGCATACTGTCTTCGTTTCTAGTCTCCTCTGCTTACAAAATTTTATTTTCTTGCCACTTCCTCATTTTTACTAGAACTGTGCAAATAATTGAGTTTTTGGTTCACTGGCTGAACTGATAAATTGGAGGGGGGAGAGAAAAAATAATTTCAGATGAATCCAGAACAAACACATTTTTTAGGGTTTTTGGGGGGGGATAGGGAGGGAGACCTGAAATGAAGTGGGGCTTCCCCCCACCCTTTTGGGGAAGGGGGGGATTTTAATACTTTTCAACTGTTTCTAGCAAATTTTAAAATGAAAAGATTTGTAAATGGAAACACCTTTGACTCTTCTGATTTCCCCAGTCCCCTTCTCCCCCAGTGTTTGCACCTCAAACTTTTTTTCAGGTTTGACCTGAAATGGTAAATAGGTGTCATCCCAACAACTGTTTGTGGGACGGGGAAAGAGGTGGAATATGAGATTTCGTTTGGATCACTATTGCATTCTGGTGCCAACAGGCACCTACTGTCCCTTGGAGGTCCCTTGGATGTCAACAAAACTGATCCCATTAGCAGGATTAATGAGAAGGCCCAAAGCTTAATTTGTGTGAAGAACTATGCTACTGCTGAAAACTGGGCTCTCATTGCTCTGTTAAGTACCATGGGATATGTGTACACTGAAGCACCAGAGTGCTTGTTTATACTGCCAAGGAAACTGGCCCCGTCCATCTGCCTCTAATCCAGGGCTGTGTCTACATGAGCAGCAGATTGCGCAGCAACTGCTGTTATTGAGCAGTAGTGTCCCTGTACATTTTTTTTCTGATGCCACTGTGCAGCAGCAATGAGCCACTCTGCAGTAGCATTGTGTCAGTTAGTGGCGCACAGTGCTATTGCATAGTATTGATGAGCTACTGTGCAGTAGCATCTCATATAGACAGTCTAGGAGCATCAATCCCTGGAAATGGTGTGGTGAGGATGCCTGGAGGGCTTTCCTGGCACTGTGCTTGAGTGGTGGTTTGGGGTAACCCTGGGGCATCCTCCCCATCTTACTTCTGGGGTTTATAGGCATGGAGTGGGAGTGCAGGTGGGTAATTAGAGCTTATTTCTTCAGTGGTGTGATAACTCCCTGCCACTGCAGCATAGACATGCCTGGAACAGCTGTTTTTCACATACGCTGATGGTAGACCCCAAAGTATCAGAAATGTACTACCCAAGAGTGTTGACCCTTCCATTCTGACAGCTTTCCACTTGACCCCAGGGCCAAACCAGTCCATCCAGCCACTGAACACCACACCTTTTGACATCAGTTTTACCTGCATAAAGAACAAGCTTGAAAGTTCCCTGCAAGCTGTCCAGAGCAGGGATCACACTCTTTCCTTTAGGTTCTGCATAACACCAACCAAACTATTAGCATTTTATATATGCTGAACGAAAAATTATGCTACAGCCCAGATGTAGCAGATGAGGTCTGTACCCTAACCTTGTGTCTTCATTAAACATCCACAACTCTTATGGGCTGTGATGAGGCCTTAAAGGGGAATAACACCTGCACTGACCACCCTTAAGGTTGCCCTGTGTCTCCACTGTAAGCTCAGGGGAGGATGAGAGGTCCAAAAAAATGCAGGAGAATTGGTTCTGGTCCCCCATAATACACTGGCCAGTAGGGTTCAGCTGGCAAGGGGAGGACAATGATCACTTAGGGTTGTAATGATTTAGGTCCCGCAGTGAATAATGACAACTATGAATGAAGAAGAGAACAGACCTTTAATGATACCACAGCAGGGAGTTCCTCCAGCACAGACCATGTGGCTGCCTTCATCTGGATTTCTCCTTACTCTCCTGGGATCATGTTCAAATTCCTCACATGATAAGACAGTCCCTTGTAAGGGACTGTCTCCAAAGTCTGACCCTTATCATTGCAAGGGCCAATAGCAGATTATATCCCTCTGAGACTAAGAGGACAAGAAGAAATTTCTTGTTTGTCTATGTTTGTTCCAGGACCACACAGCTGTGTGCTGCTCCTTGCATTGGACTGGGTACCAAAAGCACATTGCGAGTCTCCCATTCTTGAATGAGTATGAGCAAAAAGTGGTGGAAGTGCCTGTGAGTGGATTTAGGCAGGAGAGCTATGTGTGAACAGTGGTGTGTGAGCGCGAGTGGTGCAGACCTGGCAACAGTATCATGGACCCTGAGTCAGCATGTGAGGAGGAGGTGATCAGATAACACCTCCCAAGCAAGTGATTGTGAAAACCACTTGTACAAGTCTGGAAAGATGCTGCCTTTCCTCTAGGCTGAGCCTGGAAAGCCTAAGCTGAGCCTGGCTTTGCTACAGCTTTCTAGGGTCTTGATTGGAAGCCCATTGTAGTCATTGAGACTGATGGAAAGACTTTCACTAGGTTGTGGAGGAGGCCTTAAGAGCTCTTCTTCCATCCTTGCCAAATAATTCATGACCAATTTCCTTTCCTTTTAGCATGTTAGCACTTCATAGCTGCTGCAGAGTACATACTACACAAATCCAGACTATTTTAAATAGCAGGCTGTGGTGTTCCAGGGCTGAGTTCTCTTCCACTACCAGAGTGATTGCATTTGGAGCTCTATGCACAGTAGGTGAGCATTAATTAGAGCTAATTACCTGTAATTGGATGGTGTTCCCTCCTTCCTTAATTTCTCCCTCACTACCAAGCGTAGGCTGTCAGAAGATGTATTTTCATTGGCTTGGAGTAATGACCCTGAAGTCCGATGCGAAAGGCAGGCGAGGCTGTCAGAAATAGTTGCGTACTAGGGAGGGAGGGGGTGATGAAAATGAAATGAGAGACTGTTAGGTGAGGGTGACCTCCAGAAAGCACACGTTTGGAAAAACGAATGCAAGGCATTGTGGGTAGATATTTAAATTGTTCTGAAAGTCAATCAGGTTGATTTCCCTACTGTCCTGAAGAGTGCCAAAAAAAAGGGCCAAGGCTGGAAAGAGCAGTGGCCTGAGACAGAGGAGATGGGGAGTCTAGACGGGCTCTAATGACCCTGGGCAAACTGTGCTGCTGTTTTTGGTGCCTCTGATTCCCCAGTTACAGAATGTGGACAGGGCCCTGGCTAAGGTGTGACCTATGAGTGAAAAGTGCTGTGCAAGAGCCAAATTGTTCTGTTTGGACTGGTTCTTCTCCCTGCCTCTTCCCCAGATGTGGGATGTGAACAAGTGAGGAACATGAGGGAAGTTGGGGGTGGAGTCTGTATAAGGAGAGCATTGTATAGAAACCAGTTAGAAGGGAGTAGTGAGGGTTGGGTTGGGGGGAGGGGCAGAAGTTAATATTTCTTTCCATGGCATTTGACATTTTTTTGGCTATGTGATTGTGCAAGTTTCCAGTTATAATTTTCCTCCTGCTTTTATAGTTTTTTAAAAGTAATGAACAACATAACACCTGCAGTCCTTCTTGAAGGAAGCCCAGGTTTCACATGCCTTCCAGTGGGGGGTCTGAAGCAATCTGCACGCATACTGAGCTATTTGTTCCCTTTAATTGGCTATGGAGCTGAGACAGGAGCATGGTGCAGTATGTGGTCTATCTATATCCTTAAATATAAACAGCTTGACAAAACATAAGAACTCCTAACTCTTACATGGTGCCATTAATCAGTAGACTTCCTGATGCCGTACAGAGGTGGTCGCAATTGCTATTACACCATTAAAATGGGAAGGGGGGAGGGAAAACAGAGGCACCAAAAGTAAAGCATCTTGCCCACAGTCACCCAGCAGACCAGTGGCACAGCTGGGAATAGCCCCAAGTCTGCTATGTTCCAGTCCAGTGTGCCAGACACTAAACCATATGCAGTGGTGGCTCAGAACTGGGGACAGAATGAGCTGAATTCTAGCAGAGAGGTTTTCTACTGCAGACATAATAATATGAGGAGAGCACAGTGGCTTTTTCAGGATGCAAAGTCCTTGGCTTCAATTTTAGTTTCAAAAGAAATTCATTTGTAATCTGAAAACATCTGGAGGTTTCTTACCGGAACCATTAAATGTCTGACTCTAAGGAAAGCTACATACATCACCCTCCTCAAGAAGTGCCATTTAGCCAAGAGTTAGAAGGAGATTAGCCTTCAATCACGCAGAGACTGGGATTGAACGAACGGTTCCTGAGGACCTGCTGCAGAAATATTTTCATTAGCTGAAATAACCTGACATAGATTAAATGCACTATAGACCCATATGGTTGACACCAGCCTGGACTTCTCTTGGTGATGGATATAACAGAAGACTGAACAGATAATGGAGCCATTGCCAGCTGCAGATTCAAGTGCTTGCTATATCCAGATGTGAGAGACAGCTGTGGAGCAGATAAGTAACTCTTTTATAGCCCAGTAGTGTTGACTTGTTCGGTTTTCTTTCATCTGCCAACTATTGCTTTCACTTGGCGCATTGGATGAAGCAGCTCAGCTTCACTGACAACATTAGGAAACTGTGCAGTTCAGAGGGGTTCCAATAGGGGTAGGTGGTTACCCTGAGGAACATGCACACAGTTGGCTTGCATGTAGTGATGTATGTGTTTTTTATGTTAGGCTTAAGCCTTCTGATCTATTTATTTTGCCAATAGGTTCAACATGGGGATGCAGAGTGGCCAGGATGAACCTCTCAGATATTTTCCAGTTGCTTGGACTCTACAGAATTGAGCATCCCCTTCCTGTTCTCCACTCTCTCTGTAGCTGGGAGGGAGACACTGGCACAGGAAGGAAGGGTGTGGAATAAAGGTGCAAGGCAGTAGCAGTTTTGTCCTAAATGTTGTAGGCTGCTTAGAAGAAGAATGCTCCGTGCTCCTCCAGAACCTCTCACGTTGGGATCTCAGAGCATTTCACAGGCACTCAAGAATCAAGCCACACAATACACCCAAGAGTTGGACAGCGAGTGTTCCTATTTCTCAGGCAAGAGAAGCTCAGGCAGAGAAGCTAGGTGATACCCTCAAAGTTGTACAGCAGACTGGGGAGGGTGGGATGGCTTCCCATGCTGCAGACGACGCTCTGCCTGTAACACAGCTCTGTGCAGGAAGTGCTATGAAGCCCTGTGCTCAATCCCCTCAGAGTAAAGGGAAGAGTCCCATTAGAATGGCTGTTCCTGAGGCCTTAATCTTGTCGGGGGCCCTTTATCAGGCAACAAAGCTTACAATCACTTAGCAAGAAAGAGTCCTTGCTTGCAGTTTTCATGAGTGGATGGGAGCAAGGGTGAGAGAGGCAATGTGATTTATCCAGTTGGTCCTGCAGGTCATTGGTAGAAGAGATATTTCAGCCTTTAGCCTACTGCTCAAGCACAGCAGCAAAGATGCAGTGGAGTGGCTGAGTTATAAATGCTTTCTATTGAGTTTCCGTGGCTGGTTTCCCCTACCCCGGTGCGGAAATCAGCCATTTCTCCAGCTGCATAAGGAGATGGGAGATTCATGGCTTGCTACTTTTGGCAGTGGTGACCTCCCAACCTGGGCAGCACTAAATTGGCTTTGCTGGCTCTGAGATGGGCACAGCATGATGTAAATTGACTGTGTCTTTCCCCAAGTCCTCTATCTCCCTTTTGCCAAGGGCCTGGGATGTTTCTAATGGTGGCAAAGTCCATTCTCTTTTGCTGAAGGTTGGAGGACTTCCTGTCTGATTCCATCACACCTGGGCAGAGGGAAATCATTTAATTCATGTCACATTCCTTAGCGAAAAACTGGCTACTCCACGTATTTTTAGCTGTTTGCAGAAGGCAATTAGTATCTTTGCTTTTCCTCCAGACCTCTCCTGATGGGGTTGCATGTGAAGCTGCATTAGCATCAGCACATTTCTGCTGTGAAGGGCAGCCAGTGCCCAGGGTTTTCAAAGCCTCTCTACGTTTATTCTTCCTGCCTGTATGTTTTTCCTTTTGCCTTCCAGCCTGACTAGCTTGTGTGATCTCTTGCCCTGAGCCATCACCTTTTTTGCAAAAGGATGCAGAGTGGTTGAGACGAAGGAGGTAGAGAGGGCAGACAAAAACCTCTTGTACCCATGCAATTGCAGCCCTTGTGCCTTTTCACTGAAAGGACTTTGTGATCAGTCTTCTTAAAATGCCTACAGATGCATCAAGTAAGGGAGGGGCCAGGGATATCCAACTTGAAACACCTTTA
This sequence comes from Gavialis gangeticus, assembly GCF_001723915.1. NCBI lineage: Eukaryota > Metazoa > Chordata > Crocodylia > Gavialidae > Gavialis > Gavialis gangeticus. The sequence continues at coordinate 61,685,848 of NW_017728993.1, forward strand.
AAAGGAAATAGTGTGGTGTACTGGATGGACTTTTTTATTTTGCTTGGAAGACCTTGACTAGACTCTGCCACTGGCCTCATGGGTAACCCTAAGCAAGGCATTTTATCTCCCTGTACTTCAGTTTCTCTTTCTGTAAAATGGGAATAATGATACTGACCTCCTGTGCAGTGTTAGAATCATAGAATCATAGAAAATGAGGGTGGGAAGGGACCTCAGGAGGTCATCTAGTCCAACCCCCTGCTCAAAGCAGGACCATCCCCAACTAGATCATTCCAGCCAAGGCTGTGACTAGCCAAGTCTTAAAAACCTCAACAGATGGAAGCTCCATAACCTCTCTGGGTAACCTGTTCCAGTGCTTTACTACCCTCCTAGTGAGAAAGTTCTTCCTAATATCCAACCTAAACTTCCCTTGCTGCACCTTGAGACCATTGCTCCTTGTTCTGTTATCTGCTACCACTGAGAAGCTCCATCTTCTTTGGAAGAGGTTCCCAAACCCCGGGCTGTGGCTGGGCTCTATCAGTGAAAAGGATTGAAGCGAGCCAAGTGGTTCCAGAATTCCCCAAAAGTAAGTGCTTGAAAGGGCCAAACAGCCACAAGATGCTCTCAGTCCTAGCTGGCAAATGACTGGAAAATTCTTAGAGACCCAGGCTGCCCCTGAGACTCACACTGCAGGCATTGCTGGTTTCCCTCCCTCCTTGCAGTAGGCCTGTTTTTGTTCTAAAATATCATCTGTCTGAGCTTAGAGGCGAGGCATCTGCCATAAGGTAACTGCTGGGTTATTAAAAGAAAGAAATCCTTTAAAGGACAAATGTGAGGGGGGTGGGGGGAAGCCAAGCTGGCTGCTGTGACAGTTTTATTATGGAGTGAAGCTGCCTTGGAATGAATCTTCCTTGAAGTGTGTGTTGCTGGGTGACATTTCCACCAGGTCCCAGTGGTAACCTTTGCTGCGCCTCGCTGCCCACTCCTGCTCTCAGCCATTCCTCAGGGAAAGCTTGGGGAATGTCAGCTGAAGCATCACACATCCTGGTTCTGTCTGTGAGTCCCTGCCATGTGCGGTCCAGTTCTTGGTTGGTATTTCCGCCTCCTGGAGAGACCACAAAGCAGTGGCAGTAAGAGCCTGTGGGGAAGGGCTGTACATGGCCTGTAAAGGCCTGACCTTGCCCCTTTGAGGTCAAAGGCAAAGATGTCCCTTGAACAGAGAGCGAGATGAAGATCTGGAGAAGAAATCTTATGAATGTGCATTGAGAAATCTGTACAGGAGAAATATGGAGTATGCTGAAAGCATGTGAGCTTCCTGACCAAGTTCCCTGCTGCTGACACACAGTAGCAGTAAATTCAGCACCCTTATCTTCTACAAAGGATTGATATGACCTCTGCTTAAACTTTTCATATCCACGATGAAGCATTTGCTGCCAACAGCTGGCAAGCAAACCACAGAGTAAAATAAAACTTGCAGAACAAAACAGTTGTTGTTTGGAATAACAAATATATTTGAGAGAAGATTGGTCCCAGCCCAGATGAAAGAGTAAAATCCATCCGCAAAGCAATTTGCTGTGAATTATCGGCTCAGCTCTGCATCTGAGGAGGAAGTCTGGTTGAGATTTCAGCATGATCCATAGGTTACAGAGGGGATCGGGCAAAGTTTGCTGCTCTCTGCGCTCCTTCACACTACCACTGTCAGCTTGGATTTTGCATTAAGATGGTGATGCAAAGACAGAGGTCATTTGTAACTGTGGAAGTTTCACTTGATGAGGTGAAATATCTGCCTCCATCCAGCTGATGAGGGCTCTTACGCTTTCCAACTCTGCCCCCTTGGATTGGTTCTTGGTATAATTACATGTCTGACTTCTACCCCACAAAAAGGCAAGGAAGTGTCTACTATAAGCAAGGTTTTATATCCCAGGGAAACAATATATTGTAGTCAATAACAGGGAAGTTGGATGAGATCTGTCAAGGTCCCTTATAAACCTGTGAACATATGATACATTTTTTCACCAGGTCTGTGAGAAGCAAATCTGCGCTAGTCACTCCCCACGCTTAGACAGCGTTTGTGTTCTCCCGCTGTCTCCAGAACAAGGGACAGTGACCAGGAGCTCATTGCTGTCTTATTCTAATTGGTACTATTGACAAGCATGTGACCTGCAGGGGAAATACCATGACCAGATAGTGGCAGGGGAAGTACCCTTTCCAAGGTAATGCAATTAAAATGGCACTGTGTAGAGGAAGGTTGCACCCTTGCCTGCTTGCAGACAGGAGTCCCTATGACAGCCTCATAGTTAGCTTCCCACTGGCCAGCTTCCAGTGGGAAGATTGCAGCTATACACTGACTTTATGGAAATGGAAGAACCCTCCCTAGCTTGTTCCTGTGGCCATATGGCTGAGGGCAAGTAAAACTCAGGGGCATCTGAACCCCAGGCCTCCAGGTTTGGGCTTGTATGTAGGATGCCTGCCAAAGGATTTGGAAGTATCTGAAGCCCCAGGCTGGGGTGGAGGATACTTGCTGGTAGCAGGACCACATATGGTCCTTGAATGATTCAAATGGATTTGGACCTGATCTGGCTAATTTGACTTGGGACATGAAAAAATTTCCTTTAAAAAAAAAAAAAAAGTGACCTAGCCAGGCTGTTCTGGTCAAGATGGCGATGGCATTCTCTTAGACAGCAGTGCTTTAACCACTGGATGACACTATCTCTACATATCTTCTCCCCATGGAAAGTAGGATAAATTTGCCAAGATACCACAACAAGGGTCATGCTGTCTTCTACTACTTTAAGCTTTCATTTTCAAGATGACTGTCAAAGACAGACTCAAGGAGCTAGATGCTGTTAGCTCTGCCTGGATCCAAGGGGAGGGACTGGCGTTCCTATATGTTGCAATACCCAAGAGTTAATCTGGTCTTGCCTCTCTGTCAGCCCTGACCTTGTGCCATAGCTCCAAAGTGTCATCCTTTCCAGGTGTTGCTGGAGTTTGCCTTTTTCTTTTTTCCACTTTTCTCTCACTTTATGAAAAATGGCTTTGCCAACTGCAGCTGTCAAAAGTCCATGGAGTTGGGAGTATGCCTCAGTGAATATACAAATGTGCAGTTGGACTGCAGCCCCTTCTGAAAGGCCAGTGTTGAATACAAAACATTTGGGGAGGAATATATAGCCATATTCACTGCTCATTCAGATCTCCTGTATTCTTTGCTGAGATGTGAAGACTGGCTTCAGATGCAGTAGTTTTTTCAGTTCTCTTGCTCATGACTCTGTGCCCACCCCTCAGTTCCCTGCTATCTTCCCACACCACCTTTTTATTTCTCCAGTTCCAGACCTTCATTAGTAAAAGGAGGATGGGGAAATGAAGTGCTTTCTGAAGGTGGACTTTGTCCTTCTTCCTTGTACTTGTGTGGTGTTTTTGTAAGGCCAGGTTTCTGTCAAGGCATGGGCCTCATGAAACCAGGTCAAAAAAGTTGCACAGACTGTGGCCAATGTAACCCAGAGAGGAAGCCTGCCTTTAGGCTTGTAATTAAACATACAACTGGGGGAGGGAGGGAAGAGCTGAGTTTCAGGTCTTGCTCCAAGGACATTTTTTCTTTCATCCAGTGACTGCTTTACATGCACACTTCCATGTATTGCATCAGCTGTGATTTTGCATGGGAGTGACTGTGGCTCCACTGTTTTGTGCAGACCTTACTCCGCTGATATTTTAAGTGTGAAACAAGCAAGCCCGCAAGATTGGGCCCCTCAGCGGTAGAAGCTGGGACACTTAGTTTGAAGGCCCCAGTCAGGTTTATGGCTGAAATGGCACTAGGTTTGGACATGCTCAGAAACAAAATATTAAATTCCTGGGAATTTTTACTGACAAAAGGATATGTGGGGAACAAACTCTGGAGGTCACACTCCAAGACAGCATTTAGGCAACAAGTTCAAGTACTACTTTAGGGACAGACATTACACATAAACCAGTTTAAGTGATCAGAAACAGGTTTTAACCTGTAACAAAACAGATGTTCAGTGCACATAAACCTGTTTGAAAATGGCTGAAACTGGTTTGCGATAAACCTGGTTGAATGTACTGATTTGGCCCAAACCGATTTATGCAATGTCTGTCCCAGACCCCTTGCTGGTTTAGGATAAATCAGAGTCCCCCACCATCCTGGCATGCTTGCTGGCCTGGGCTGGGCTGGGCTGGGCGAGGCTCTCTGCTCCACAGCAGGGCTGGCCCCTCTCCCCTGCTGCCTTGCTGGAGCTCGGCAGTCTCTGCAGGCATCTGTCTGGCTTCTGCTCCCCACCAGCCCTTCCCACTAAGCTAGCATTCCCCCATCCCTCACAGACACCTCAGCATTAGCTAGCATGCTGGTTACAGTCCGTGCTGTGGTAGACGACAGAGGCAGACAGGCTGTTTGGAGCTATTCAGCAGGTAGCTTAATGTCCTTCCTCGGAAAAGCTGTTTAAGAGCTGTTTGCTTCCAACTTCCCCCTCAGCACTCCCTCCTAAGCAGGAATTCCCCCCTCCCCTCTGCCTTGGGGAGAAGGTATCTGTGCATTATCCAGCAGATCACATGCTGGGTCCGTGCCAAATCAACAGGTAGCTGGTAATGTCCCTCTGTTTTATCAATGGGGCGATAAACACTGAGATAGGGGTGACACTGTTATGAGCCCCCCACCCCTGGCTTGTTTGCCTGTCAGTTTGCTGCAGACAGTATGCAGAAGCAGGGAGCGAGATTGAAAAGCTCTGTGTCATCAACAGATGTATGCACTGAACATACCCCCTTTGCCTCAGTACTAGTTGGGGGCTGGCAACACTCCTGCTCCTCGAGCAACAAGCCAGGAAAAGCCTGGGACTGCAGGCCGGCTGGGGGTTTACACCCCTCCCTAATTAGAGCCTCCTGCTGGGACCTGGCCACGGGCTCTGCTCAGCTCTGTAAGGGAAGGGAGGGCTGCTCTAGCACCCCCTGGCTTCCAGCCTGAGCCACTGCAGGCATGTGCCTGAATTTCCTCAGTCCAGAAGGATTGTCTGTGTGATTGGAAACTGGTTCAGCCTGGCCAGGTTAAACTAACCTGCAAAGGTTGAATCAATTCAGGCTCTGGCTTTTTGAATGTCTGTCCCTAGCCCAGGTGCACAAGTTCCTTTTGTAGTCTGGGCCTTGGTCCTCCAGCTCTAAATGTCCTACCTCATGGAGATGTTGTGAGAAGAAATAGGTTAGTGCGAGATACTGTGGTATTTGGGACAAGATACTTGGGCATGGTGGTAAGGGGTACCAGAGGAGTACCATGTGCAGGGCTGTTGCTCTGGCATGTTGTGACCTATTTGGTTCTCCCCCATCCCCCTGTGGCTCCCCACAGTCTGATTCAGTGGCTGCTCCCCCTTGCCCTCATAATTCAGGAAGGTTCAGCTTGGTTTGGACTTAAGACTGGCTGGAAAGTGCAGTGTGTGCCCCTTTGTCCAAACAGTTTTGGCAGGGGCATAGATAGGAGTCTTTGGAGAGGCAGCCCAATAGTTTTAATAGGAAGAGGAGCTGCCAGCCAGCCCTAGCTGTACAGTGGTTTTGACAAGTGGATGAGCATCTTGTAGAGGCCATTCTGGGACCCAGCAAACTCTCAGTGCTTTGGATCTTAAATACCCAGGATCCTTAGAGAGTGTAAGTAAAATCCGGCACCACTGTAGTTGGTGATGAGTCCCACTAACTGAGGGCTTAGGCCGCCAAAATAGATGGCGCTACAGTCATGCAGGCTCCATCTCCCCTGCTGCAAACATCTAGGGGAGAGATGGGCACGGTGGTTTTGGCTGCACCTTTGCCTTGCCGCAATATGATGAGACCAGAACGGCTGTGAAGGGGGCCTCACTGATTCTCCAGGCATCTGTGCACAGCTTTGCTCTCAGCAAGGGAGCATCAGTCCGCTCTGAAAGGTCTTAGTGCTCCTGCAGGTGGGAGCTAATTTATCTGTTTCCCTAAACAGGTGCAATCTGCTAGATGGCAGATACAATGAGAGGAGTTAGGGGGAGGAGGGGGCCTCTGCACAGCAGGGACGGGGAGGTGGAACTTCATCTAAAACTACCAGGATACTCCATATAACCTGAGCACTTCTAATGCTCTCCTTCCTCTACCCTGCACCACAGTGGGAAATCACAGCCTGTCACTTGCCTCTTGGCTCCCTATCATGCTCCAAGAACAGCCATTAATAGCAAGCTATTATTTTACTGCTAATTTCCAGCCATTAGCACATGCTGGAGTAGGCAGCAGCAAGGGAGGGAAGCTGTTAGCAATTGGAGGGGGTAAAAGCCAGGTGGGGAAATGCTGGGCACCCCATGAAGGGGCTCCTGGGGCACAGGCTCATCACGCACAGGTTTTGACAGGAGAATTGGCAGCAGTCAGTGACTTTTGCAGTGCAAGGGGGGGAGGGGTGTCTCCTGGTTAGTGCTGCCTGTGATCATTTGGTTGGCTAGAAGCCCTCTTGCTACAGTGTTACTTTGTTTACTTACATATTCTTCTCTACCTGTGTAGAATGGGGCCTGATATTTGCAGAATGCAGAACACCAGTAAGCATTAGTCTTGACTGGGACAGTTGGGCACCTTTCACCCCTGCCTTCTAAAACAAGAGTCTCCCAAATCCACTAGTTAGCTTAGCAAACCCTTCCCGTAGCACTTTTTTTTTTACACAAGTGCCTAAACCTTGTGTTCTTCACTTAAAAGGATGTGTGTGTGTGTGTGTGGGGGGGGTGCCTTATAAGTAACAGAACTAAGCCCAGTGTCTGGGATGTTAAGCCAGCTGTGATGTTTGGTGTCTTTGGTGACGTGTGTTCTTACTGGGTTTTAGCCATCATTATCATTGTCTGCCAAATGGTACCCTGAGGGTCTGACTTCAAGGCACTGGGGTTTGACCTAAAATGGGACTGAGCTTCAGCTGGTGTGATTCGGTACAGCTCTGGGTAAGCTTGTGCAGTGAAAGCAGTTCACATCAGTTGGTTTGCCATTTGGCATCCAGTTAATGACGCAGCTGGGTTTTGAAAGTAAGAGCTCTTGGCTCCCAGTTCTATTCTTCGTTCAACTTGCTCCTCAAGAAGGGTTTCTCCAAGTATGTCCATAACAAGAGGAGGGTCAAGGAAATTGTGGGTCCCTTGCTGAATGGGGGAGGCAACCTAGTGACAGATGATGAGGAAAAGGCTGAAGTGCTCAATGCCTTTTTTACCTCGATCTTCACAGGCAAGGTCAGCTCCCACATTACTGCACTGGGCAGCACAGTTTGGGGAGGAGGTGAGCAGCCCTCAGTGGTGAAAGAACAGGTTAGGGACTATTTACAAAAGCTGGATGTGTACAAGTCCATGGGCCTGGATGCAGTGTATCTGAGGGTGCTGAGGGAGTTGGCTGATGTGATTGCAGAGCTGCTGGCCTTTATCTTTGAAAACTCATGGTGATCAGGAGAGGTCCTGGATGATTGGAAAAGGGCAAATATAGTGCCCAAGGAGGATCCAGGGAACTACAAACCAGTCAGCCTCACATCAATCCCCAGAAAGATCATGGAGCAGGCTCTCAAAAAGAATCCATTTCTAAGCACTTGGAGGGGAAGAAGGTGATTAGGAACAGTCAGCCTGGATACAACAAGGGCAAGTCATCCTGGTCAACCTGATTGCCTTCTATGATGAGATAACTGGCTCTCTGAATGCGGGGAAAGCAGTGGATGTGGTGTACCTTGAGTTTAGCATGGCTTTTGATACCATCTCCCACAACATTCTTGGAAGCAAGCTGAGGAAGTATGGGTTGGATTAATGGACTGTCAGGTCAATAGAAAGCTGGCTGCATTGTAGAGCTCAATATATAGTGATCAGCGGCTCAATATCTAGTTGGCAGCTGGTATCAAGTGGAGTGCCCCAGAAGTTGGTCCTGGGGCCAGTTTTATTCAACATTTTCATTAATGATGTAGAAGATGGAATAGACTGCACCTTTAGCAAGTTCATGAATGACACCAAGCTGGGGGGTATAGTAGATATGCTGGAGGGCAGGACTAGGATTCAGAGTGACCTAGACAAATTGGAGGATTGGGCCAAAAGAAATCTCATGAGGTTCAATAAGGATAAGTGCAAAGTCCTGCACTTAGGTGGGAAGAATCCCCTGCACCACTGCAGCCTGGGGACTGACTGGCTGTGCAGCAGGTCTGCAGAAAAGGACCTGGAGGTTATAGTGGACAATAAAATGGATATGAGTTAGCAATGTGCGTTTGTTGCCAAGAAGGCTAACAGCATACTGGGCTGCATTAATAGCATTGCCAGCAGATTGAGGAATGTAAGTACTCTGCTCTATTCTGCACTGGTGAAGCTATGCCTGGAGTACTGTGTTCAGTTTTGGGTCCCCCACTATAGAAGGGATGTGGACAAGTTAGAGAGGGTCCAGCATAGGGTAACAAAAATGGTTTGGGGGCCGGGGTATATGATTTATGAGAAGAGGCTGAACTTACTGGGCTTATTTAGGCTGCAGAAGAGAAGGCTGAGAGGGGATTTCATAGCAGCCTTTAACTTCCTGAAGAGTGGTTCCAAAGAGGATGGAGCTATACTGTTCTCAGTGGTAACAGATGACAGAACAAGGAAGAATAGTCTCAAGTTGCAGCAAGGTTGGATATTAGGAAAAACTCTGTCACTAGGAGGGTGGTGAAACAGCGGAACAGGTTACCTAGAAAGGTGTTGAAATCTCCATCCTTGGAGGTTTTTAAGGCCTGGCTCAACAAAACACTGGCTGGGATGATCTAATTGGGGCTGGCCCTGCTTTGAGCAGGGGGTTGGACTAGATGAGCTCCTGAGGTCCTTTCCAACCCTAATTTCGTATGATTCTGCAATTCTATGATTTAGCTTGTAGGGGGCCTAGGCAGGACATGCACTGACTGGCACATCCCTTGATTCAAAGCGTCTTAGCTAGGGTAAGTAGTCAGCTAACCACGTACTCAGTCTGCTTGATATATGTGCACTGGGGTTGAGTATGACCAAGTGGACCGCTGCCTGGGAAATGATGGATATTGCCACTAGCTCCTTTCCTGTTCAGATGGGAGGGATGTGCATATTAGGCCTGTGCAAATAGGGAACTATTTGATTCAGATTAAGTCACTTCAGATGCCAGAGATTTGATTTGGAGATCTGAATTGTTTTTCTGATTCAATGCAACTGAATCGCTTCAGAAGATTCAGAGCCAATTTGGAGATTCGGCCTTAGAGTATAATGGGGAATCAATGAAATATCTATACCTTTGTTGTCTTTTGGCTGATTTAGATGAAACTTGCAGGGATAGTAGCCTCTGCTGAGAGCATGAGGCGTTTCAAGTTTCACGATGATAGGTGCAGGGGGGCGGTTTCTGGAAAACTGCACCTCAATGTTCCAAAAGCAAAACTCATGTCACGTGTATGTGTTAAGCCACAGTGGGGTCAAAACTGCAGGCATGCTAGCCCCTGCAGAGGCCACAAAGCCTACCAGGTTTCAAGGAGATAGGTGTAGGAGTTTTGGGAAAACTGTACCTCAAGCTGCGGACAAGCAAAACTTGTGACATGGGTGACTGTGGCAGGGTGCCTTTAGGGGTGCTGTGACCTCCCCTAGCACCCCTACCTACTATGCCAAATTGGGCCTTGAATGCCCCCTCTATCTTGCCTGCCACATCTTGCTGGTAAATATATCAAAGGGAGGCTGCCTTCCTGCCCTCCTTGGCACGGGGTCTGTCTTGCTGTACCGGGACTCTGGTCCAATTGCCTGCCTGTGCCCGCACGGGTGCCCCCTCGCTTCTCTTGTGGCCCTCGCTGCACCGGGGCCTGTCTCCCATGCTCTCGCCCACACTAGGGCCTATCTCCCGGGCTCTCATAACCCTGGATGTCCACTCGTAGGGCTCCTCTCTGGGGCCTCTCAATGTACGTGCCCCCTCGCCTCTCTCGCGCCTCCCGGGGCCTGCCCAATATTCTCGCTCTCTCCCGGGGCCTGCCCAATATACTTGCCCCCTTTTGGGCCTTCCCCCATACAGACAGTGCCCGCACTGGGGCCGTGCTCGCGCTCCCCGCCCGCACTGGGGCCTTCTCACAACAGGGCTTAGGCAGCCTCAGCCTTACCTGGCCCCAGACCCCTTTCCTGGGTCTTACGCCCACTGGGCTTGTCCGAATTGGGGCTCAGGTGGCCTCAGCCTTACCTGGCCCCCCAGACCCCTTCTTGGGTCCTATGCCCCACTGGGCTTCTCCCAATTGGGGCTGAGGCAGCCTTGGCCTTACCTGGCCCCCAGACCCACCTCCTCAGGTGATACACCCCACTGGGGCGTTTCACCTGCACCCACACTGGGCTCCTCCCGATGCTGCCCACCCTGGGCCAGGGTCAGGACACCCCAAAACACAGCACCCTCTTTGGTGCCAGGAACCCCCCCCACACACACTACTGTGGGGTTCCTATGAGGCCTCCTCCACCCCTTATGGCCTCACCCGGTCCTCCGGTCTTAAATCATAACCGGAACAGAAACGCAAAGCCCCTTGGCTATAACATAAAACCTAAGCTGACCTGGCTGTCCTTCATCTGTATCCCTGTCAGGGTTCTCTCTACCCTGTATCACCATGCCAACACCGCTTAAGCCATCCAGCTTCCTTACTAGACCAGCAGAGCTCCTGCTTCTGAGGCTGCCTTCTCTGTTTATAAAGGCCAGGCCCTGCCCCTTTCCGGTCAGCTGACCCAATTGGTTGCCTTAGCAACCGCCCACCTGTGCTGCCCTGGTGAGTGGCAGCTGAGCCCATTTTACTGTTACCAGTAGCAGGCACCCTAGTGCCCTGCTACAGTGACGCTGTGTGTATTAAGATGAAACAGGGTGAAAGCTGCAGGGATGGTAGGCCCTGCTGAGGCCACAAAGCCTGCCAGCTTTCAAGGAGATAGGTGCAGGTCTTCTGGGTTCTGGGGCCCTGCACCTCTAGCTGCTGACAGGCAAAACTCATGACATGGATGCTTGTGCAACTGTGTCTGTCTTGGGGCATGGGGTGGTGGTGACGGGGAAACCACTGCAGGCCTGGCTGCTAGGCCCTGCCTTGGCCACAAACCCTGCCAGCTGTTAAGGAGATAGGTGCAAGGGGGGGCGGGGGGTTCTGGGGTCCTGCACCCCTAGCTGCTGACAGGCAAAACTTGTGACATGTACTTGTGCAATTGACTGTCTCTGTCTTGGGGCAGAAGCAGTTCCTGGCTCTATATTGATTCTTTCCTCTCCTTAGTTTGTGGTTTTGTAGGTGTTAATCCTTGCTCATTAACTCATTATCCTCACTAGCTACTGTGTATTGAGTTGGTCCCTGAGTGAATCATGCTTGATTGGTAAAACAGTAGCTTAGCAGCCAGGCCTGCAGTAGTCGTGTTCTCCGCGCCCCCCCCCAGTCCCAAGACAGACACAGTTGCACCTATGACATGAGTTTTGCCTGTCAGCAGCTAGAGGTGCAGGGCCCCAGAACCCAGAAGCCCCTGCACCTATCTCCTTGAAAGCTGGCAGACTCTGTGGCCTCTGCAGGGGCTAGCAGGCCTGCAGCTTTCACTCTGCTGTGCCTTAACACACGCAGTGTCACCTACGTCATGAATTTTGCTTGTCAGTGGGTTGAGGTGCAGTTTCCCAGAATCCCCTGCACCTATCTTCTTGAAACTTGGCAGGCTTTATGGCCTCATCAAGAGCTACCATCCTGGAAGATTTCACCCCACTGTAGCTTAATACACCCACGTGACATGAGTTTTGTTTTCAGGACTTTGAGGTGCAGTTTCCCAGAAACCCCTGCACTTACCATTGTGAAACTTGGCACATGTCATGCGCTCAGCAGAGGCTACTATCTCTGCAAGTTTCATCTGAATCAGCCAAAAGACAACAAAGTTATAGGTATTTCACTGATTCCCTATTATATTCTATGGCCGAATCTCCAAATCGCCGAATCTTTTCCGAATTGATTTGGAAGCTCTGAATTGATTCAGAAAGCCTAAAGCTTCCAGTGATTCGATTTGGAGTTGTAGATTCGGCTTCCAAGTCATCTGAATCATCTCCGAATCCGAATTGTGATCTGAAGCTTTGCACAGCCCTAGTGCATATACATTGTGACAGTGGAACACACTGGGAATTATTACTCTGCCACTCCTAGTAACAGCTAGACAGCCCACAAGGGGGAGGAAATGCTTCAAATTGCTGCTCTCCTACCAGTCTGGAGGAGAGGAGAGTCATCTAGATCTCCATGCTTTAAGATGGCAAAAGGTTTAGAAGCTTTGCTCCTGACGAATTCTGGAACTGAATGCAAGTAGGCTGAAGAACTCTGAATTAGGGAGGATCATGGGAAAAATTGTCATCTGAATTTGGGGTCATAAAGAGGAAGGACCTGCTATCAGTCTTTTCATAGAGGGAAACACAACATCATTGTTCTAGACAGGCTATTCTTGGCCATCTGCGCTAGCAGCGCCTTGCTGAGCTGAATGAGTTCTTGCTGCTGCATACTTTGGCACTGCTGCCTGGGAATTATTGACGTTCTGGGGGAGGAGATAGATGTGCTGAGGTGTGGGGCATGTTTGTGGTGGTTTCTAGTCTTCTTCATTGTTCAGAGCCTTGATAAAGGGAAGCTGTGCCTCATGGCCAAACTTTCTAGATCTCACCATAGTCCCTCTTCTGGGAGCTGAATTTCAGGACACTGGATTATGTGCTCTTCTAAGGGTACTGCCTACATCCTTCTTTCCCTTCCTTTCCTTCTGCCCCTCTCCCCAACACTTTTGGCTCCTCTTTATCATCATTGATAACAACTCAAAGCCCAAAGAGCTCGACAGTGAGCTTCTATATGTTTACTGCATTCCCCCAATTCAGCAGAAAGGTTATAGTCTCCCTTATACCATGAAGTCATTAGGGGTGCATTTCATTGGTGGGGTTTGGAAAGGTTCGAGTTAAAATGCACAAGTCCCTGCGGGGTGGAGGGGGGAAGTGGGATACTGGGCTCTGACATGGATCCTCTAAGGCACCCTCCTGCAGGAAAGGACCTGGTCACCCAGGCTCCATTGCTTCTTCAGGTCCTGAACTTCTTAGGACTGAAGAACTGAGCTGCCAGTTAGGCAAAGATGACCATTCTTGTTCATTTTCAGAGACTTCCTGCTTTGACTGAAGCTGGAAATTCTGCCTCCTCCATGGTAGAACATGTGGATTGTTGGTTTTGTCACTATGGTAGCACTTGGGAGACCTGGGTTTCTCTGCCACAGGTTTCCTTGGACAAGGGATCTTGGGTAATACAGTGCTGCAGGATCTAATGGCCTATGTTTCTCTCTTAGTCCCAAAGTCACTTTTCCTCTGGCTTTGGTCACTTGCTTCTTCATTTACTTGAAGATGCATTAGACACCCACAACCCTCTCCACTTCCCAGCCTTGCAGCACCCCATCTGGCTTTCAGGCTTCCCAACAGGTTTGAGAGCTACTTGATCCAATAGACAGAGCACCTGCCCCGCAGCTTCTGAATTGTTTCCAGCTTGTTTTCATGGCTCTGGGTGAGCTGTTTCTTCTCTCTGCCTGTTTTCTTCTTTCAGCTTTCCAGGTCAGCTGCTTGGATTGCAAGTAAGAATAGGAATGATGATGATGAATCTGGGTAATGACCATGACTGTGGCTTTCCTGTGTGACACACCAGTGTAGCAAATAAGACAATAGCTCTGGGAGATGAGCCACCCTATGTTTGCATGGCAGGTAGTGTTATTCCCGGGGGGCAGTGTGGAACAATACAACTGTGCTCAGTTACCTGATGAATGACATGCCATTCAAATGGGAGCACCAGCCACTGCAGAAGAAAAGTGATCACCACAGGCTCTCTTCTGAGCAGAAGCAAGGTCTAAGGGCCAACTGGGGAAGCATTCCTGTTGATGGCTCTCAGTTAACAATGCCCTCTTCTCCCCTCCAGGCATTGTTCTGACACTACAACCAGCTATAACAAATGCACCTGAAAGGGAGAGATGTTTAATTTCTAGCTTTTGTGCCATAGATTTCCATTCCATCAGATTTTTTTTCTTTATTCCCTCCCTCCCCCCACAACCTGCATGCTACATTTCTCAGTACATTCTTCTGGCTCCTTCCTTTCTTTTGAAAATGCCAGTTGTCTTCCAGCCTTCTATACAGACTGCTTTTTTCCTACTACACCTGGCTTCCCAGGCTGGCTCCATTGGGGGATTGTGTGGGAGTAAGAGGGCATAGAGGATGACCTGAACATGCTACTTTCAGCCATTAGGAAGTTTTCAACTGGGTAAATGCTCAGTTCACATTCTTGTTTTGACGTGTCCCTGATCTCTGGGGAGAGGAGCCAATAGCAGTAAAATGTCTTCTTAAGTGTGTCTGCTGAGTGCTGCTCATGGCCCAAATCTGTTTGCCCACCTGTCCTCTTCCCTTTCTTGCTGATGCACAGGTGCCAGTTTTTGGTTGCCTCCACTAGCAAAAGAGTCCTTGCTCCTGAGGCTTCAGGATTCTAATGCACGTGGGCATATTCTTGTGAGGAGACCATGCTATTTATTTTGGCCCAGATTTCTCAGGTCAGCCCAGCTGACTTTGCAGCATGACCAGAGGGCTGGGTTAAGGTTAGTTCCAACTTACAGCTGGTTGGCCACAGCTTTCAAGTGGCACTTCCTGCAGGCACCTATAAGCAGAAGATGATGTGTGTTGGGTCTAATGCCATGTAGACCCTTTTGCTACATTACAGATTTAAAACTGTATTTGTAAATGTTAAAATCATAGTTATTTACATGGCTTTCTACAGTTGGAAGAGAATAGAGGACTCCATGCATGGTAGCTACATAGTACATAGGTGACATCTACTGATAAAATCTAAGGCATGCCATTGGACGTGAAACGTATGAAATCCCAGCATATAAGGGGCCAACACCAAAGGGCCAAATTCAGAGAGGCAGAGTAATTGCAACTAGGTGACTTATGGCTTGAACCAGGGGTTGAGAATCTTTTACAAGTGGTGGGCTGCTCCTTGTGACTGAGCCACTGTTGCCCCTCTCTCTGAGCCTCTCTCAACCTCTGGCCTAAACAAGAATATGAAGAAGGGTCTTTCCTTGTTTTATCCTTCCATTGAAGCCCTGTTCATGATTCCTGCCTGTTTTACTCTGATTGTCAGGGATACTTCATGATAGGGCAGGGCTCGTGCAAGAGAATAAGATGCACTTAGTTTATGAAGTCCAGAAGATGGCTGGAATCTAGAGAATATCACTGAAGGACAGACTCCCTGGAGAGATGACCTGTTTACCTGGGTGATGACCTGGAGCCTGGGTGGTTACAGATGAGCAGGTCAGGGCAGGTAACCGAAACTTCCCAGGAGACAGGATATGACTTTGAGCATTACAGGAGCTATAGGAAGTACCTGCTGAGTTGCCCCAGTGAGTAAGCATCCTGAGGATAGCTGGGTCAGTAGCATCCTGGGCTGGGAACTAAGGGCAGGGGCAGATCCAGGGGATGGTGCAGTAGTGCAGTTGCACCCCTCTCCTTCCCCTTTTCATTCCTGCTCCACCCAAATTTTAAAATAATTGCCTGGGAAGGACACTGGCAACCCTGTTCTACTGAGGCTGATGCAGTCAATTGACTTCCTGGCTTATTATCATTTCCCTGATTTCTGCTAATCTCTCTCCACTCCACAGGTGTTAACGGCCCTCTCTCTTTTCCACTATTAAAACTATCTGTTCTTCTCCAATTTAGCTGTCTCTTAGCCAATCCTGGTAATGCCTCTCTTCTAGTTCACAACTCTGCAGACTGTTTTAGCTCTAAGTAAAAACCTTGTTTCAGGTGTGGTAGGTGAAATGACTGACAGTAAAGTATTGGAGGTACTGGCAAGATGCTGAAAAAGGTTTGATTTTGTTTGATAAATCTGACTAATGACTACAAGACTAATACCACAATATCTTTTGATTATTTTGACTATTTTTTTTTTGTGTGTGGGGGGGGGGGGGGGATTTAAACATTGCTTGATTATGTACAAAGTTGTGCACATTCCAATAGCCACGTTGGTTTTTGCTTTGATCTTTAACTGAATAACATAGCAGGACTTTACCTTATTAGTAAAACTTTTAGTTTCTCATTAACTGGAGAAAAATGTATAGTGTTGTATGTGATGATGCACTACACTATCTGAACCTTCCCCCCCCACCCTCACTTTTCAAAATCCTAGGTCCTCCCGTGGCCAAGGGATAAAGGGTTTTTGTTTCCAGTCTTTGTCACTGACTGCTGTGGGACTCTGGGCAGGTTCTGTGCTTTGGTTTTCTTGCATGTAAAACTGGCTGGTAATTCATCCTCCTTCACAAAGTACTTTGAGCTCTGGGGTGGGAGCCTGGCAGTTGAGAGCCAGGCCACATTACTTTTGTTTCCGTTTCCCTTCCACATCCCTGAATATCCTACTATGTGACAGAAAAATCTGATAGTGATAGAAAGACAGAGTAGGCATGGAGGGCGAAAGCAAATGGCAGACTGTTTCCTTGTCCTTTTATCCAATTAACTAGTCATGCTACATAGAGAGAAAACAAGAAACCAAATGCAGTGAGCCAAACTGATCCCGAGCGTAACAGCCACCTTAATTATTTTTCCCTCTTTTATTTTTTCCCCATAACAAACAAAAGAGCTACCCCAGGGCTAAGTGTAACCCATTGTTTTTAATGAAGACACTTCCAGCAGAAATGGCTCCTGCTTCTCTTGAAACCTCTGGGAGAGAGGGGAGAAAAAATAATAACTAAAACCTTTCCCCAACAGGGGAAATGAACAGTCCTTCAAGAAGCTAAGCTAGGAAAGCAGCATGAAGATGCTTACGCTTTTCAAAAAAAACACAAGTAGAAAAAGAAGCAGGGCTGCTTTTCCCAGTTCAGCACTCTGAGTAATGAGCCTACAAGCAAGGGGGAGGTTTCCCAGGAGGCTTAGCTATGTACGGGAGATGGACACAACAAGTAGCTCTGATGGGCCAATATCTGAAACGATCTCTCTCTAATTTTCTACATCAGTGAGAATACAGCACAGCGCCATCAATCATAGTCAAACGTGGCTCAAAAAGCCACCTCTCTCCCCTGCCCCCCTTTTTCCTTCTCTCCTTATAACAGCCCCCACCTCCTGTCTATCCCTGGTTTAGGGAAAAACAGGTATCTTGTACACAGCTGTAATCCCAACCCACTGCTTCAGAGCTGTTCTGTGCCACAGAGTTTCTGCTTTGCCACATTTAAAGCCAGTCACTGCTGTCATTGTCCTGCTCTGGTCCCTGCTCCTGGCCAGCCTGTATTCCAGTCTATTAAGCTACTGCTGCTTGGTTGCTGGTGAGGGGCAATGGTGCTGGCTTCTACTGCTTCCACCTGGCTGTGGCAGTGACTGCAGCAATGCTCCAGTGGAGAACCACTGAGGGAAGCAGAGGCAGCATAACAGTGCTTCTCAAGTGGGGTGCCACCAAATTCAAAAAGCTTACAGAGAAGGTGCCCTGAATCTGACAAGGTTAAGAGCCACTCCACAAGCAGCTGGATGCATTACATTCATCTGATTTGCATCTGGGCAAAAGGCACAAAGAAGTGTCCAACGTACTTGGGGAAAAGGTGCCCCTGTTTCTGTGTGGTGCTACTTGAGGTACAGAGCTCAAGTGTGGACAGGAAAATGGAGTATTGTCCTACCTGGTGTGTCACCAGGCATAGGAGCTCAGTGCCATCCATCACCCTGCTTCTCCTCCTCTTCTGTATTTGGGCTTTGCTTTAGGTCCAGGCAAGCAAAAGCTCTGGCTCAGCTTCAGATGGTCCCACTGGACCATTTCCTCAGCCACAGACATACCCTGAAACATGACTTGGCTGCTAGCATTCGTACTTGTTCAAATCCTAGGTTAGGACCCAGCCCCATGTGCATGGCTTGCACTGCAGTGCTGATGAGGAGGAAGATTTCACAGACATTAGGGCTGGAAGGGACCTTGCAAGATCATCAAGTCCAGTCCCCCGCCCAAGGGGCAGGAAGTCTGCTGGGGTCAAATGATCCCAGCAAGATAAGCATCCAGATGACTTTTAAACGAGCACTGAGGTGGTCACCTTCCTTCCAGTGTCCAAGGACCCTTGGATGGGCTTGGAACAGAGCCCTAGCTAACATTTGTTCCTTAGATGAAGCCAGTCACAGGCTCATTGGCTATTGCGGCACACACAATAACTGCTTTGTTTACCTCCATATGACTGCACTCTCAGTAATGAGCTATAATATATCACTGTTTTATACAGTACTCTGAGATACCTTGAGTGAGGAAGATGTTACATAAAACCACCGTCTATTCTGTTCCATGGATCAGGGACTGATGATCTCCTAGAGATGTAAAATGACTGTAGCGGGAGGGAAGTGATTAAGGGGAAAATGCTGAGATGGGGAATAATTACAGAGAGAGGTGAGAGAGTCTGTCTGGAGGTGTGATAACGAGGTAAATGACATGGGAGCCTGCGGAAAAGACTGCTCTGGCTACGTGTTTACTACAGTTGAAGATAGTGGGTGTGGGGGATCCTCTTTTTTTTTAACATCTGCTTCGTTCTGCTTTATAACTTGCTTTTTTAGAGGCTATTTGAGGAACACTTTTTATTAGCAGCTTGGGAGCAGGGAGTAATAAAGATTAATTTTTTTAATAATTCCTTACATTATCTTTAATTTCCTGTGGCAGGGTCTGACTTTTAAATCTGCAAACTAAGTTAAATTAAAGCTCACCTGGCCTCATCAGTTTTGAAATGGCAGTGCAGGGAACTAGGGGTGGTGAGAGGATGAGGAAGGTACAGAGCTCCAATCTGGGTTTTCATCTCTGAGGGGCTGCCTTGAAAGGCTGTTTCAGGCAGGCATGAGCATCTGCTTCAAGTGCGTCTCCCAAGGGCTGCATGTGGTGTCTGTTCAGGTACAGTTTAGGTGTCCTGGTCAGGGTACAGTTGACAGCATTATCCTGATACGAATATGTAGCACAAAAACTTGAGCTCTTGGTTGCAGGATCACGTTTCCATTGAAGCTAATGGTAAAATCCCCTTTGGGAAAGAATTTAGCTCTTGCTTCCATGTCCTGGAGAGGCAGAGAGGACAGGCTCCATGTAGCCTTACATCCTTGTTGCAGTGGAAGGGATGGGTGCACTGGAGCTTGCTTTCTGGCTATGCCCTTCTGCACATTGGTCAGAACTGGGAGTCAGCTCCCTGGATTAGGCCCCTGTATGGTAGCCTCCCAAGGCAGCTTAAACTCAACTGCAGCCAAACCTAGATGATAAGCATATGATAAGGGGCATGCAAAATATGTGGTAGCTTGAGATTTGTTGGCTGTCAAAGACCTCTAGATACTAACTCTGATACAGGTCCAGCAGGGATAGCAACGGCAGGAGTGTTAGTGAAGACTGGATCTTAAGGATGTTCTGATGTATGTGTGTGCATGCACACATGCTTGCACCACCCTTTGATTCCTGCTCCATCCAAAGTTTCAAACCAACTGCCTGGCAGTAGCAGCAGCTTCTATAGTCAGGCAGTGCTGAGAGAGTCAATTGATTTCATGGCTCATTAAAATCTACCTGACCCCTTCTGAACTCTTCATTCTGTGGGTGTTAATGACCCTCTCTTCTTTTTAATGGTCTTGATGTCCCACCAGTCAAGCTATAATTTGTTCTGCAATTCTGCTGTCTGTTAGCTACTCCTGGTAAAGAAGCTCCAATTTCACTGTCCTGCAGATTGTTTTTAACTCACTCCGATGAACTTATATTTGTTTTTGTTGCAATCTTAAACTGAATAATACAGCCCAAGGCCCTTGCCATATTAGTAAAGCTTCTAGTGTATTTTTACATAGAGAAAAATCTGTTGTGTTATATGTGATGATGCACCTCACCATCCACACCTCTTTCTTCAAAATTCTAGGTTTGCCCATGGTTGTTGTAAATAAGCAAGCTTTTTATCTTGCTTACCTCTACAATGAGTTCATATGGCGGTTCTGGGGTAGTGCAGAGGGAAAGTGCAGAGCTGTTTAACTTATGGCACTGCTAAAATGCTAGAACTAGGGGCAATGCCAGCATTTTGGATGTGCCATGGCATATGGACAGACTAAACCGTGTTTGCATTGCCCTAACCTGGGCAGATCTCTCCTATCACTGACAGATGCTGCATGCAGCTGTCCTCTTACACTTTGGCAACCCTTCTTTTGGTAGTTTGTTCTGCTAACAAAGTTTCATTGGAGTAAGAGTGTGTGTGTTTCTGTATGTGCACATACAACAGAAAGAGAATGGGAGAAAGCTTTTGTTTCTTTAGAATATCACACAATCCTGCACCAGGGAATTTGGGTCAGAAAAGGAAATATTGCCAGGAGCAAATAACACTACTAGTGGGTCTTCTTTTCTCCCTGAAATTCCCTAATGGAGGTCTAGTCTGTAAGGCATTATCCCTGTTCTGGGAGATGCTTGCCAGACTCTGCTTTGCAGGATAACTTAGCATTTCAGGGTACCAAAGAAGTGATTTAGTTTCTAGCTACTTCCTAGGGACCGGCTGGTGGTTTCACAGCCTGCTCTGTGTGAGAGGCATGATACATGGGCCCATGGCCACATTGCCCCAGAAGCTTGGCAGCCAGATAAATGTTCTGCAGAGATGTGCATTTCTTTCCCAGCTGCAGCCTTATTCCCAGTGCTGGGGAACAGCAGTCTGTCCTATGTCAGTCTAGGATTACCAGCTGCCCAGTGCCTGCTCATTTGCAATAGCTGGTATGTTGCATGGAAAAGTCAAAGCTCCACCTCTGCTTACTCCGCTGCTATGTGCAGGGCCTTATGGGCGGGCGTTCCCATAAAACATGCTGTTCTGAATGGTGCTGTCCAGAATATTGCTGTGAATGGGTGCTTGGGGCTGATTTTGGGGTTGTTTTTTTTTTTTTGCTCAAGCCCCACAGCAGAGCTAACAGGAAGGAGGAAGACATGTTCCATTTTACTCTCCTTCACAGTCTCCCTGACCTCAGGTCCAGAGAAACAGAAGTAATCTTCTGCTTTGTGCCATTGTGACTGCAGCTGCCACATGTCTGGACATGCAGAATCATAATACATATGGAGGAAAAAAACAAAATATGCCCCTTTCCCACTTGCTGCAGAGGCTGGGCACAGCTGCACCCTTTGCCCTCAGGGAGTGTAACCTAGTGCCCTTGCACCTTTATTGCCACCCAGTAGAGCTTTCTGTGTTCCTGTGCAGCACAGGATATGCTGAAAACTTTGAAAAGAAAGCAGAGCTGTGCTTCCCAATCTGCTTCCTTGAGCCCAGGAATCACTCTGCCTCCCTGTGTTCCCCCTGCCCCCACCCAAGGGCTACTGGCTCTTCAAAGCCTTAGTATCCACAAGCCTTCTCTGGTGGAGCTCAGGCCAAACCTTCAGAGCCAAGGTGTTGCCACACAGTTCAGAGCAGGTGGCAACCTGGATGCTTTCATGGCCCAAAGGAAAGAAGAGACATGGGTCCAGAGTATGCCTGTGGTCAAGCCTGTGTCAGTGCTAGGTGACTTCACAGAAGGTTGTTTTAAGAGTGGTCAGAATTAGCATATGGGCAGGGGTCTGTGCACATTCGTACATCACCTGATACCCTTCCACAGCAGATGAACTTAACGTTTGGGGGTGCCTGTGGCGGGTGCAGAGATCCCACCTCAGGAACACAGCTGGGTATTCGTATCCCTCCGCTGTTTCCACCACGTGAGGTGGGCCAGTAGGGGGTGCTCCTGCGTTGAGCCACCCACCTCCCTGCGCCCGACCACCTTCCAGGCTCCGAATGCCTCCCTAGGGGTGCCTTATGTCCGGCCGACCCCTCTCCCGGAGCACACTCGCTAGTCTGGGGGTAACATGCCGCCACCACCCCAAGAATGGACTGTCCCACGGCCCTGTGTCCTTGGGGTAACACAGGCCTAAAGTCCCACGGGTACTCAACCCAGTACAGGCACTTGGGGTACTTCCCCAAGTCCGGGGGCAAAAAGGTATAGTCTCCCTTAGTCCACAGACCTAAGGGGTCTCTTAGGCATAATTTAGACCCACCCCTCAATAAGTCTCCCACACCAGTCAAAAAGGAGAACTTTATTGATTACAGGGGGTAGGGTAAACTAGGGTACAGGATAGAGCAATATCTAGAAATCCTAAAGAGCAAACAGTCTGGCTGTGGTAGCCTTTTGATTACGCATCTGTGATACTTCCAGCTAAATATCTAATCAGATTGAGTAGCTTACTCACAAGCATCTTCCAAAGGCAGGTGAAGTTTCCCTTTGGAGGCAGGCGGTTCCTAGCTCGTGAGTTTGGGGGGAGAGAGCCAGTTTCAGATGTTAAGGCTTCTCTGTCCCCTGCCTGGCTGCTGTGTCACCTCATGGCCGGAGAGGAGAGACCGCCTCCTTCCCCGTCCTAACTTATATAGCCCCTGTGACCTCATTCACCTGGGCCAGCGGAGGTCAGCCCCAGTTGGCTGTCAGCCAACCAATCTGAAATGCATCACCTGTTACCGGGCAGATCCCAGCTCCCCAGGTAGAAACCCCTTACCCAGGTAAGTGATGCAAGTCACGTAAGCAGAGGGAGCAGGTTTCCCCCTCCCTCAGGAATGCAGCCAGCTCCAGTTCCCTAAAGAGACAGGCTGAGGGTGTGGTCCCCTGGGTGCTGGGCCCACCCTAATTGAATGGTCACAGCACAGAGATTTAAATCACTGTGTCACAGGGCAGAGATTTTTGGGGAGAAACCAAGGTGGCTTTCTGCCACAGTGCCTACAGTAGAAACCTATGGAACTGAGGCTCTGACTTCCTGCAGGGATGCGAAAGATCCCAGAATGCTTTCTAATGACTCTGTATTTGTCCAGATTTCCATGGCTAGTGTGTATAGGGCAGTTCAGTGAGATGCATGCCCTTTGGATGCTGCCATCCACCAAGGAGGTCTGCATTTCAAAGTTCAGACCCTGCCAACACAGACCCTTGCATCCTGGCACAGACACATGAATATCCATGTGTCTCCACATGTGTCTCATTAATAGGGAGCAATATGGCAGTTGTTGGAAAGGGATCTCTCCTGAGCCTGCCTGGAGGCTGATATCCCGTGAGAAGAGAATACCAGGTTGCCCCATTATACCACAGTGCAGGCACAGAGGTCCACGCTGGTAGATCAGGTTGCAGGACTCAGGCTGTGGTGTGCAGACCCTTTTGGGAGCCTTCTTGATGACAGCTGGTATTGGTATAAAAATCTTACCAATGTTCTCATTCACCTTTGTGGGTGATGTGTGCAATCTGGCTTGGCTTTGAACAGGGACTTTGCACAGAGGCCATTGATCCTGGCATGTTTGTCTACCTGCCCCTTTGCTCCAGAGGCAGGGCAGGCTGATATTGCTGAAGAGCTGTTTTCACTCTGTTTTACTCACCTCCTCCCCTTCCTGCTCTGCACGTAGGTGATGAGCAATGAGCCCTGCTGCCATGGGATTTTCTCTTTGGTTTGGGTCAGTCACTTAGTCTGTCTTGAGATAAATGCACTGGAAAAGGGCTTGTGCTGAGCATCCATTTCTGGCTGGAGACTAAAGGTTCTTTCAAATATTGCTCCACCCTGGTTAATTTTAATTCTCCTTCTGCATGGGCTGTGAGGTACAGGCAAAAAGCTAAGCACGTGGGTCAGTCAGATATGTGCAGTGGTCAGGGTTGCTCTCTTCTGGACCTGAATACATTGCACATTTTCATCAGTGTAGTTTACCTCAGTGTGTTAAACCAGTGGAAATTACTGTACAATCTGCTCTGGACAGAAAACCAGCCCCTTCTTCCCAGGAGAGCTATATAGATTAAGCTGTGGACAGACAATTCCTCCACCAGTGTGATTATATCAGAGTAGTTCTAGCCCTTGCTTTTGCTAGGTAATTCTGCACTGGATTTTAGTGAGTGACAGTGGTTGTAAATGTGCCAGATCTAGGTCCCCTTGTATCAGCTTTACCACAGAGTAACTTGATTGACTTTAAGAAGAATTACTTCTGATTTAGAGAGGTGGAAGTAAGAAGAGAATGAGTCCAAAGCTATATCTAATACCTTTCTAACACCTGCTGTTCTCATTTAATGGCTCTGGTTTCATGATAATTAGAATCTAGGGCTCCAGCCAGGATCAGAGATCCAGTGAGGTGTGGACACTGTATAAACAGGAATAAGGGACAGCCCCTGCCCTTGAGAATTTACAATCTAAACAGACCAGGCTGATGAAAGACAGCCCTCTGTCCTCAGATGGAAAACAGGCACAGAAGCTGAGCAACTTGGGCAGGGTCATATAAGGAGTCTGTGGCTGTGGCAGAAATTGAACCAACAGTGCCCGAGATGCAGGCTGCTCTGGTACTCGAGGTGCTTCTGCAATCCAGGTAATGCAGAGCAACTATAATGATTGCAAGTGGACAGAGCCTGGTTCTTACAATTCATCCCGAAGCGGAGTCATAAAATGGCCAGCTGTTGAGAAAGCTGAGGGGACAACCCCAAATTGAAAGCATCTGTCCTGAACTGCAAACTTCTCTTTTGCAGGCCACAAAAATTGGAGGGGAAGAGAGAGGGAGAGGGAGAGGGAGGGAGAGGGCTATTAAAAAGCTAAAAGCTGTCACTGGGCATCAGCTAGTTTATGTGCAGTGAAGTATCCATACAAGTTTGCAGCTTGTTGCTAGTAGTGGAGTATTTTTGTGATAAATATACTTTATGGGTCTTTTATGAGATTTTTTTTTAAATGGCTGCCCCAATAAATTATTTACCAGGGCAGTAAAAGATCAAGGAAATTGCTCTGACTGCATTGCTGAGCATCTAAATCCCAAAGTTTATTGGGGTCTAAGCATCCCCCAAGTTCCTTTGGTCTTTTAAAACATTGTCCAGCTGCTGTGTTCTGCATTCCTTCCTATAAAAGGGCACACTGTGGTCAGGAGCCCTGCTTGGTTACATCAGTGTAGCATCTCCAATGGAGATGCACTCATTTACAACAGCTCAGGATCTGCCCCTGAAGTCTTGTAGCATCATCTCACTGCTGCTGCTGCCCCTGCTACAAATCTATTCTTAGATTCCCTGTGCTCTCCCCTGCACCTCTCCACATTTCTAAAGGACTTAACCATGCCTGTCTTCTTTGGTTTAAAAGCATCATGGAGGAAATGAAAGTCACTTGGAAGCAATAGGGTATTTGAAGTGTACCCTGTGGCATCAACTTCCCTCCAGCATGCACTGCAGGAAAGATCATGGACTACAGTCACATAAACACTGGGTGCCCTGCAAGCTGGGTTGTTACGGACAAAGTTCTACATGGAACCGGGGCTAGACAAGCAAGTTTTCCCACTGCCCCCAGGGCAAGAGCTGTACTCTGTTCTCTGTTAAACTGAGAGTAACTCATCTGGTATTAAATCCTGATTTTACATTGTAATCAAGAGCAGATTTGACATAATGGACATTCATACACCTATTCTGTGAGGCAGAGGCACTTTAACTAGAGTGGCTCCAAAGCACCCAGTGTCACAGGTATCAACGTCCCTGCGCTGAAAAATGGCAGTGCTTGTTGAACAAGCTTTAGTTAAAATGTCTCTGCCACCATTTATTATTACAGGGATGCTGATACATATGACGCTTGAGTCTGCTGGAGTGCGGTAATTACCATGCTCCAGCAGACTCGATTAATTGAGTCTGCTCCAATGTGCTGTAATTACAGCATGTCAAAGCAGCCTCAACGTATGTATATAGGCACCCCATGAATCTGAGCTGGGGGATGCTGAGTCCATGAGAACATCTCACTGACTTCACTGGGCTTTGGATTAGGTCCTAAGGGAATTGCTACCTCTCCTTTCCTTTCCCATGCCCACTGGCAAAGGGGAGATGGTTCACTGGGGGCCTGCAGGCAGAGAAAGGGAGTGGGAGAGGAGTATGTGTTTATTGGAGGGTTTCTAGCTTTTCAGTTCACTCACTCTGTCAGCTGACTGAAGAATGCAGCTCTTGTGGTAAAAGGCACTGGATGGCAAATGGGAAAAATAGGGATCAATTCCTGGCTGTGTGTGGGAATGTGTCTACATGAGACGCTTTACTGCTTAGTAGACTAATATACTGTGCAGTAAAGTGTCACCGTCTACATGTGCGCACATTTATTGCACAGTAAATTAGTCTACTGCACAGTTAACTAACTGAGCAGTAGATACTGCACAGTAGTGCATGTATAGATGCTAACTGGGAGCGAATTTCTCCTGGTCAGCCCCAACACTAGGGGGCCACATGGGATGGGGAACTCCCCTGGTCCTGGTGCTACATAGCTCCTGTTGCCCCCAGGATCTGGGAGTCGAGTAGTACCAACTTGGGGTAGGTCTCTGCCCTCCTCCTTCCCCCCACCCCATCCCAGCTCTGGTCAACTCCTGGCTCCCACAGGAGCTGGGAGCTGGGCAGCACCCAGACTCAGGAGCTCTCTGCTTTCCTGCCCAGCTTGGAGCTGGCTGGGAGCTGTCTCAGAAGCAGGACAGTTGATTGGCATTAGTGCTAGCTTGGAATTTGGAGCAATCACATCCTTGGTCCAGAAACCTCTGACTGTCCCCGACCTGCACAGCTGTGACTTGCCATTAGAGGTTTGGTGAGCAGGGGCAGGACTAGGAGCTGTAGCTGTGAGTTGCCACCAGAGGGCCAGTGAGCCAGGACAAGCTTGTATCCCTGATCTATGGGCAAACGTGTGAGATCCTGGGATACTGGAGGACTTCATTTTGGGTGGTACATCTGTGTGGAGTGGCCACACCTTAATGGAACAGGAGCTGGGTAGTGTGAACCAGAGGTAATCCTGTCCTGGAGTGGTGTAAATTTGAGCCACATAATGGGTGCTTGAAACCACTTTAAGGTGTTAATGTGAGGACAGTCCAGGGGTGAAAAGCTTTTAAGAGCTGCCCAAAATTACCATGTAACAGGGCCTTCACTCCCACCCTAATTAAACAGTGTAACACCACTGCTCTCAGTGGAATTCCTCCTTGCTTGCCTTGGAAATACCTGGTCACTCTAAATATCAGTACAGAGTCCAAGGGATATGGAACCACATAGGCCTCGGTGGAGAGTATCCTTTGTTGAAAATCTGCCAAGAGAGGGATGTGAAGCTTTAATCTCTTTGGTGCTGAATGGGCTCTACAAGGCCACTGCAGCCAGACTGGGGAAAGGATCACTTACAGGGGGCCTGCTGGCATGTGTACCAATCCAATGCTTTGCTGTACCAGCTTCTGTCTGCAGAGCTGAATTTGAGCCTCCAGAAGGCACTGAAGCTGCACACTTATCCCAAACCCAGAGGACAGTACAGTTGAGAGAGGAAGGCTGGAGTGTGTGACTGAGGCATTGGGCTGGGACCCAGGAACTCTGATGCAAATGCCCAGTGTAACTCTGGGCAAGTCACTTAATTACTTGGGACCTCAGTTGGGGCCCATCTGTGCACAGGGGATATTACCAACTACTCGTAGTGCCTCAGAGTCCCCATTATGTACCAGGGCCCCTTTGTGCTGGGTGTGGTACAAGCACAAAGAGTGACCCTCCCCCTGCCAGCTTCCAGCCTAAGTAACAGTCTTTATCTGTTTGGTCTTGTTCTGACTGAGCTCTCTGAGGCAAGGCCTGTGCTAACCAAAGCAGGGCCCCAATTTCTATGAAACCTCTACTTGCTGCTTCAAGTTGGGAGCAACAGCATTAGCTGGTGGAAGAAGATTTAGATTACCTCTCCCTGAACCACTTTTCTGAACCTGGGATTGGTATGTATGATCTTGCTGTCAGCTCTACTGGCATTTACATCATGCTTACTACCATGGTGCCTGATTGTCTAATGTGATATAAGTGAGGTGCAGTAAAATAAAAGGCTCCTATGGTTTCTACCGTCCTGTAGGCACAGTGAATTTTGAATGCTAACCAGATCTTTAGGAATGCGTTCTGTACTATGAGACCTCAGTGCTCGGTTTCATGCCATTGATCAAGGCACATTGCTATTATAAATCCTGCATCTACAAAGGCACCGGGAACAAAGTGCAAAGAACCTGCACTTCAACAAACAGCATCATTTACATAGCCGCCGAAAGATAACAAACATGACTTTCACCCAGGGTGCTACTAAGGCAGAAAGACAGAGATGGTTAAAGCAGTCTTTGAAGGGAGAATGGTGTCAGTTTACACCTTTCATTTAGCTTTTGTGCAATGAAAAGCCTGCTAAAACCTAACACAATCATATGTATGTATGGTCACTCCTTGGAATATATATTTATATTATATTAGGCCCTAAAAGCCAAACCCCCAGCTGGTGCGAACTGGTGTCGCTCCAAAAAAAATACTGTGATTTGTACTGGGGAAGAAAGTGGCTTAAAAAGTGGGTATGTCTCCCTTCACTTTTTGGAAAGTTTAGGTATATCTTTTGAGCCACAACTGAGATCCAGACCTGGTTGTGATAAGTGGTGAACCAGGGAGAGGCCTCACCTCTGGCATTCTGCAATCCAAACAGAGGAGATAAAATGGGTAGACAGGGGAAGAAGAGGTGAAATGACTTGACTGAGTCAGGAATGGAGGGCAAAGGCAACTGAGTCCCAGTCTGGCACACTACCCACAGGAATAGTCTGCCTTTTGGAAAGCCCCTTTCCTCCAAGTGTTCTTGGAATGGTTGAACATGAGGAAGATGGAGTTCTTCAGCAGAGTGAGA
>NW_017728993.1:61719414-61744730 GCF_001723915.1 Gavialis gangeticus
CAGCAGGAGATAAAATGGGTAGACAGGGGAAGAAGAGGTGAAATGACTTGACTGAGTCAGGAATGGAGGGCAAAGGCAACTGAGTCCCAGTCTGGCACACTACCCACAGGAATAGTCTGCCTTTTGGAAAGCCCCTTTCCTCCAAGTGTTCTTGGAATGGTTGAACATGAGGAAGATGGAGTTCTTCAGCAGAGTGAGAGAGCTTTTCATTTCAGTTCACAACAGTAGATTTGACTTCTGTGGATGAGCTTTCTGTTAGAGACTGACGCTGCATTCTTGTAGACATAAACAGATCCCAGTCCCCATGTGGAGGCCCCACTGACTTCAGTCAGACTGCACACGGGTATAAAAGTCCACTGAGAGAATCAGATTGCAGGATTGGGACCATCATTTGAAATGCTGCCTGTGTGTTTGCATTACCTTACATACTTTAAATGGAACCCTGACAACTTGAGCTCTAACATTGCTTTGTGAATCAAAATAAATAAAAAAAGCATGGTGGCTCAAAAGTGAAATTGAAGAGAAATTGAAATGAAACTGACCAACCGAATCTTGACCATTATCCAATGGAGTGCAGTGGCAAAACTTATTTTTGCAAAGCAGATGTCTGTCCTATTTATATGTGGATCAGAGGAAATCAATGTGTGCTGCTATGACTTAACGTGGCACTGTCGAGGCTCCAATCCACAAACCACTTAAATACACGTATAACTTTGACCACATGAATAATTCCATGGGAGTCAATGGATGAAATCCAGATCCCATGCAAAGTCAGTAGGAATTTTGCCATTGACTTCAATGAAGCCAGGATTCTGCTCAATGGGACATGTCATGCTTAAAGTTAGGTTCCTGCTTAAATGCTTTTTTGGATTAGGTTTTAAGTCTGCAGGAGCTTTAAAAGGCTATAATACTGTGCCCATCTATATTGCTTTGTCTTTTTTTCCAGCTTCTGTGTTATGTTGCCCTTCAGAGAGCAGGCTAACTTTCCTGTTTGCTGTACTTATTTTGTGACTGATCATGTACCTTGATGAGAAAGAGATGCAGAGTTATTGTGCACGCTATCAAGAGACACGTATGTTTGCTACCACCTCCATCAGTTGTTGTAGCAGCATTTAAAGTTATTACCAGGGATTGCAAATATAGTGCATCTCACCAAAGTAAAGAGTGCAGAATATAGGCTTCTGTGTCTGTGCTATTCCTCCTGAAAGACGCTGAGAGGGAATCCAGCAGGAGCTGTGGGCTCTCGGCATTTGCAAGATCTGGCCTCTTTTTAGCATCCAAACCAGTGCTCCAAAATCAAGAGCATATTAGCTTCTCACCACAAATTGGGCTGCTAGACATATAGTGTGTCATATCATCTGCATAGCATTGTACATTTACTGCTTTACAAACCTTGGCCGTTTCATTAATGAACAGAGGAAATATTAAAAAAAGAAGATAAAAAGGCACTCTGAATGGATCCCTAAGGACTTCCCTTCAGCAATTAGGTTTATACTTGAAAACATATTTCCAATCTTTACTGCCTGTCCTCTGTATTTGAAATAATTTTCTACCCAATAAACCTTTGTCTCTCCCCAAACATAATTTTGGTGATGTATTAATTAGTAACAGGCAGCCTGCTGGTTCTAATGCTTTAGTAAATCAATGCATACATTAGTAGAAATAAGTATTTCTAAGGCATTTGCCACTGGGGAATATAGATGCCACTTATTTCCTACAGGAACAGGGGCGTGGCCAGGCTGGATCAAATTAGGGGGCTCCTTTTATCTTTATCTTCAGCACTGGCCAGAACCTTAACTGTTTTCGGAGGAAGAAGCCTGCAGCAGGCAGTTATTAGAAAAACCTTGAGGAGAGTTTTCTTCTGTCCACCATTTGTGAGAGGAGGTGGGTTTCTAGTCTTTCTGAAGCTGTTTAACCCTCGCTGTATGTCTGGATAGTCTTGTTAGAAATAAAAATGTCTAACCCTGTTTCCTGAGCTCTTGATCTTTGTGATGCCCTCTTATGATGGGTTCCACAGGCTAACTGTGTGAACAAATGTCACTTTTGTTCTGTGTCTGAAAGTTGCTGCCTTTTAGTTTCACAGATTGTAATATAAGGGGCAATGCAACCACCCACATCTCTCTTTCTTATTTGGGAATTATTGCTATGTCTAAGGAAAGGAACAAATCACTGAACCCACAATCACCTCTATAGACTTTAAGTAACTTTCTTTGAACCAAGTAGTTTATTCCATACACTCAACAGCCTGGACAGCTACATCTCTGTTAGGAGAAAAATTGTTCAATAACCCTTGAAGTAAAGCTGATGTGATCCAGTCTTAGATTGATCTCTAACATTGTGAGCATGCAGTTGAGGGGTCTCTGTTAATAATGCTTCAAAAAAGTTTGAGTCTGCGTTCTAGCTACCTCATCCTCTGCTTTCAATAGGCTGAGATTCATCTTCAAACCCCTCTATAAGGCTTTACAGACAAGGTCTGAAGCCTAGAAAGAAATGCTCCCAGCTCTGGCTAGACAGATTAGCAGTTTAGTGTGAGGTGGTCCTGATGTTTGTTTCTTTCATAAGGCCACCACCAGCAGCTAGTTAACCAGCCCTTGTTTGTGCATGGCCTTGAAATTTAGGCTTTATGGGAACAGTCAAGCTCTTAGGCTACCACAGTACAGATCATTGTGGCCTGGTTTATGTCTGAGAGGTGAGCACATAATCATCTACTTAGCAAAAGGTAGGAGAGAGTGCTTTTGGCTGGGGCTGCTATCTGGACTTTCTGATATCTTTGGCTCATCCTTCTTTATCCATCGCATGTAGAATATCCCATGTAAAGCTAAGCAAAGCTACTATAATCCCTTCCAAAGCTGTGCTGTCCCTTGGTGAGAACATTGTATTAGATGATGTGCCTATTAAACTGACTCAACAGAAGTTTTACTTCTATTTGAGCTGGGGCTGATAATCTTGAAATGCTGTAGGATAATAATTACACCACATTGTCCTTGATCCAGATTTCAGTAGGGTAGCTGCATCTGCCTGTTTCCCACACATAGAAGCTGTATCAAGAGACAGTGATAAACTTACAGGTACATAATTTCTTCTGTGTCCCTATGCAGTGTGGCTTAGTGGAGAAAATACTAGACTCAGGAGACCTGAATTTTCAGTTCTGCCAGTGCCTTACTGGACAGCCTTGAAAAAGTCATTTCACCTCCCTGTACCTGTACCTATTCCCTAATCTGAAAAATAGAAATAATGTTGCTTAACCCATTTAGGGACAGAGGACTGGGATGGATTTCAGGACTAGGAAGTCCAGTACCCTGCATTCACTTTTATCTAAAGAGACCTAAAAAAACAGCCATTCTGGCTCCTCACATACGCCAGCTCTAAAACATCTCAAGACAAAAGCAAAACCACCCTACAATGTGCTACAGGTAAAAATAATCTGTAGAGAGCTTTGAGATAAGCTTCTGAACTGTACTGCGTAAGTGTAAGTATCATGAACAGATCTTCAATTTCAGGCTTCCATTTATAATTTGGTCAAGAGCATCAAGGTGACCCATCCCTACAAATGCATCAGCCCTATTCCTAGCATTTTGAGGTCATAGAGTAAAAGAAGTAAGGGGCAAAGGAATAAGGGGTAGAAGAAGGCCCTGATTCAATTGCCTGAAATCCTCCTACTACATCAGCGGGAAGTAGGTGCCACAGAGGTACTTTTTTGTCTCCATGAACTGATGAGAGGAGGGTAGAGCCTTGGCTCTGGTCCCTAACATACCGGCCAGCATAGCTGTGTTAGGTGATACACCTTGGATACTTGACTTCTTCTGCACAAGGGAGGAAGAAGACAAATCTTCCCAAGTTGGTTCAGGTATAGTGTAACTATGTATAGCTCTTTGCTCAGAGCAGATGGTAGAGTGATACATATCCCATATAGCCGAGGCTGAGGACTTTGTCTGGGATGTGCCAATGTCTCTGCTGGGACCAGAGCTGGAGGTTCCTGGTTGGAGGATCTTACCTCTCTGCTCAGGGTCAGACTAATTGCCATATTTGGGGTCAAGAAGAAAATTTCCCCCATGGTCAAATTGGTATGGACTGTGGGGGTTTGTGCCTTCCTTTGTAGTGGGGGGTATGGCCTCTACCTGGGAGTGCTTGAGCCTGGGCTCTTGACAACACTTCATAGAAGCATGGTGTTGACTGCTATGGCCCCCCCTGTTTTACATGTGGCAGGTTAGGGTGTTAGGTCTGTGTTGTGTCAGGGTTGATGGTGGTCTTAGATAAAGTTTAGATTATGGTTTGTATCGATTAGTTTGGATAGGGATGCTTCTGCGTCAGGCAGGGGGTTGGACTAGATCAGAGGTTCCCAACCACTGGGCCACAGCCTGTTACTGGCCATAAAGGGTTGAATGCTGGGTCGTGGCACAAGTCCCCCGCTCAGACCCCCATCTGTCTGCCTGGGTGAGTGGCTTCCTCCGCCAGCAGTCACATGTGGGTTTAAAGCTGGGCAGCGGGGCAGCCCCAGGAGGGAGGCAGCCAGCTCCGTGCACCCCTTCCTGCTCTCGTGCTGGTCCACAGTATAAAAAAGGCTGGGAACCATTGAACTAGATGACCTCGGGAGGTCCCTTTCAGCCTTACTCTTCTACGATTCTATGGGTGTGTGTAGATGGAACAGGGGCCCTAAATTGTAGCAGTGGATTTTTAAAAACACTGCTTCAATTTAGTGTGAAGTAGACTCCCATGTCATGTACAGCCATGTCTTACCTGCCTCTCTGGCAGTGGGGAGGGGAGGGTGAGCTGCAGGTAGGCGGAGCAGTCCCTGGGCTGCGGCGGGGGGGGGGGGGGGGAGGGGGAGCTGCGGGTGGGGGGGGCAGTCCCGGGGCTGGGGGGGGGGGGGGGGGAGCTAGTGCTTCCCTTTGTGGCAGCGGTGGCCCCCCCCCACGCCCAGGTGGCACCCAGCTTGCACGATCCAGAGGGGGCACTGAAGCCACAGAGGGAAGGACCAGGCCTCTGCACAGCTTAGGCAGGCAGGCAGGCTCCTGGGGTGGGGAGATATTTTTTCTTTGGTGGAGCCTGCCTTTCTGGACTGCTGCTGGGCTGCCTGCACAGCCCCTGAGTCACGTGGAGTCCGGTGCTTCACTCAGCAGCTGTAGGGCAGCAAATTAAAATTTCTCAGAGGTGTTTTAGTCTGCTGCGCCCCTAAGTCATTTAAGGCGCATTACACTGCTGAATGTGCTACAGTGGCTGGAATTAATATGCAATATGCCGTCGACACGTGCAAACACCAACACAATTAAAGTGGTATAAAAGCGTTTAACCTGCTTTAAAGTATTGTGCACAGATGCCTCTCATTTCATCAACACACATGCAATAATTCTAAATACCAGTACTGATGTGGGGAAACTTTTTATGGGAAGTGGAACAAGGGAGGCATTTTGGTAGGCAGAATGCAACTGTTAATTTGACCAGGAGGCTCATCTGGCAGTCTTCTCTCTTAAGTGATGGTAGTAATTCTCAATCAGGATGCCTTGGCACCCTGGGGTTCCCTGAGATGTTTGAGAGCTTCAGGTTGCCACCCAATATTTGCACCGTTAGAAGTGCAGACATGATTCACAAGATTAAACCCAGAGTTTTCAAACAGGAATCCATAGTGTCAAAAACATTCTCACCTGTTGTGGTCTTTCTAGATTCTTTGCAACAGAAGAATTGTTCTGTTATTTTTATGTAGCCAAGCAATGAGTGAAAACTAAGAACTGGTATTTTCTGAGAAGTGCTTCGAGTCTAACAAGGTTGAGAACCACTGGAATACAGAGTTTGTACCTTGCAATTATTTGCACCTATTTCATGTATGGCTATAGCAAAGCACCTCTGTCCCATGCTTTGCAGTCTGGCCAAGTCTGAGTTCTACACACAGACCAATCCAAGTATTGACATACTTTCCATTTAATATAAGAGCCTTTAACTATTCCTTTCACTGCTGGAGCATGTAACAATTTATCACAGATTTCCGTAAATGTTTGCATAAGGAAATATAAAGCTGAATTAACTTCAGTCAGGTTATAAAGCTCATTCCAATCAATGTCAGTTAAATCTTCCAAAAAAATGGCAATTTTAAATTTAGTGAAATTTCAATAGGTGATTACTTTATGAGGCAAATGAACTCTATTTACCCTCTAGTCGCATGTAAACTAAGCAGCAATCATTCATCCTGTCATGGTCTACTAAAGCCCTATTGAGATTATCCTGTTTGTTGGTTAAACTCTGCAAGTCTAGAGTAGATCATTTCCCAGAGTTATAATTTGATCAGGCAGAAGCGATAATGCCTTACTTCAGTGATGTTTACCCCTGGTATCACCTGAGAGAAACACCAGCTCTGATATATTCTTTTGGGCAAATTAAGTACCAGAGAGTCCTGCTGAAGAAAGAATTACCCCACCACCACATAATGCTTGGTGAGGGTAGAAATACTAGCTCAGGCCTTGCCTTAGAGGGAACTCCCTGGACCTGTTCCCTGCTTCCAGCCCAACTGGGAACAGGAAGAACTGGGAGGGATCCTGTTCATACATGAGTTTCAGTACAATGCAGCTGAGCAGAGGTCTTGGAGTGCTTAAGGAGAACTTAGATCAAACTCACTGATAACAGAGAAAGTGAGCCTGCATACCCTCTAAGAGACTATGGTGCAGTCCACTACTGCCTTGGCACCAGCTCCTCAAACATGGGTTGCTGCAGTAATGGTATTGGCTGCCTGGTGGCTGACATTTTGGCACCCCCTCTGAATTAGTGGCCTAGACTAGAGCCCCACTTGTGTCCCTTGGCACCCTCTAATTTTGCTAGTGGTGGATATAAGGAATGATTGTAGCTGGTCTAACAACGAGCTAATGCAAATAAGAAGAGAATTAGAGCCTGCTGTAATAAGAAGAATCCCAGAAAGCCTCAGAAATCCCAGCCAGAGTTTCTCCTCGCAGAAACTTGATCTACTGTGGTCCCTTCTGACCCTAAAAATCTATAAAAATCTATGAAACAGCAATAGGAGCCCATTCCCAAGAGATCATATAGTGCTGATTATTATTCCATTTCCAATAGCACCTTGTACCTGCATTAAGCCTCATAATTGATTCCAAAGGGAACTGGACCAAACTGTAAGAGGACTACTCCTCAGGGCTTTGTTCTGATCCCATGGTGGGATAAGCCAGGAATGCCAAAGAATCAATGTAGTGAGAACTTGGGAGTTCTCTACACCTGGTTGTAGAGCAAGTATACCTTGTGAGCTAGCACGATGATCCACTTCATTGGATTTGAGCTGTGAGAGTCCCTTTAGCATAGTCACAGGACATGTGGTTATGTGGCTGCCTGTTGCCCAAAGGACAGCTGCTATGGAACAGCAGTTTGCAAAGCCAATACACCGTCCTGTTTCCAAACCCCTATCGCAGCAGCTGTATTCATGCTCAGTTGGATCAAACTAGCACATAAGCCAAGGGATTCAGGGTATTCCACTGTAGGAATCCTGTCCTCTCCATTCATTTTCCTCAAACCTTTCTCAGCCTCAACAGAGTGCCACTGGCAGGAGCCATGATCAGTCCATGGTGACTAAGAGAATGATTGTGTTAAGGGGACACTAACCTGAATTTGCGCCCCTTCCTCAGCATTTCAACTAGCAGCATGAAATTTTATAAATAGGGAACAATATTTTTAATGAACTAGAGCACTTAAATTCTTTTTATATTTAGTAATATCCAGAGCTCTTTATCCAAATGAAGCAGAAAGCATTTACAGCTGTATTTTCCATCACACTAACCAAGGAATATATTCATTTGCAGTAACATGGCATTCAATGAAGTGGAAAATAAGCTCTGAAAATTGCCCTCGCTATGAAACTGTATCAATAAATAGGAAAAGCCCATTTGGATTCTACTGACCAACCTCTTCTGTATGACAAAAATTAATGTGCCCAAACACCTGAACAACAGCAAAACAGGAGGCTGGCTCCCAGGGCTGGAGAGAGCTCTGTGCACAGTCAAGCAGGGCACTGGGATTCAAGGCTGCTTTACGGCCACTTGAAGGGACCCTGCTAATGTCAAAACAGAAGGTTCACCCATCTTAGGAGAATACATGTGCTGCAAGGGGCCTGATCTGAAAGCCCACTGGAATCCCTGGGAGCCTTCCCATTGGCTTGGATCAGGCCTTTTGGTACCTGGAGTGGAAGGGGCCTCCTGGGCCAAGCCCAGTCCCTTGTGTTTGCAGGCAATCATTCTTTCCAAAGAGTCCACAAGAACATCCCTTCAACTCCACAACCACAGTGTTGTGGGTGGTGAGGGTGCTACCAAGGGCTTGACCATTGCAAAGACAGGAAATTTGTGTGGTTTAAGCATGCCCAGATGATTCTCAGGAGTTGACTGTACCCCATGGTGTAGAGGAAGGCAAAAAACAAGCAATGGTCCTTGCCAGTCTGACCTGAGGGAAAATTCCTTCCTGACCCCAAATCTGGCATTTGGTTTGACTTTGAGAACTTGAGAAAGACACACTAGCCAGATGCCATGAGTAACTTCTACTAGAGTCACCCAGGAAAACTCCTACCTCTAGCCATGCTGACGTTCAAGCCTGCTCCTCCTCCCACCCCAAAAAGCATTTATAGGAGAGAGGAGGTCTATAAATGATCAGTGGAATCCCTGATGCATGAGATTACCCTGGGGGTACTCTCACTGCTGCTTTTGGGTTTGCTGTCTCCAGCCTGCTTGAGAGCAGCAGAGGGGGCATACTCTGAATGTAGCATCATGTCTTCATTCCCATTTCTGAGGCAGGAGAGAATGGGCAAGACGTGCTTCTCTGAAGCACCAGGATGTGCCATCAATTTATCTGGGATGGGAAACTTTTGCTGAGGCAACAGATATTCCAGGGTGACCCACTTCCACTTCTGGCCATTCTGGTCCAGCTGCAACCCATCAGAGTACCGGCCTGACTGTGCTGTCAAAGAAAAGAAAAACGGGCAACATTGGACTCCTGCTAAACCAAATGGAGCAGCTGTCAACCGATACCCAGGAAAAAGCTAATCTCCTTAATGATTACTTTGCGTTGGTCTTCCACCATGTCACGGGGGCACTTGGGTGCCCTGTTCCTAAGTAGTAATCAGGGCATCTGATAATGGCCAGGGCAGCTCAGGTGCTGGTTGCCGGGGCAACCGGAGCAGGTCACTTGGCTAAAAGGGGGCAGGGCCTGGCCTTTATAAGCAGGCCAGGCTGCAGCCTAGCAGGGAGTTCCTTCCTGGCAGCCTAGGGAGAAGCAGCGCTGCAAGAGCAGGCAGGGCTCTGTGGTGTGTTAAGCATGAGGATGCTGGGGGAGAGAAACCCGGCAGGGATACGGAGGCTGGCCAGGTTGGCGGGGAACTTAAGTTGTAGCCAGTAGGCTTAGTGTTCTGTTACAGCCGGTTGGCTTATGGTTCTGTTGTGTTAGGTGTAAATAAACCGGAGGACTGGGTGAGGCTGTAGGGGTGTGAGGAGGCCTCATAGGAGATCCCCAGTAGTCAGGGGAGGTTTCCTGGGTGCCCTGTTCGGGCACAGAGCAGTGCCGGGGAGGCACGGCTGGGTGGTGCCAGTGGGACGCGGTGTCCTCACAGGAGCTCCCCAGGAGTCTGGGGGTTCCCAGGTGCCCTGTTTGGGGGCGTAGAGCAGTGCCGGGGAGGCACTGCTGTTCGGCGCCGGCCTGGTGTGGTGTGTGGGGTTGAGACCCCAGCCCGTGAGGGTGGTATTCAGCCCAGTAGGGCGAGGAACCCTGAGAAGGGTCAAGGGGCCAGGCACGGCTACGGGCCACCTGGGCCCGAGCGCGGTTCAGCGTGGGAAAAGCCCCTGAGAGGGCTAGGGCGTGAGAAGCGCAGGACAAGCCCCTGAGAGGGCGAAGGCGTGAGCAGCGCGGGACAAGCCCAAGAGAAAAGGCAAGGGCGCGAGAGGCGCGGGCGAGGGCCCCAGCGAGCGCGAGAGTGAAGCCCGGTGGGGGCTAGTAGAAGACTGGAGCAGCACCGGTTTGGTATAGAAGCCCCGGAGAAGGGCGAGCGCACGGTTAAGAGTCCCGGAGAGGGGCAGGCGTGCGAGTGAAGCCTGAAGAGGGGCGGACGTGTGGATCGGGGCCAGGAGGAGAAAGGCGCAGTTGGAAGCCCGGAGAAGGGCACGTACAAGACTAGAGCGTCCGGTGAGGACGAGGTTATGGGGGAAGCCCTAGACAAGGGCGAGTCGATTGTGAAGCCCCGGAAAGGGGTGAGGGCAAGTCTAAAGAGCCCGGAAGGGCAGAGCGCTCCAGCAGGAGCCTGGAGAGGGCAGGGCGCGCGGGGAAAGGCCCGGAGAGGGCGTGTATATCAGAGACACGAGAACGTCCGGAACAACTGCGAGGCTTGGGGCGTGCTAAAGGGGAGGTAGGAGGCACGCATAGCCCATAAGGCCGGGGTTTCACTAAGTCACCCCATCTGGTACAGGAGGGGCAGTTATTAGCAGCACACTGTGACCAAGGGGATTGTAAGGCAGCCTCCCATATCAAACTATTATACCAACAAGACGTGGCGGGCGGGAATCGAGGGTGCTGGATCACTCACTTGGCATGGTAGGGGGCGCTAGCGGGATCACGGCCGCTCCTAGGCCTCACTCCGTGACACACCAACCCAAGGGGATCACCTTGCCAAACAAGAAGCACGATTGCCAGGGTATGGGAGAACACACGCCCATCATTGGTGACGATCTCGTGAAGGGACACCTGAAGAGGCTGGACATCCATAAATCAGCTGGCCTGGATGGAATGCACCCAAGAGTGCTAAAAGAACTGGATGTCATCATAGCTTGGCCAATGGTGAGGATATTTGAGAACTTGTGGCACTCAGGTGGGGTTCCTGAGGGTTGGAAGAGGGCCAATGGGGTGCCTATCTTCAATAAAGGGAGGAAGAAAGATCCAGGGAACTACAGGCAATCCCTGGAAAGATACTAGAAAAAATCATTAAAGAATCTATTAACACCAAGCTAATGGAATGCAAGATTCTGCAAGATAGCTAATATGGCTTCATTGCGGGTAGGTCCTGCCTGACCAACCTCATTTTCTTCTATGACCAGGTGACACATCACCTTGACAAAGGAGAAGAGGATGATTTAATCCATTTGGACTTCAAAAAAGCCTTCGACTCCCATGAAGTCCTCTTGGTTAAACTGGGGAACTGTGGCCTTGACCTTCTTATGGTCTAATGGCTCAGAAACTGGCTGTATGGTCAGACCCAGAGAGTGATAGTCAGTGGAACCATGTCAACGTGGTGCATCCCCCAGGTCTCTGTACTTGGACCAGTACTCTTTAACATATTTATAAACAATCTGGATTTAGGTATCAGAAGCAGACTGGCTAAATTCACTGATGACAACAAACTATGGGGAAGTATGGTCACACTAGAGGATATGCTGGCAATTCAAGCCAGCCTGGACAGGCTTGCAAGGTGGGTGAATCAAAACCTGATGACATTCAATACTGAGAAATGCAAGGAGCTCCATCTTGGGGAAAGAGAATCCACATCATACCTATAGGCTCAGCGGGGCTACACTCTCTAGCACTATGACCAAAAGAGACTTGAGGGTCATGACTTACCACAAGATGAACATGAGCCACCAATGTGATGCTGCAACCCCCCCCGCAAACAAAACCCTGGCTTACATCTATTGATGCATCTCAGGCAAGACCCAGGATGTCATCCTCCTGCTGTACTTGGCCCTGGTGAGGCTGCAGATGGAGTGCTGCATTCAGTTTTGAGCTCCTCACTTTAGGAAGCATGTGGAGAAGCTTGAGAGAGTCCAGAGGAGAGCCATGCACTTGAGCAGAGGACAAGAGAAGAGGTCTTATGAGGCAAGGCTAAGATGCATGGGACTCTTCATCCTGGAAAAGCGAAGGTTCAGGGAAGACTTGGTGGTAGCCTGTAAGTATATAAGGGGTGTGCATCAGGAACTGGGAGAACATATGTTCAGCAGGGAACCCCAAAGGAAGACAAGGTCTAATGGTCACAAACTCCAGGAAGGATATTTAAGGCTGGGTATAAGAAAAAACTTGTTTACCGTCCAAGTCCCCAGAGTCTGGAATAGACTCCTCCCAGAAGTGGTGCAAGCACCTACTCTGGACACCTTCAAGACACACTTGGATGCTTATCTTGCTGGGATCATTTGACCCCAGCAGACTTCCTGCCCCTTGGGCAGAGGGCTGGACCCAATGATCTTGTGAGGTCCCTTCCAGCCCTAATGTCTATGAAATCTGTTAAATAAATCTATGAAAAGAGAAGTCACCCTGGGACCTTCCCCTGGGATTCACACCACCAGGGTAAGTCCACAAGCATGCCTAGCAAGTGGACCTCTAATAGTTGCACCCCTATCAAATAATGGCACAGATCTATTACAGCACACAGGGTGATGCCTCTTGCCTCATCTCAGCCCCTCTGTTATTCAAGTCCAGGTTC
Source organism: Gavialis gangeticus (assembly GCF_001723915.1). Lineage (NCBI taxonomy): Eukaryota > Metazoa > Chordata > Crocodylia > Gavialidae > Gavialis > Gavialis gangeticus. Next base: position 61,731,848 of record NW_017728993.1, read on the forward strand.
TGTGACCCAGTTAGTATGTCCCAGCCTGCAAGGCCCTTACCAGAAGGAATGAAGCCAGAAGATGGGTGGCCTGGCACTGGGGGAGGACAGTAGATGACAGTAAAAATGCCTTTGAACCAACAAAGATCCCGTTTGAATGCAATCATTTTTCAAATAAGGATAAAACTATAGTGAACACCAGACCCATGGTAATGAAGGAGCCAGTCCACCTGGGTTACGCAGTTCTGCCTGATGCTAACTCTCCTTGATGCTTGCAGCTCACTCACATCTTCAGCTGGTGTAACTGTTCACTGCAACAGTGCTGATTTACCCCAGCAGAGGCTTTGGTCCATTCAGTTTCCTGGGCTGCTCTGGCTGGAATATCTTGGGGGGGGTTTCCAACATGATGGATTCAGGTGGATGTTTCTCTGAAGACTTGTATCCTAGTGGAACACTGGCATGCTCCTTTTCTCCTGCTAGTGGCTGAAGTACTGTAGCAATCTGTTATATGCCATTAACCAAAGCAGTCTTACCTTTTTCTCAAGTGGTCTCTTTACCTTTTTCTCTGTTCTTTGGTGCTACAGGTCTCTGGTTCTTTGACTTCTCTTGCTGCTCATAGGGACTGAGTGCATGCACCTGTGATTCATTACCTAGTGGCACTGCAGCCAAGACCTGTTCTTGTGCTAATGGGGGGGAAGACTCCTTTCACTAACACTCCCCTGTCCTGTTTGCTTGCCTTTGACTTGTAGCTATGAGAGCACTAAACTAGGTCCCTCCCTGTCTTCTATGCTGTTGACACTCCCAACGATTTCAGTGCAGTATGACATTTAGCTCAGACTGCTGGTGCTCATGAGCTTTCTTTACCTTTCTCTCAAGTTCATTCAGCACCAGCCAAGACATGGTGTTGGTTAGGCATGGGGCAGGCCACAATGCTGGGGGAATGAGAGGGTTGGTACACTAGTTGGGGTGCTGTAAAAGTGGGGAGAAGAAGTGGCTGCAAAAAGCCACTCTGTCCCATCCTGGGGCGGGGGGGAGGTGGTGGGGGGTGGTCCTCTCCAAGCATAGCAGTCTGATCTTACAGGGTGTCACTGGTTACTGACCTTGAAGGGGTGAATCCGTAGAGGTGCCTACATTGCCAGGGTCATGCTGCTCTGTAGGCATCTTTCAACTATTTACTCTAAAGAGGGTTGAATTGTGCAAGGTGGAGAGATGTCACTCCTTGAGCCTGATATAAAGGATCCATGCAGGTACCAGGTCACTATGCAGCTGACTTCACCCTACAAAAAAGAGACTTCAAGGTGGAGGAGGAGGCTATGTCCAGTGGCGCCTGTTTGAAATTCCCTGGGATGCTTTTCAAGAGCCCAAATGCTTACCCACAAGCACTGCAACATACTGGGCAAGAGTATAGCTCACCCCACTGAACCCACATCAGGGAGAAAGGGGTGCCTTGTGCCCCTTTGGATCCTCACACAAGCAGCTCAAGTACCAGGCTACCACTCCAGAAGGGCAGAAATCTCTGTTGGCCTGCCAGTGCCCCTCCTGCCCTGCTTTCTGGGGTGAGGAGAACGTAGGCAGGGGTCATGTATGGGTGGAGTTTTACCCTGCCTCCCACTGTGGGGCAGCCAGCATGGAAGGGAGAAATAAGCAATCCATGGCAAAGTCCAGCTGCCTCACTCAAGGCATAAAAGGGAACTGAGTACTTTGAATCACTTTCCCAGCTTTACGGGGAATGTCCTGCATGCTCCCATCTCGTCCCCATCATGTCTCAGCAGATACAGAGTATGAGGCACCTCCGGGCTTTTTCAGGGAGCCCTGGGCATAGGCTCTGTCCCTGAGATTCAGTGGAAGTAAAAGTGAGAGCTTGGGAAGTGCTGTGAACAGAGGATATATAAACAGGCTTATTTCCCACCTTCAGCGACCCAGGGGGAATGTGATCTGAATGCTAATGAGGGAATCACCAAATGTGAATAAAAGCTTTCCTTAATAGGTTGTGAGATCCAGTCCAGCTAAATCTGAGCAAACAACATTTCCTAATGGAAATGCAGTTAATAATTCAGGCGTGTGTCAGCCACAATCAGTGGTGTTCAGAACCTCCCAGGAAGCACTTGGCACCTAGCGGACTAGGGGTTTACCAGCCTGTACAATTCCTTCTAAGCTGCCTAGTCCGGTGCCCACAGAGGCAGGCTGGTGGTGCCACTGTAATCAGTAGGAGTTCTGACAGAAAGCTTTGTATGCAGCTGCCTTAGGTGTTTATGATCCCAAACTCCCAAGCCTTTCCTTGCAATAGGGAAAGGGGAATGAGATGCCAGAGCAAGGTCATGACCTCCTATGGCAGTGGTGGGCAAAATGCGGCCCGGGGGCCAGATGCAGCCCACCAGGCCATTCTATCCGGCCCGCGGGACCCCTAAAAAATTTAGAAAATTAATATTAATCTTCCCTGGGCTACTTGTCATGCGGCCCTCAATGGCTTGCCAAAACTCAGTAAGTGGCCCTCTGCCCAAAATAATTGCCTGCCCCTGTCCTATGGTTATTATAAATATACACTATGCCACCTGTCTGCTAGACCCCAGTTGTTGTCTGAATGAAGTTTTACTACAGGCATTCTGCTGACTTAGACTCCACTTGCAATTGGATTTGAACTTGGTTTCGTCAGCTTAAATGATTCTGTAGTATCACTCTGCATTGCTAAACAATTTTAGTGTTGCATCCCAGAAGTGGCTGCATTCTAGTTGTGGCTGCAGATGTAAACAGGCAGTCTGGGGCTCTGCTGATTTTTGTACCAGCTGGGGCTCAGGACCTTGTAAGCTGATTTGTGTATGAATGACCCCATATACTTGTAAGAGGTTGTCACTGTGCTATTTACTGTGGCTACCTGGGACTTTCTAACAACACCAGGAATAGAATTTTGACTTTTCTGTCCCTGAAGAACAGACTTCTGTGATATGGCCGAAAGGGGAATTGCTGTGCAGAGCATGTGAAACACAGTTAAGTAGTCCTGAGTTGGTCCACTCAGGACCACAGAATTGGCAGTGGTATTCGTACTCACAGTTCATTACAGACTACCCTTGATCATCAAGATTCCTCCTTAAAGGGTGCAGGGTTTGCAAAAAAACATTTCTTCCTTTTGGCAAGAAAAACCTAACGTGTGACCAATTGTGGCCGTGCAGGTATCGTACTGCTCTGTGATGCACAGCAAGCTCCTTGGGGCAGGTTCTGCCTGCAGTTCTGGGGTCTTGGTCTGCTCTGGGGCTCCTATGTGCTGATGCATTAAAAGCAAATAAGAAAGAGGGACAGAATTTAGAGTCTACATGCTTCTAGCACTTGAGGGGACTCTCCACTGGCTGGCTACAGGACGTGACAGAGGTGTAGGTGGGCAATTTTTCTTCATGGGCAGCAGTGGCATATGGGACAAGAGCTGTCACTAGGATGTTGACAGTGGTGGTCAAGCCAGGCATGTGGTAGGCTGGTGCTATTTTTGTGCCCCCCACCCTCCAGCAAGTCAGCACCTGGGACTGATGTTCTGGTGGCTCCCCCCACCCCCATTAGTTACACTACTGGGATATGACACACACAGTTGAGCAGCCCCAGCTCTATCCCATACAGACAGATGCTGGCAAGTTTATTGCAGTATTGTGGGTTTTTTTTAAACTCATGGAATGCATCCTGCCAGATTAGAACAATTTTGAGACACCTTGTCTTTTCCACATAAATTCTCTGACAGTGTCTCTTTCATTTGCAAATATCTCTCCTGCTTGTTATAAATTACAGCATTTCTCAAGCTTGCTTTTATTTTTAATTACATCTCTGCTGGTGAAGATGGCTTTAAAAACATGTGGGTTTATTTGGAGGTGGTGTCAGCTTTTAGGAAAAAATGCAAAGTCTCATTCCTTGTAACAAACATTTGTTTCCATGCCAAAGGACTGAGTGACTGTGATTCCCATATTAAATTGCACTTAGAGGCAGTGACTGTCAAAAAAGGAATGGAGAGGTTCTCCGATAAGTTGGAGCTATTCATTATTAAATTATCTTCATTCACTTGAACATCTCATTTTCATTGAATTAGATGAAAAGTGCTTGAAGCCAGCTGCTGCTGTTCTGGAGCTGACAGAAGGACCCACTCCCAATGCACATGCTTCCTGGCTGCTACCTTTCTTCCATGAACAGAACGTGCTCACAAGCAGAGTAGAAAGCAAACCACATTCAAGCGATGGGATTGCCATACAGAAGGCCAGGTCCTCAGCTGGTATAAATCAGTGTTGTGATCACTGGTGATTACACCAGCTGAATAAATTGGCCAACTGAGTCTGATCCCACCACTGCATTACTCCAGTTTCAAGGTGGTATTGATTGAAGCCAATGGGGTGCACCTACACATTGCCCTACAGCGATGTAGCCACATGCTACGTTGCCATGTGGCACACTATGATGACGTAGCAATCACACGGGTTTACACATGATCACCAGCTACATCATTGTAGTGGCATGCTCCTCTGGTATAGCACACTACTATGGTGACATGGTGGTGAAATCTAACTGTGCTCCACGCACGCAACAGAGGTACTAAAGCACAGCATGGTAGCAGCATCACCGTCTGGTGTTGTGTAGACCTGCCCATGGTGTTGTATTGAGGGAATGAATACACTGTAGACTATTGTGTCCACGGGTCTGATTTTTGAGCTACACTGATTTATATCAGCTGGAGCTTTAATCCCATAAGTAAGGATGCAATTGCAAGATGCATTTCAAAGAGGTTTTATGAGTGGGGACTGCGAATGGAATCAATGAAGTACAACAGAAGCTGCATATGTAGTATCAGATCCCAGTTCAGTTGACTGCAGTGAAGCTGGGCTGAGTTGCACCCACTGAAGATCTGGCCCTTCAGAATGCCATGCCTGAGAGTTGCATAGTGACACAAGCGGAGTTCAGGTAGGTACTGTTCATGGTGTACTTTGTGGATACAAGCTACGCTTTAGGCAGCATCCAACATACAGAGCACAGGAGTGGCCGAATGCAGTGTTTGCTTACCAGTGGAAGGCGTGGAGTGAACATATACCATGGTGGTTCTGATGTAACATGGGAAAACAGAGTGTATGTAAGATACTGCATGTCACATGTTCCCATGGAAGTGATTTAATGAACATGCCTTGCCCCTTGTACTTGTGCCAAAGCCAGGGCGCCGTGCACAGGATTTCAGTTTGCCACTGCTGCAGCTCTCATGACAAAGCAGCTCACCTAAGTTCCTCTTGAAAATGTTCATACTTGTGGTTGTGGAGGGACTACAGTTCAGAGTATGATTATCTGCCCTACTTTCTCCCTTTGTCTCCTTGCACTCTGGACCTGGGCATATGCCAAGTTTACAGTGGTGTAATCAGCATTACAACTGCATAATAAGGTAATGCAGGCCCTGGAAACAGGGTAATTTTGCCCTGTCTGGTGGAGAGTTAGCTCTGACAGAATCAGGAGCAAAGCTGATTTAAGTTACACCAAGTTAAGTGATATCTGTCCACATCCATTCAAGGGCTCTCATGTGCTTAAGGCCAACTTGTTCCTCTGATGCCTAGTGGCAGGATGCAGGAATAGTAATTTGCTGTATGAGCTCGATCCTCATGCTGCATGTGTGTCCACTCTGTATAGTGCACAAAACCAATGCAAGTTATACAGGTTTGTGTTTGTTTTCTGTCTGGATATCTAGGCACTTGGCAGGGACTTCCTCCTATGGAGACAACTCCACTCTTCCCCTTCTGAACTGTATCTGTGGATCAGATGCTCCTCCTTTCCTTTCATCACCCCATCTCCCATCTGCTCCTGGGAACAGAACTTAGGAGTGCTTATCTCCCGTACATGCTGTCTCTTAGGCTATAAACAGATGTCTCATTTGAGGTGATCCTGATTGTCCTGGGTTTTGACCCATATCAAAACAGGTATGGCATTTACATGTATAGCCCTTCCTGGCTGTATTGCTGCTTCTCTGCCAGTAGACAGTGAGTGAAAACATACACAGTCTAACAGGCTTGTTCCTGGAGTGACTCAAAATTAACTTGAATGACTGGTAAAGACAGAGGAAAATATGTTAACACTTTATTTCCATACTTCACAGGTAATTAATGTGAGACAATGGATTTGTAGGTCTGTAGGATCCTGGGACAACAGGCTTTTTCCTAGGAAAAATCCAATGTCTGTTCACAGCCTTGGGTGATACTACCCAACCCTCAAGTGGTGACCTGTTAGTCAGTGGATGCTGCCCCCTGGCATCACATCATCCTGTACTGAAGTGTCACCATCCTCACTCATCAGACATTCAAAGTCATTTCTGAAGTGGGAACTCTCACAATGAATACCCATACTGGTGTAAGAAAGCATTGTATATAGCCCAACATCTTGGCAGTGGGCAGAAGCAAAGGCTTGGAGGAAGTCATGGCTTTCCTTTCCCACAATGTACCTAATTTTCAGCTATGAATACCACAGAGAATGTTTCAGCAATGATCCCTGCAGTGACCTTCTTGAAACATGAAGACAGATTATTCTTACACTTCCCACCCTGCCAAGCTTAAAGGCAGACACTGTTGCTTTTTATATAAATGTCTACAACATAGTTCCCAGCCACAGAGCCAGGGACATTGGACCGGTTCCAAAAACAACTGTTGCTATTTCTTGCCAGTAAATCTCACCCCAAGAAACCACTTTGATCAACACATTTGGATTTCAAGCTTTAACATTGATCATGAAGAAAAAATATTCACAGACACTTGGAGAGAACCTAGGAAATAAGTTCGGTATCTGGGAAAATCCATCTTCAGAGTAAGAGGCAGCTATGTCAGAATAAGAGCCAAACAGGCAAGGCAGGGATCTGAGAAGGAAGGCCCCAGCCTTTCAAGAGGCCTGTCCATAAAAAATTATGCAGACTGAGAAGCACAATATATTAAAAAAATAGGGGAGGCATGACAAGAATTTAGGTGGAATTTCTTTAGACAGCATTGTTAACATGATGGAACAGAGGTTTCTCAGCACCAAGGACAGCAACAAGTATGACTTACGCACTATAAATATTTTTCTATAGGAGGCAGATACTTATTTGAGGAAAGAAAAATTATGTTGGATGCAGCCACTAGTGGTGGTGGCAGAGGAGAACATTACATTTCTGACTTATTTTGTCCATAAAACCTCCTTTGTTCCTAATGTGTTACATATCCCTCAGCCTTTGGAGACCTGGGGCTGGAGGAAAGGGGGTTTTAAGCCAGGAGATGACTGTGGTAATTCATCTGGTCCTGTGTCTGCGCACTGCTGGTAACTTTTTGATTACAGAGGGTTTATAGTTAAGGCACCAGATTGGGACTCAAAAGAACCATGTTTGTTTCCCAGCTCTGACTATGACTTGAAGCAAGCCACTTCAGCTCCGTGTGTGACTTCTCCAACCAGGAAGAACACCATTTCCTCCTTCTCAGCCTTGGTCCATCTAGATTGTAAATTCTTTGAGACAGAGACTTCCTCTTACTCTGGGTGTGTACAGCAGCTGACCTAACAAGGCTTTGATTTTGGTTGGAGCTTTGAGACACTACTGACATACCAGTAATAATGAACTAGCTGGCACCAGGCAAGTTAATCATGACATTTCTCACTTCTGGGCCATATTAGGAGCATTTGGTTGTGGTGGAGAAAACAGGCAGCACCTAGCAGTTCTAATATGCTTCAATAGCTCACTGTATTCATGTGGAATATACCCTGCTCTCAGGAATGGCAATGTGGGAACTGAACAGTGGGAGCTCCTTGCCCTGAACCATCCCACCCTGTTACTTTGTGATTGTGACTGTGTGTTGGTATTATGGACATCTTAGGTGCAAGGCCCCAGGGAACTAGGTATGGTCCACACTCTTACCAAGAAAGTGGGAATGGGGGAGAACATGGATGTATGGGCTTCCTAAAACTACAAAATTAAAGCAACAGAAGAAGTTAAGAGCCCTGGTTTGTAGAAAGCAGAAATGTACAAGATCAGGCATACTTGTTTTCTAGGTGCCTGCCAGTCGTCACTTGGTGCAAACTGTTATAGCCATAGTAACCCGAATGCTGATTTACACACAATGAGGCTGTGGCCCAGCATGTGCCTATTCCTTCTGGCCAGTTGCATCCCTGCTGCTCTGAAATTTATATAGGGCATCTTGGAAAAGGTCTTGCCAGACTCCTGATGCTTTTCTTTTAGTCTCCATCTTCTCACTCCTCTTTCCTTTACTTCCTGTCACTCTTTCTCTAGTTTCCTAAACACATTCTCCTTCTTTACCCATATGCTATAATGCCTAACTCTTAGCATGCTTCTTCCTCTTGCCCTTCCAGCACCCAGTCCTTCTCACCCAAGGCTCACACATAGGCTTACTCCCACTGCTGTTTGCCAGTCATATCCACTCACTTTCTCATTTTCCCTCATGCTACAGATGGTATAAATGCTGCAGTCCTCATGAAGGCAGAAAAAAACAGCCAGACAGATGTGTTGTTCATAGCTCCCAAGCCAGGCATAACTAAACATTTACATTTATTACCAATTAGAGGGGAAACAGACTGTAGTTTTATGTACTGTATGTGTCTGGATATATTTCTCTTTGTCCCCTCACAAACAATTTCCAAATAGTATTTTACCAAGTCACTCCCTATCCCCTTCCATTCTAACCTCTTGCAGGAATAGGTCAGATATATTGCTTCAGAAGTCAAAATAGCAATTATGCTTTTAAAAAGTTCCCAAAATAGGAGTAACAAAAGTGTAAACTGCTCCTCTCTTCCTATCAAATCTACCTGCATTTGCAATGGAAACAACAGCTAGCGAGAGTGCCGTCAGAAAAGGTGGATGCTCCATATAAACAAGAAGCAATGCTGTTGTAGGATGCTCACACTCATAGTTTCTGGAGGCCCAGAACACAGCAGATTGCTTGTAACTTGGGCAATTGGGTCACCTCTCTGCTGTGCGTAATTCAAAGATAATGGTAACTGATATTATCAGCAAAAGCAGGTAGGCAGACAGTAAGAGTATGGAAGATGAATGCAGTTCAGACTCCCAAGACAGCTGAGAAGTTAGAAGAATTGAGGTAAAACAGATCTGAAAGAGAAGAAAAACTTTCAAGAACTGGATGTGAATGCGTACAAAATCTGTATCAGTTTTGCTGTATCTATGTTTACTTGCCAGTTCTGAAGTAGTCAGTTCATCAGTATCCATGCTGGAAATGCAGCATTCAAGCAAATAATAAAAGGAAGAGCAGTCAATTCCACAGCTGGTATTTGGCATTTCCTGAGAAAAACAGGTGAAAAATAAATAAATCTGTAACTGTTGTGGTGCCCTGTGTTGAGTTACATGAAACAGAACCCCAGAGAACTTATGTTTCCATGAAGACAGGCCCCTGTTGTTAGGACAAACTGGCTATTTGGTCTCTGAAAGGGGCAGGCAAAGAATAGCAGCCTTGAGCAATCTCAGTTTTGTCCCTTTCCTGTGCTGATTTGTTTTACCCTGTTTTACCCACCTAGGTGGCAGATCAGCCTGGAGGTAAGTGAGCCATGTCCATTGGCAGATCCAGGATTTTGAAAGAGGGATGCAAATGTTATGGCACCTAATCACATATAACACAACACATTTTTCTCTAGTTAAAGAGAACCTAGATGCTTTACTAATATGCTAGGCAGCTAGCACTATACTATTTACTTTAAGATCAAAGCAAAAATAAATATAGCTAATTTATGTGTACTAATTTCCCAAATTATACATAAAGTTTTAAAAAACACAACAGAATAGGCAAAAAAATAGTCAAAATAGTCAAAATGTATTGTGTCATTAGTCTTATAGTCATTATAGTTAGATGTATATCTCTTTTCAGTTTCATAATACAAACTCTAGTCCTCTTGAGATTCTTGACAGTACATCCAGTGCTTCACTATCAGTCTATTTTACACCAGATTTAATATTACCACACCCAACTTAAGGTTTTTAGCTAGAGCTAAAAACAGTCTGCAGGGCTGTGAAAGAGAAGAGAGACATTACTACAAATGGCTAACAAATACTGGCTGCAGTGGGGCCTGTATGGCACTGTCCATGGGGGGGGGGCTCACCCACTCTTAGAGACGGCCTGCCATTCAGATCAGAGGGAAGTCAGAACATGGCTGCATGGAGCTGACACCTCTGACAGGCAGGCATGTGCAGGCCCTGTCACTGCTACGCAGTGAAAAGGACTTTTGTAAGAATTTAAGATTTGCTGTATGAGACCAGATCATTGGTTCATCAAGTCTAGAGTCTTGTATCTGACAACAGCTAGTACAGCATAGAGAAAAATGTCACCTTTCTCACCAAGCACGTGGGCAATTATGCAGTGCCAGGTAAGGAGAAAAAAAGGGAAAATGCTATGTGCTGTAGTGTGGTACACGAGTATATATTTGCCTAGGCTACTTCATTAACTAAAGTTTCTTCCTTAACAAGTGACAATGCCTGAAGTGTTAATGGTTCTCATGCATATACCTAGATTGACTGAATCAGAGATTGTGAATGCACATCCACATATCCCATGCTGCAGTATGCTTTTTGTGGTCTATTCTACTTCTCCTTTCCATTACAAGCAGAAAAAGCAGGCATCAATTAAAGCTGTGATGTCCTGATTTCTTCATCATGTCTATGTTATCCCAGAGGGTCCCCTTCCCCCTCCAGCAGTCTTGTCTGAAGCTCACCTCATGCTGTGATGGCTAGATCCATGTACCCACATTCTTGGATGCTACAGCAACAGCCTCCGATTTTGGTGTGGGTTGTATTTTTTTTAATGCTGCTCAGAAAAGGTTTGCAAGTAACCTCTGTGCTTTTAGAACCAATGTTCCCTGATCAGAGAAATAGCTAGAGCAATGCAGACCACTGAAAAAGAGTGATGCACCAAATAGAAACCATAAACATGATGCTACAGCTGTTGTGTACTTCAGTACAGCAGCTTCCTGATAGACTGGAGGGATTCATTCATGTGTCTTTATGCAACTGTTGGCACACCCAAGGGGGGCTTTAAAAATACAATATTTTATTAGAAGCCCATTAAACTGTTCAAACAACCTATCAGGGATAATTAAGAGGCAGGAGACACTGACTCATGAGACATGATTAACAGAACTCCATATGAATAGTTTGTCAGAGCAGCCAGTATGGTGGGGATGGAATAAAAGCCCGCAGGTATGTGACAGATCAAAATCTGCTGTCGAATGCAAGAGGATCTTCTGTTGATGGTAAGAGGAGGATGGAGTGGATGTGTGGCTTGAATCTGAACCTGAACGGGAAGAGAAATTACATAGGTTGGTTCAGGGCTGTAAAATGCAGTATAAGATGATGGAATAGAATGAAGAAAAATGTTGACTTAAATATCGGGTGAAAAAATGTCCTGTCAGTGAGCTCTGTGGGACTATGGAAGAGTGGTGATGAGAACTCCAGCATTTGGGTCATTTGCGGCTAGACTGGGCAAAGCAATGAAGAACATAGATAGCCCAGTTTCAACTGAACAAGGTGTTCTTCACTTTCTGTCCTGTATTATACTGCAGTGATGCAGCTTGCACTTAAACTTCTGCCAGTTCAACTGTGGGTAAAGCAGTCTCTGTAGGGAAGTTTATAAAGTGCTTTGGGGATGAAAAGTGTGAGGAATCGAAGTTTCTGTAAGTAACAGAATCTAGGGAACCATCCTGTCTTAGCTGGGAGTTGACAAGATCATCTAATAGGTGATTTGTATTCCAGCCCCAGTGACACTTCCCTATCATTAACTATCAGGAGACCAGAGCCGGCAGAGGAGTGGGGGTGGGGGGGTCCTATTCAGAGAGAGGAGGTATTACAGGGGTAGCGCTAGTTTCTGCTATTTTCAGCTGATTCAAATGACTCCTGAGGGGGACTACTTTAATATATGTATGGGACCGAAGCTCAAATTGCAAATCAAGACAAAGGAGCTAACTCTACCTTATGTGTGCCTCCATGCTTGTGCTGAGCAGAATTCAGGTGAGATGGGGAGCCAGGGTTAGTGGTCATACTAGCATGAGACTGGTTTAATGGTGCAGAGCATCAGAACTACAGTTCAGTTTATGCATCAGACCTATAGATTCTGCTAATCCGCAATAATAAAAGACAAAGCAGCCAGTGATGGTTTAAATGAAGATTTGGGTAAAATAGATTCCCCCCCCCCCCTTTTACTTTGCTGTAGTGTGGAAGGGGTAGGAATATTAAGCAGATAGGATGTTAATTGTTTTTCCTCATCATCTCTTGGTCATTAATGGATTTTTGAGCTTGAGAAGGTAGGAATTAGCAGATAAAAGCTGTTAGAAGCTGATGTGGGCAGTCAATGGTTTTGTCATCCGGGAATCCAGCTGAGAATCAGTGCTGCTCATAATGTTCTGAGATCCTCAGCCAGTGTGAACTGGCTTGGCCTTATTGACTGCAACAGAGAAATGCTAATTTACACCTGCTGAGCATGAGACCCAGTAAGGACCAGGTATTTTGAGTCTCTCCGTCTTGCTATCCGACTCCTGGCATTTATGGTATCTTGCACAGTTTTCTGGACTCTGCCTATTTGGGTTGTTTTCTATGCCATATTTTTAGACTGGTGTGTCAGTAAAACAATAATAGAAGCTAGCTTGGAAAAACAGTGTGCATGTGTGCAGAGGACAAGCGTGATAAATTCTTCCTTATGGACAATTTTTCTAGCATTGCTCCTGAGATGAGGTGGGCCAAGGATGGGAAATGGCTCAGAGACCCGTTGCTTCCTTGATTAGTGTTTACTGGCACTGAGCTGTGTGCAAGAGGCAAGAAATTAGATCAGGCATACTCACCTCTTTAAGAGGCAAAGGGGCTGGCTTGGGCATGAGGGTGCTAAAACTGGAGAGCTGTGTGGCTGACCTCCCCCCCCCCCCCCCCCCCCCCCCCCAC
>NW_017728993.1:61749730-61752532 GCF_001723915.1 Gavialis gangeticus
CCACCCCAGCTCAAACTGCTGCAGTCCTGGCCACTGGCCTCATGTGTGTTTCTATGTAGTAAATGACTCCAGCATAAGATAGTATTGTCGCCAATGGTACTATCTCTTATGGTGAAGTTAATTAATTTACTGCACCCTCATACCAGTGCATGTGCAGACAGTGCTGATTTACTGTGGAGCTAATTAGTCAACTCCACAGTAAAGTGCATGTATAGATGCACCCACCTAGTGTGTTACACAGATTCAGTGCCTGAGTGTGCTTTCAGTATACAAAGTGATTGATTCTGCAGCAGCCCAGAGAAACTTCTTGTACCCTCTCTGCTGTGGTTCCTTATCATTCAACCCCTGTATTTACATGATAAGGTAACCAGAGAGGTCTTTCTCTGTATTGCATTTTAGGTTACCAGGTCCAGAGGTAAATTAAGTCGGGGGCCTAATTGCCCTGGCCTGTGTGACATTTCCACCCTGAGCACAACAAATCACAACAAACAAATTTCCTGCCAGAAGAAATTAAGAATCTCCCTGACTTCACCGACAGTGCACCCATGAATTGCCATCTCTCATTGTATGATCATTAGAGATATACAGTGCCCTTTGATAAGCCAGGAGAAAGGAGGGACAGGGAAAATCAAGCCCCAGAAATATGCAGGAGAGCAGATTTCTATGTGCAGAGGGTCCCCTCAGTCTGAGGATCTGGAAGCAGAGAGGGCAAACATGAGCATATGCCTAATTATCTCAGAATATATTTATTGCCTGATCTGTGGCCTCTCCCATCTCATGTGGACACTCTAATTGGGTAATATAAGCCTCTCTGTTCTGACTGGTTGCTGCTATGACCATCTATGGGCTGCATCTTGCCCTCACTTAGATTGAAATCAGTAGGTTGCAGGGGTGTAAGTGAGGGCATAAATGCCCATAAGAAATTTGGCTGCCCGACTGCCTGACTCCCCTCCAGACTTCTCATTCTGCCTATTCAGAGTTTCCAAACTAGCCCCTCCCTTCTCCTTAGCTTCCACTCAGTTTCCGGAGAGTTTCCTTTTTAAGTGCAGACAATATGGACTCTCTGAGGTTCAGTGAAGTAACAGGTTGAGGCTGTAGCTATATAGCTTGGGAGTTCAGAGGGCAGTAGCCATTTAGAGATCAGGGATTTGCATAATCTCTGTACGGGAAACAACCATATAGTTGTTAAATCCAACTGAATGTGAACAAATACGCTTGTAATTATGGGTCATGGACGATACAGCAGGCCTGGGCTTGAGTTATTTAAGACAAGTTCACCCCAGTGCAATCACAGACAACCAAAGCGGTAAAGGCTTCATAACAAGCAAGGGGTAATTCACAGAACATGCATGGGGATTTGTGTCAGAATTTTCCCTGGGACTCAAAATCCCCCCAGATCTTTTTCTGACAAACTCTACTAGAAGCCATCTTTTCACCTACTTCTCAGCCACCGTATAATCCTGCACCCAGCATGGAGCTGCTGTTCTTTCCAGTGCTGGCTGAGATGCCCTCCTTCTGTAGGAAAACAACCCCTCCCATACACAAGGCTGCTGCCTGGTAGTCCTTGGACCTTGGAGAGCCATTGGAACATCACGGCTTTGAAGAGCTGACCTGAGTATAGGCAGCCTTTGCATTGCAGATAATGGAAGAAAGGGAGAGTGAAGGAGAAGAATTCAAACAGAGAAAAATAAGTTAAAAAAAGAGGATGGAAAAGTCAAATACAAATACTTGGGGCTGAGATAAGCTGATCATATGAGAGAAACAATTTGAATGGAGAGGCAGCTGCAGTATGTACACTGTAGCAACCACTGTTCAGAGCCAGATTAGCTTTGGGGGGTTGTCTATCCCTAATACATAATGCAGGCTGCCTGGAGGCTAGTAACACATTCTTAAAAATGATTCAGCATTGAAAAAACAACATGGGTTTAAAATGATAAAATAGTCTAATCTCTCTCTCCCCTTTTTTCACTCATCTCTGCTGTGCTTATAGCAGTGTTATCGAGTGCTACAGGTTGGGCATGCAGACTTTGTTCAGCTTGGCAGAGCTGAGCAATAACATTCTCAAAAGGTTCAGACTCTACTTGTTTCAGCTGTCCCCAGTGTGATCTGTGTATAGCAGTGCAAAGCCAGGGGGATTCTTTGCTAGGAGTAGGTGGGAAATAGAATGGGTCACACAGGGGTTGTCTGCACTGCCCCCCTATTGTCCCAGGAAAACTGCTGAGAGGCATGCCCTGCCCACTCAATCCTGTTTCATGCACATGTGCCAAATCCTGGAAACAAAGTTGTGTCACTGCCTTAGAGCATCCCAGAGTGTGTGCTAAAAAGCACGTCAAGGACAGTGGCTCTGGGTGTGTGCACAGGACTGCACCAAGGTGGCTCCACTCCTTTGCTGGCATTTGGCATATGGGCAGTGGCAGTGAGTGGACGGGGCATGCCTTGGGGCAGCCATCCCAAACACAACACAGCAGCAGTGTAGACAGCCCCGTGTTTCCCCGGGGAAGATTGTGTTTTAACTACTTTGTTTTTGCTTTGGTGGCAAGTGTCTACAACCCCAAAGATGGTTTGATTCAGACTTGCTTTCCATTGACATACAGGGATCTTGTTTCGTGAACATCAACATTTTCCCTAGAAAAAGGCTTCAGTTTCATAGTTTCATAGTTTCTAGGGTCGGAAGGGATCTGAGCAGTTCATCTAGTCCGACCCCCTGCCATGGCAGGAAGAGCACTGGGGTCAAATGACCCCAGTAAGGTGGTCATCCAGCCTCCTCTTAAAAACCCCCAGGGTGGGAGCCTGCACCACCTC
>NW_017728993.1:61752869-61756573 GCF_001723915.1 Gavialis gangeticus
GCCCTCTTCCAGTCCTCCGGCACCTCTCCAGAGCACCACGAGTGTTCATAAAGCCGTGCCGGGGGACTTGCAATGACCCCAGCGAGTTCCTTCAGGACTCTAGGGTGAAGATCATCAGTTTCCTGACTTGCTCTAATGAGAAAAACCCTAGGATGTGAGGTGGAACCACACAAGAGAGAAAATTGTTCTATTTGTATGTGTGTGTGTGTGTGTGTGTGTGTAAAAGCACATGATATTCTTGAGCTGTTGCCAGAATACAACTATAGGTTCAGATTTATTCTATTCTATTCTATTCAGGTTGTTCTACAACTCTCATTGCTGCAGCATGCGAGTGCTTACAGTTGTGAACTAAGCAGTCTGATTAACATCTGTCATATAGGATTTAGTCTCTCTGTCATCCTCTCCCCAGGGAGAACTGTGCGCATAGGGTAAAGATTGTTTTGGTAGGGCTCTCTTTTGCAAGCTTCCATTTGTTAAATTAATTGTATTTATCTTTTGCTTGAATTGCATTACTGCTCCTTTTTGCCACCCCATCTGTTGTCCCTCTGCCTTTGCATTAACCAGTTAAGTGCTGCCCAAGTGCTTACAGCAAAAGACATCTTCCCTTCCAATTTTAAATTCCCAGGGCATGGCACATCCAACAGAACAATGCTGCTTGCACTCTGCAGAATGCAAATGCTTCATGGGGATCATGCCAGTGTCCATCATCAAAAAAGCTGTCTGCAGCTGTGGTTTCCATTAAGCTTAGAAGACACAGATCTTTCCTTTTCTTTGGAAATGACTAAATGTGAAAGGTGAGACCATTACCCCACTAGCTGTTGGTTCAGGTAATAGGATTCTTTGTGTCCAGCCTCACTCTGAAATGTTTCTCTGTCAGCTGACATGGGAAAACAAGACTTAACATCCAATTGCCTGGTGATAGGGGTACCAAAGTCACCAAATCATTTCTAGTCAGGAAAGAAATCAGAGCTTACATCAGGCAGAAGAGGAAGTGTTTCCATCTTCAATGGAATAAGTGATTTGGGCTCCTCTGGGGGCCCAGGAGCATTGGTTCAACCCCCTTAGCACCAGCTGTTATAAAGACAAGAGCAACCCACCATCTTCTGTGTCTCCAGGGCAGAATCGAAAGACCAGAACTGGCTCTCCCTGACATCTGCCATTGTATTGCTACGTCCCAGCAGGAAGTACTGGTGGCACTTATTTGACAGAACCCCATAGTATTCTGCTTCAGAAGCTTGAAATCCAGAAGGGTGGTGGGAAAATCTTGAATAATTTCACTGAAGTTCTTCACAGGCCCTTAGAGTCCTAGATTTTAAGACCAGAAGGGACTATTGAGATCAATTAGGCTGATCTCTAGAATCACACAAATCATAGGACTTCCCTGAATGAATTCATGCTTTGGGTCCAACAGCTGTGGTTGAACTTGATGCATTAAAAAAAAGTCTAGTCTTGATTTAACCATTTTCAGAGATGCAACATTCACTGCAACCCATCATAAGCTGTGTCAGTGGTTAGTCACCTCCAGTGTTACACTTTTGCACCTAATTTTGAATCTGAATTTGTCTTGCTTCATCCTCCAGGCATTGGATCTTGCTATACTTTGTCTGTTAAGACTGCAGAGCCTGTTGCTGTCAAATTGTTGTCTGTCATATGGGTACCTGTAGGCTGTGAACAAGTCACTCCTTAGCTTTCTTTTTTGAGAAACTGAGTCAGAAGCATAGCAGGGCAACTCTCTGCTGGGCAGCTGTAGTGCTCAGGGCAGTGCTGGCTGCATTGTTGGCAATGGTGGTGGTGCAGTCAGCCCACTATCGCAGTGGTGGCTATTTTTGCATCCCATGCAGTAGCATTGCTGGGGCTGCTGCCCCAGTCATGACCCCTCAGTTACATTACTGAATTGAATAGATAGAGTTCCCTGAGTGTCTCAGCCAAACACTTCTTCTCTCTTCTTTTAAGCAGTCATGGCTCTTCTCATCTTTGGTCTGCCAACAGTTTTTTGTGAACTGGGGATACTAGAAATGGACACAGAGGGTGTGTCCCCACAAGCGGGAACATGGTTTCCTTGGGGTCAAACAGCAGTGGCACAATGTGTGCCACTGCTACTTGTCCCCAGGGAATGCCCGTTCCATGTGTGCTCTAGCATGCTGCATGTTGGCCTGGGTAGGGGAGGCTGGGGCCAGCAACTATGTTGGCCCCAGCAGTCTTATGTGAGGTCCTGGGGGCCTCCAGGAGCTGCAGCCATGGTGATCCTGCATCAGGGAGCCTGGCCTGCAGCCAGAGTGTGGCTCCAGCTGGCCAGGCTCCGGTTTTGAGCTGTACTGCCACATGTACCACCCCGCTTTTTTTAGGCATGGTTTTTTTTGACCCCAGGATCTCTGGGGGTCAACCCTCCTGCCATGCTGCAAATTAGGGGACTGCCTACATGTGTGGCACTGCAGATGTGTCTGCAGCACTGCATACCGCATGTCCTTGCTTGTCTGGTCGTGCCCAGATAGTCTGGTAGCAGTCTGGCTAGTGCCAGTATTGAAGCAATGCAACTTTTCTGTTACTCCTTGTTGTCCTACTGCTTCACATCCAAAGGATGCATTAACCTTATTTGAGCTTGTGTTACACTGGGAGCTTATATTTCTACCCCCTTTCTATCTTTTGACCAATATCAGAAAAGGTGGATTTTTTTTTTAACTCTGAGAAATATCGAGGAAAAAATTCAAAGACTAAAGCCGTGTCTCAGTCTGAGGGAAAGGAGAAACAGCATAGCCTCTTTTAACGGTTCCACCCATGATCGCTCCTGGCCAGAGAGAAAGTGGGGACTACGTGTTGGGGATCTTCCTGTTTAAGTGGCCTCTTGTCTGCTGGGAACAGAATTGTTAGCCCTGAGAAACTTACTGCGCTTAAGAGGCAAGCCTGGATTTGAACCTGTGATTCAGGGCAAGAGGCCAGGCCCTGGTGAGCTAAGACTCTCAGGACATGAAGCTACTCTCACAGCATCCCAGAGGTTAGAATCCGGCCCTGAGCTGTCATGAGGCAACATCCTGGGCAAAGCAAAGCTTCACTGATGTAGGTGGAGCTCTTCTGATTTACACCTCCTGAGGATGTGGTCTCAAGTATTTGGTTTTTGGCGGGGAGTGGGCAAGCCCTTATCTCAGTGGTTCTCCAAACACAAGTGCATGAACTGGCCGCCATCTCTGAGTGAATAATATGACCCTCTCCAGCTCAGCCTCACTCTGCTTCTCTCACTCTGTTTTGTCTGTCAACTGTTCTGCTTGACTAGCTGCATTATTGTCCAGTCAAGGAAGAAATGAAATGGCTCAGGAGTCCGGAATTTAATTAATTAAAACACTTATTACTGCAGTGGCCAAGACTGAGGAAAGGCTGGTAGTTGGTTAGCGCTGCAGGTTATTCCCTGCCCCCCCCCTCAAAGACCACTGTTGAGGCTGGCAGAGTGCGAAGGGAGCCGGGCGGGGGGAAGAGGGGGAGTTTCTGTGGATGGCTGGCAAATTAAAAAAGAATGATAATTCATTATTCAGCAATCAGCCGCCTCCTACAACAATAGAGGCTTCAGAAGAGAACATGGGCCTGGGAGGCAGCCAGGAGCATCTGCCCTTTGCTGCATCTGGATTTCGCTTGGAGTGCTTATTCATGGGAGATTACAGGGGTGGAGGAGGAGTGGGTTTAAACAAGGAATCTCTTGTAGGCCCTTTTAATTA
>NW_017728993.1:61761573-61765809 GCF_001723915.1 Gavialis gangeticus
TTATTCATGGGAGATTACAGGGGTGGAGGAGGAGTGGGTTTAAACAAGGAATCTCTTGTAGGCCCTTTTAATTATTGTTCATGGAGGACCAGAGCTTCAGCTGGTGTTAGTGTGGTCCCACTGACTGCTGTGCTGATTTACACCACTGAGCATCTGGTCTGTAATGCTTAAGAATACAAAGCTGCAATGGGATGTCACCACAATGCTCTCTGCTACAACAGTGAGAGGACCACTCTCTTCCTGTCTCTGTCCTCGGCACCAGTAGGGCTTAGTTCTCCCTTTCCTTCTTTCTGTGTGGGAGTGGGCATAGTAAGGCAGGTCACTTCATTTCTGTCTCTTTCTCTCATTCCTCTATGCCACATTTCCTTTCTCCCCCTCTGGACCTGTCCCCTCTCATTTTTATGTGCAGCAATCTTCCATTTTTGCCTGCTGAGGAGTACTTTTTCATTCTGCTCCTGGTCTTGCAAGCAGGACTTGGCCTGCTGTGGCTCTACTGAACAAACAATGTTTCTATCTGTTTGTGTTACTCTAAGTGAGAGGAAAAAACAGAGTACTTGGGTCCACGCTCGGTGCTACCAAGTGCTGCCAGTGCCAATGTGAGGGCACCTGCTCCTGCCTGGAGTCACTGCAAAGCAGGGCAGTGCCATCCAACTGGAGATGGGCTGAGGAAAAGTGTCCCACAACAATCAGATTGTAAGGTGGTCAATGGAAAGCAGTAGAGACATTTAGGAAGATGCCCCAGGGAATGAGACGTCTTGCTGGGCAGAAACCTTGCTGTGTGGTGCACACAAGGGATATGGGTGTGTGTTTACATGTCATGTAACCTTTACTGTATTTAAATGTATCAGTGAAATATGGAACCACATCCTCATCTGGTATAGGTTGACACTGCCCAAGGGGCATCAGGATCTGTCCTAAAGTGCCTCTGCCACCTTAAAGGGTGCCTCCTTCTGAATAAACACATCACTGGGGGGAGGGAGAGCTTTCACCACTGCTGCGCTGGGAAGAAACTCAGGACATCACCTTCCAGAGATGTCATTCTTTCCAAAGCACTAAACCTCCTTGAAAAATTAACAGCCAGTGAGAAAACCTTCACAGAAATGGGCCCTGTTTCTATGCATCTTAAGTATATTTCCCCTTGCCAGCTAGACTCCTGTCTGTGTGCACTGGTGTGCTTTAGGAAACAAATGCCAGGTTGGTGGGGTTTTTTCCTGGCTGGATCCTGGGTTGCCTCTGAAAAGCGAGAAGCGAATAAGGAGGTGACAAAAGTCACCCCAGCTGGAATTTGCTGTACGTCTCATCTCCATTCCCCACATTCTTCCTTTAATTGGGTTTCTGGTAAATTAGCCATTATTATTTCATTTTGGCAGCTTGCTCCACCCTCGGAGCAACCAAACAAACCCTCTGTCCCCTAAAGAGCTTGTTATATAATCTAAAGGAAGTAAATTTTTCTGCTTGGAGATCCTAAGGCCTGCTAGAGGGACACGAGAACACTTTGGAAGGGTGAAAGGGAAAGAAAGAGTTATGGGACATGGCAGAGGATAAAGTGTGTATGTGTGAGGAGGAAAAGAATGGGTGTGCAACATCAGCAGAAGAGACTGTGTTTACACGTATGTGTGACAGAAAGCAAAATACTGTACATGCGATTAAAGGAGTGTGTGGTGTTGTCTGCATTGGGGAGGACTGGTGGCCATCAGCTGGCACAGCTGCATCAACATAAGCCCTTAGTGCAGACAGAGAAAGCCAGGATTTGTACTAGTCCTATCTTACCCTGGTTCCAAGCTAGTGCTATCTCAACCGAGACAGATCCCAGCTTTGCCTGCATATGTAAGGTGTTTTCAGTGCTGTCTGAAATAGCAATAAAAACCACAGTGCATGGAAATCTTGTGTGCATGTGTCTGTGTGACAGAGCATTGGTAAGAAAGTATGCTGGTAATAACCCAGCCCACAGGGGAGTGTACACCCCTCTCTCTGTGCCGGCTCAGTTGAGGCAATGAATGGGTAACAGCACCTTGCTAAAAAGCCTTTCTCTTCAGTGTATCTAGTGGTAATTTCTTCTTTCTGCTCCAGAAGTTCCTGGGTCAAGTGCTGTGGTGTAAGCCAAGAGATGGCAGCTGTCCCCAGAGGGGTAGTTAGGAGGGTGAGAGGTGGCTTTTGGAGGAGGGCAGGAAATTAGGGTTGCTGGAGAAGAGCCACTTCAATTCACCCCTTGCTGTGATGGGGACGCTAATTTCCCTGCCGAGCTTTGCTGCAGGACATAGAGGCGAGGTATATTGTGCCCGTCAAGAGTAATGATATTGAGGCAGACAGGCCTGGGGCTCCACTTCTCCCATCCAGTCCATCATGTTGGAATTAAACAGAGAATTGTTTGGACAAGCCTGATAAGCGAATGTTTTTCCAGCGTGAGGGGAATCTCTTCAGGAGCTCCCATTACACTCAAATGCCATCCAGCCCCTACAGTCTTTACTATGGAGAGGGAGTTAGCCCTGCTTCTACCAATATCCTTTCACCTCCCTGCCCCTTCATTTTCTTCTTTAGCTTTTATTTTCTTTGAAAAATATGAATGACTGCACTGGTCTGCTGGTCCAAATAACCATTTCAACTGTCTCTTCCTCTCAGTCCTCCCAACTAAAAGCATAGGCTTGTGGTGAGAGAGCAAGGAGATGAAGACAACGAGCCTGGGTTCAGATCTGAATTTGACCATTATTCAGCAGGCATGCACATGGCAGTTCCCCCCACCCCTCCACAACCACAGGTATCTACACAGTTGTGCTTAGTCCTGTGAAATAAGTTCCCTGATTCCTTCTGGGAATACAATGTGTACACTGGAAACAGGATAGCTAGTGGGGAAATGCATTGTTTCAGTGATGAATACTCCATGCCTCACCCTTCCCATGGAAAAGTACCATAGGAGGTAGTATTGATACTGATGAAGTACCCAAGTTTACTGACTCGGTCTTAGAAGGAGTGACCAAGGGGTTAGGATGAACTGGATGAGTCTGGGGGACCGTTAAGCTATTACCCTCCCAGCTGTTTTGTTTTGAAGGAACTACTCATCTACTAATTGAAAATCTACTACTAGATTTTGGAGCATTTACTGCTTTCGATGGCAGCGACAAAAAGTTCTAAAGCCAGGAGCACCTTAGCTCCTGTTTTTTCCAGAGCAGGAGTCCATGTTGGCTGTGGAAGAGCTGTGGGGCCATCCAGCTTCTGCCCCTCACTACTAGTGTCATTGGAAAGAATAGAGTCAGGCATGGGTGACTGGTGCCTCCTGAGTCTGGGGGGGTATCCATAGAAGCTAGTGGCAGCATCAGCAGCAGGGATGGAGATGGCAAGCACACACAGACGCTGCCAGTGGCATTGGTGGTGGGGATGGAGCTGATGAGCACCTGCAGATGCTGCCGGCATCATCGGTGGTGGGGACAACCCTGTTGGGGGGGGGAGGGCACGTGCCTCCATACCCTCCCTACCAGTCATCTATGGGGTCAGGTCTACTGCGGTGAGGAATCACCCTGCTTCTCCAGAGAACCGTGGAGAGGGAATTCCTCTCTGTCCCCCATTCCCTCTATGAGGAACATGCCAAGCAGGGAATGAACTCAGGAAGGAGACTGCCCTCTCAGCATGACAGGTTAGGAGACACTTGGCAGGGCAAGAGGAAGGAGGACAGTCATGGCCATTATGGCTTTCCCCAAGCTCTTCCCTATCCTGTTCTTCCTCCCTCCTATCAGTCATGGTGCTCTCTCCCTGTTATGCCAACCTTCTGGCTCCTGCTCTGAGGACATGGACAGTAGGACTAGCCTCTGCAAAGAGCTCCCAAAGCACCTGATAATGGTGAGGAGGAAAAAAAAAGCAACCAAAAGCTACAGCAGCCAGACATGACTGGGGGCTCTGACTGCTGCATTAAGTCAGCCAAGGGCTATGAGAGGGATACAGGAGGGTTGAGCAGAACCTTTACAAAAGGCAGATGCACTAACTCATATTGTCACTTGGAGGCAGGGCCCTAGCAACTCTGTGTAAGCCTGGTCACCAGGGGTCCAGCTCCTCCCTGACCTTGCACCTCTCGTGGTCTTTGAAGCAGAAGAAAGTGGGCGTTGATTCCTTTACATCAGAGGTGCCATGGCTTAGTTGGTTAAAGCACCTGCCTAGTAAACAGGAGATCCTGGATTCAAATCCCAGTGGTGTGTCAGGAGATCCCTTTTTTCAATACTGACAAGTGCAAGGTACTGCACCTGGGGA
>NW_017728993.1:61766471-61767849 GCF_001723915.1 Gavialis gangeticus
ATGATCTGCTCAGGTCCCTTCCGACCCTGCCAACTATGAGACTATGCCTCTGAATCCTAGCAGGGAATGGGAGCCTTCTTCTCTCGTCCCTCCCTCTCAGGCAGCTCACTCCACTCCTTCCTTCTCTTCGGTTTCCCATGTAATTTACTTATAACAAGCCTCATAAAGTTTAATCATCACTGAAAAGTGAAGGCAGATTTCACTAGGATGAGCTCATGTTTCTGGCAGCCACGCAAGAGGGTTAATGCAAGTCAGTGAGAGGAAACAACTCTTCCTGCTTGGGTAATGTGCCACACACAATTTAACATCCCTCAGACCTGCAAGTACTGTAGCTGGTCAGACAGCAAAACCTGATGCCGCTGGGGCTTGCTGCATGGCCAGGCCAGATCATGGGGCTCAACTTTACAAGCCCAAACTGCCAGCCCTGCAGGCCTTCACATCTGCAAATCTAGGCAGGGCCTTTCTGCTTCACACAGCAGCAGTTCAAGCTTTGGATCCAGAGTTCAGCTTGGGAAGCATGAGGCAGGAATGTGACAGCAGCCCAGCATGTGGTAGCCCTGGCCCTTTGAAAGTGTAGCAGGTCTGTGAGGCAGAATCTCCCATCACTCCTGTCTCTCTTCCCTCACCAAACTGGGACTATGGTGCTTCTTGCTGGTGCAGCTCCTGGAGCCACTGTGTTGGTGCAACTTCAGAACCCAAGGAGCGAATGCTGCAGCCATTCACCCACCTTTTCCCCACCCCTAATTTTGGTCACCAAGAATGACCAAAGATCCTGGATTCAAAGGTAAGCAAGAGGGTTGGGGACAAGCTGCATTCACCCCCTGATTCTGGACCCATGTCAGTGCAGTAGCTTCAGCAACTATGCCAACAAGCCCTACAGACCACCAGCTGGACAGTTCTTCTATATGCTACGGCCCACCCAAACCTTATGATGGTGCACAGCCTGAATCTTCTGGCTCCAAAACCATTTTTTACTAGCAATATAGGGGCCATAAAACACAGGCAGGTGGTATGGATTCCAGGCAGTAAGGGGCAGTGGTAGGCTTACGTACTTCATCCTTATGTGATGCTTTTCATTAACCCGTAGATTGTGTTAACTCTTTCTCAACACACTTTGGTTTTTACCCATCTTATCCTGTGTGTGTGACACACAGGAAGAAAACAAACACTTCATGTGAGTATTCAGGGGCTTAGTACTATCTGGAACAGGGCTGACCAACGTGTGGCCCATGGGCTGCATGCAGGCCATGAGGGGTTAAACTACAGCTCCTGGGCTCCCACCAGGCCTCTGCTCCCTGTCATTGTTCTGGCTGAAAAGCAGCCAGTGGCTTTAGGCTCCTTGTCCCTTTGGCTTCCTCCTTCTCTCCCCCAGGGGGTG
>NW_017728993.1:61772849-61788474 GCF_001723915.1 Gavialis gangeticus
TCCTGGGCTCCCACCAGGCCTCTGCTCCCTGTCATTGTTCTGGCTGAAAAGCAGCCAGTGGCTTTAGGCTCCTTGTCCCTTTGGCTTCCTCCTTCTCTCCCCCAGGGGGTGGGGCAGTGCAGTGCAGTGCAGTGCAGTGCAGTGCAGTGCAGCACACAGTGCTGGGGTGAGCCCATGGCCCTGGGTGCTTGAGAGGTGTGATGCAATGGGGGAGTGGATGACCAGGGAGCTTAAGGGTGAGGCAGAGTGCTCTGGTGTATGGTGCAGTGGGGCATAGGGGGTGGGGCATGACCCCTACTGCGGCTTGTGTGGTGCGTGGCCTCTGGGTGCTTAGAAGTTGGACAGCCCTGGCCCAGGAGAAGACTTTAATATATACTGTTGCCCTTCTGCCAAGAAATAGCAGCTGTTGAGGCCTTCCAGGACTGCTTTCCTTTATAGGAGAAATCAGTGAAAGGATTTGGGAATAGTTTTAGTGCAATTTGTTTCATATAGTCCTAGAAATGAGGTGGGCGGAAATGGCATGCAGGCAGTCCTGTCTTTGGAAAATCTCTTCTCAAATGCCAATGTGTCTGCTTCAAGATTGACTCTATATAGGGTGCTTAGAGAGTGGAAAGAAAACTCATTTGCTGTTTGCAACAGATCCAGCAAAGAAAGATCTACATCAGAAACTGCTAACAACACAGGATTTTTCCACGAGTAAAAACTTGCTCGTAGGCTAAGAAAAAAAAGATGTGTAGGAATATTTGTCATAGTGCCCCCTAGTGCCTCCTGCCATAGCAGTCTATAACAGAAAATGCCTTTCTCTTTGTAATACTTTTCATCTGAAGATTTCCAAGTTGTTTTCAATCAGCCCATACTTCTCTGCTCATGCGAGGTAGGCAAAGTGCTATTAATTCTGTTGTACAAGGTACAGCTACAGAGCTGGAGTGTTCAAATTAGGAACTTCACTGCACCATCATCCCCTAAGTCCTGAGCCCTAAGCATTGGAACATACTTCCTTCTTAATCTGGTGCTACTACAGGCTGCAGAACCTGAAATCCTGCACAGCATCACCACAGTATTACAGTTTAGCCAGGGACACTTGGATATGGCTGTAGCAGAACATGAAGCTATCCATCCTGATAGATTCAGGTACCAAGGGCTCTAACCTGTACAACAGTATTTATTTTTCAATTACTACTTGATTTTTAGGGGGCAGGCATTTTACTTTTATCAGTAATGGAAAGAATAATAAATGGTTTCCAGTTGGGCTCTGGGCTGTCTGTGAAATCTATACCTGACTAGCAACACTATCTGCATTCATTAATCATCAGGAATTCCTTGAGAGTGGAAGAAAAGTTTGTATCCCAAAGGCACCAATTATGTCTGTTTAATATTTATGGTATGTATATTTAACAGGGATTAGAAATATCTTGGCATCTGATCCTTTCCCCTCCTTTCCCAACCCAAAGCTTAGTCCTGGGTTCCCAGGCCTTCAGTGGTGATTTTAGAATTGGACAGTTGTAGGAGTGGATGCCTTACAAACAGCCATGTCATCAAACCTGAAACTTGAGTTTCTACATTTTAATTTTTTTTAAATGGAAGCTGAGCCCTGGGAACAGATCTTTTCGTGAACAGGCGTATTAGGGAGAGCAGTGGGAAAAGCTTCTCATCACTCCCTTCCCTAAAATGGGCCTTTTCCCAAACTTACCAAAGGGTCAAGGAAATTTAACACCCCATGCACATAATCTGCTCACTTCCCTTTCCCAGGATGCTGGTGATGGCAAAACGGCATCTCTCCATGGTACTTGCACATCTCCTTTACCAAACGAACCGAACATCTTGCCATGCTTAATGTGGTCATCCTTATGCCACATCCACAAGGTAAGGACTTCCATAGATGTGAAGCTGAAGCACAGAAACGTTAAAGGTATGTCTAGATGGTTACCCCTGTGTCCTTGAGTCTGCCACCAAGATGCCTGGGCTTGCTTCCACCCTATGATGTGAATGGAGCAGTGAATTTGCACTAGAAGCATTATTCACTGCCACTCTCAGACTCTATCTCCAGCATGTGTGAGAGCAGCAGCAGTTTCATTGTCTCAATTACAGGTTAGGCCTGAGTTGGTTGGGAGCAGATAAACAGGGCTGTGCTCAGTGGTGGATTAAGTGGTATAGACATATCCAAAGGAACGTGTCCAGCAGCACACAGGAAGACTTTGGTGAAGCAGTGACTTGAGTGTAGGGATCCTAGGTGCCAGGGTAATTCCCTCGCTCCTCCCTACATGAGATTTGTATTTGCCCATTAACCAGATAAGCCCCCTGGGTGAGTTGAATTTGGCAGTATAACTGCCCAGGGCATGGTGGCTTATATCTTCCTCTGTAACAGGTAGCTCTGGCCACTGTTGGAGATGAGATCTAGCCTTCCTGCCCATCTAATACTTACTATTTATGCTGCCAATTAGTTGAGTTGTTTGGAAAACAAGCATGTCTGGCCAAGAAAGATTTTGAGGATTGATTTTTCCTTTTCATCTGAAATCAGGACTGTAAATGCAACACAAGGTTGTTCCCAGGAAGGGATTTCCAGGAAAATACTACTCCAGGAGAACCAAAATGGGTGGGAGGAGAGAGGCTTGCTGGCATCCCTGGGCATCCCTTCTCAATCACACTCTCGCCCTCAAGGGAGGGATCTTTGCTTCTTGCCAAGTCCAGCTGTTGGAGAAGCAAGTTACTTGGTTTCCCCCTCTTGCTCTGAACACTGCTGCCACAGAGCTGGGGCGCTTGTTTTCCTCTAGGTCCCTCCCTGCCTCAGCCCAGCTTCACTCTCTGGCTGCCTGCCTGGAAGGCGTCTGTCAGTTCAGTGTTTCCCCTGCAGGCAGAAGGTATCACTGAGAAGTACCTTTCAGGCGGGCACCTGGGGAGCCGTCATTTCCATTTCCCTGACACAGATTCAAATATTTTTCTCTGAAAAAACTGACATTTTCCCACAGAAAATTTCAACTTTGCCCCCCAAAAAGGCAATTTCCATCAGACTTTTGTTTGGGCAGAAACTTCACTGTTGGCTCTACCCATTAGCATTAATTCGGATTGAGATCAAAAGCACGTTTCCCACAGGTTAACTGACACCTGTGGCTCTTCATCACTATTCCAAGTATTTTATTTTAAGATCCCTCACTATGGCAGATGCTAAGAGCTGCAGACATTTGAACCAAGCTGCACAGAAGTGTCCATGACTTATCTGGAAAAGCATCCCCTGGCTGAGGCCTGGGAACCCAGTAATTCAGGTGTACATGTTGTGCAGTTCAGTTCCTGACTCTGCCTTCTGTCTTGCCCTATTCCTTTCCCTATCTTTCTGCAGAGACCCCGCTGAGTCCTCCCCTTGCCCAAAAAACAGGAAAGGCACTGCAGGAGTGGACATAGCATAGGGACATTGTAACCACCTGTACCTGCAGATGATGGGAACGGAGCATGGGGCCTTCCCCACCAAGAGCACAGGCCTCTCCCATTTGAGAGCAACTTTCAATGTCTGCTGAGCAGCTGAGCCTGCTGCTAGGAGGAGTCCTGATTGCAGGTACTGAGACAGTTCACACAGCCTTTTGTTCCTTGGGGACAACATTTCTTGTTGCCACTGACAGGCTATTGTGGTTCTTTATCAGGCTTGTTCTAAATGTGCTGTGAGCTTGCTCTGTCTAACTTCAATCTGTAACCTGCTGTATAAGTGATTAGACTGTGGTCAACAACGACACATATACCTAAGGGGAGTTATGAAGGTGCTGCTGACTGAAACAAGTCATTAGTGGGAAGACGCATAAATTTTTAGCTCTCTGCCTGGCTTTGAGACTGGGGGAGATGGAGCTGTGGACAGAGGTTCTAGCACTCCCATCCCCCCCAAAAATGTAAGACCCTTGGCAAGAGGTGGAAAGGGTAGTGGAGATATTATTGGGGATGGTGCTGCTCAGGGATTGACCCACTTATTGTTAATCATTCATACTACTGTAGCACTTAAAGACTTTCATTGAGATTAGGTTCTTACTGCGCCAGAAGCTACATGGATATATAGGAAGAAACGGTCCCAGAACATTTTCAGTCTGAAATGACAAGGGAGACACAGAGGGATCAAGCACCTTGCTTAAGGCCGTGAAGGAAATCAATGACACAGCCAAGAAGTGAACATGCAGTTTTCATTTGCTGCCTAGTGCCCTCACCTCTGGACCATCCCTGGCCCCAAAGCTCAGAAACATACTTGAACCCAGGGACCTGTTTTCTTTTCCCCTCTAGGTGTGTGAGGCTCATTGCCTTCCATTAACACCTTCTCTCTTTAGTGTTTAAGGCATGGATGCAAGGAAGGAGAGACATAGCATGGAAAAAATGTGCCTGGGGCAACCATCTTTTACCCTCCCCTCCCTGCCTACCTTCCCACCTGTAGGCACAGGCACAGTGGCGAGCAGAGAGCTGGCAGTCTCATGGATAGCAAAGTGTGCTGGGACTCAGTTCTGAAGGTTGGTAATGAAGTTTCCTTCTGCCAGGTGTGTGTGTGGGGGGAAATTTTCACCTCATTATTTTGCCACTGAAGCCCATGTCCAGAGGACAAATGCTGAATTTGACAGCAAAAAAATGGAGGTCAGGCAGTCCTCCCCTCAGCAACAGCAAACTTTAATGCTGCTGTACAAAAGTGCGATTGCCAGAAGGCATGCCACTCTGTGACATACCCTGCCTGGGCCAGCTATGTGTGCCCTAGAGGTGAGCAGTAGCCCCAGGGGGAGGCCCCGCTCTTCCTAGGTGGTGCCCGGGGCATGTGCCGTATTCATCCTTCACATATTATGCTACTGTATGGAAGCCAAAAGGAGGAGGGAAGCAGAAGGTGAGGGGAGCCAGGAGATGATCCATTTGCCTTGGGGGCGAGGGACAGGAGCTGATGGACAGGAGAGGGAGAGGGCCGTTGGGACCGTCTGCTATGGAAGAAGCTGAGAAACAAGGGATCTCAAAAGCCAGCAGAAAGTACAGTTAGCCTTGTATGGAGGGGCCCCCATCCATCCTTCAGAATTAATCTACCATGTTTTGTGGGATTTCTTCAAAACTTTGGGAACCTGGTGAATTTTAGGAGGGATTTCTGAACCAAGAAGGCCTCTCTCTCACAAAGAGTTTAAGACAATTCAAAATGGAAAGACCAAGCATCTATTATTGATACTAGTACAATTTCTCTTCGGCACTTAGGGAAGGAAATACTAAGACATAAAATGGAGGTGCTGACCAAGATCCATTGGAGGCCATTAAAGGTCTCCTTGCATTTTTAACAAGAAGTAAAGTTGTTATCTCCTCCAGTTCTGGCCAAGCTCCACTTCGGTTAACTGCAGTCTGCCTGCAAATGTGCCCTTTGTCTCCCAGTGTGCCCCTTCATGGGTGTGCTGTATTGTGCTGCTGTTCTCAGCAAGACAGCTGCCAAACGTCACACAGCATTCAACTTCCACAAGCAGTCAGATGAAGCCAAAATAAGCAGCAGTGGGATGAACCCAAGGATAAACCAGGTAAAGCCAAACATCTTGGCGTCCGCATCTGTCTTTACGTTTCCCAATGCCTCGGTGAAGTATCTACGGGCCGAAATTAACACCGGATTTGGCCTCCACTAGCACTGTGTGATGTGGGAAATGAGGTACCAATAGGAAGAAGAGATCTTGCACTGCACCAGTTCTTTAAAAAGTTCTCCCTAGCATTGAAAAAGCCAGTGAAATATGAAAGCAGAAAACTCAGACACTTTCAGTAAAGGTGCTAGTAGTCACACAGACTAGTGCTTCAGAGTTGGCTGCATTCAGTGGTGGATGCACAGTTTTATGCTCTGCAGACCTATATTGTTTAATTGTGCAATCAGCACTTATTGGCAGGCAGTGTGATCTAGTAGAGAAGGCAGTGACCTGGGACTCAGGGGACTTGGGGTCTTTGCTTGATATGCTACTTACTGGCCTTATGGGCAGTCTTGGACAGATTGCATCACTGCTTTATGCCTCAGTTTCCCTGTCTGCAAAACAGATCATCTGCTTCTGGTGTGAAGCACTCTGACCCATATACAAAGTAGTAGATGTGACTGTTGTGTTTTGATTCATTTGAGAAGTTGCGGGTGCTTGTAAAGTGATTTAAAATATAGAAAGCTTAGTGAACCCATCCAAACAAACAGCAAGTTAGGTATTACAGTCATCCTCAGCTCCCAAAATGTAAAGTCGTCAGAAAAACAAATACTTTTTGCACCAAGATTCTTTCCCTGGTACTATAGAAAGGTACAGGACGGGATAGTGCTTCATGCCAAGCCAGTTCTTTAGTATGTACCTGCCTAGCTGTACTTTCCATGGTCCAGATTCGTCAGTGGTGGAAATGGATGTCATTCAGTTGATGTTAATGGAATTACACCTATTTGTACCAACTGAGTACCTGGTCCTGTATGTTCTAACCCAGCTCCTAAAGGGCCAGGTTTATAGCTGATGTAAATCGTCATGATTACTGAAGCCAAGGATTTGCCTTCAGTCCCAAATAGAGGTGAGTCTCCTCCTAGCCCCGCATTCCCCATGACCAGG
The DNA here is from genome assembly GCF_001723915.1 of Gavialis gangeticus. Lineage (NCBI taxonomy): Eukaryota > Metazoa > Chordata > Crocodylia > Gavialidae > Gavialis > Gavialis gangeticus. The sequence goes on from NW_017728993.1 coordinate 61,779,389, forward strand.
ATTTCAGGAGCCACTGGTACAATGGATCAAATCTCAGGGGTTTTATACAAGTAGCTTAAAACTGGATGCAGTACTCCAGCTGCAGCCTCACCAATGCCACACAGAGGGGAAGTATCACCTCTCTAGACCTGCTCTTGATGCACCTACTAATGCAAGAAAGTGCGGTTAGTCTTACTTATTACCTCTCCACATTAGCAACTCATGTTCATTTTTGTGTTGACTATGACTCCAAGATCCCTTTCCACTGATGTGCTACATAGAATGGTATTTCCCAGTCTATAGGTGTATTGGTAATTTTTTCTCCCCAAGTGCAGCACTTTGCACTTATCTTTGTTAAATTGCATCCTATTCTGATCCGCCCACTGCCCCAGTCTATCCAAATCCAGCTGAATTCGCTCCCTACCCTCTAGTGTGTTTACTATACCCCATAGTTTGGTGTTGTCTGCAAATTTGGACAGAGTGCTTTCTACACCCTCATCCAGATTGCTGTTGATGATACTGGTCCAAGGACCGAGCCTTGGCAGACGCAACTGCCCACATCTCTCCAGGTAGAAACTAACCCATCCACCACCACTCTCTGGGTGCATCCCGTAAGCCAGTTTTCCACCCACCTGACTATGAAAAAAATCGATGTCACAGCTACTTAGTTTACTTGTAAGAATTGGGTGTGACACTGTGTCAAAAGCCTTTTTAAAATCCAAGTAAATAATATCTACCTCTATCCTGAATCTAAGCACTTTGTGACCTGGTCATAAAAAGAGACCAGGTTAGTCAGGCAGGATCTGCCTGCTATAAACCCATGCTGGTTGCCCCTTAACATTGTATTGCCTGCTGGCCTCCCACAGATGTGATCTTTAATGATTTTTTCCAAGGTCTTGCCAAGAATAGAGGTGAGGCTAACTGGCCTATAATTACCTGGGTCCTCCTTCCTACCGTTCTTGAAAATACAAACCAGATTGGCCCTTTTCTAGTCATCTGGGACTGAGCACCATGAGCTCTCAAACAGTTACGTCAGTGGTTTCTCTATGACTGACCATCTTTGCCCATTCTTTATATCTTCCTCCTACAGTCTGGCTTTGCAATATCTTTTCCCTTCCACGCATCTCTTGAAAGCCGCCAGTCAGGTGGTTGCACCACAAATGAGCCCAGCTCTCACTGAGCAACTGCTAATCATCCCCTGCTATGCTCTGGGAATGGCCATTTTAGAATCCCCAAATCTCATAGTGTGAGACCTCCAGGGAGCATATTGTGGGTGGATATGAGCCCTCGACAGCTTTCAGAGAGACAGGAAGGGAAAAAAATCCTCTACCGTCAGGAAAAAAACCCATCTGAAAATGTGCTGAACTAGCTTATGACAACCGGAACAGCAGGAGAACACTCCTGCCTGCCAATTAACAAGGAACTGGGGCTAATTTGCCACCTGCACTGCACTTCTGAGCCTGTCAGGGGAAGAAAAAAGGAACAGCAAGGCTTCATCTCAACTCACAGCTTTGCAGGATGTGCTGGGCAAGGTGCTTTATGGGAAGTGGAAACAAAACCTTTTCCAGATGAAAGCCCCATGCTTTCCTCTCACACATGGGAGCACAGGGACTCTCATTGCCAGAACAGACGTGTTTCAGCAGCCAGGCACAGACCAGGGGTCTGCATTTCCATCAGAAGCACAAATCTACTCCTCACCCTCCTGGATCTCCTGCAGACCAGAAGAGCAGGCTCTCAGCTTTTCTCTGACCTGTGGCCCCACTTACATTGGCGCTCTCCAGGTGTACCCAGAAACTTTCCACTTGGAAGGCACAGAAGGAATTGGTTCTGTGTTTTAACTGCATACACCCAGGATATCTGAGCACCTCTCTGAAGCATGGAAATGCTATTATCCCCATTTTATCGATGGGGAATAGAGAAGATAGGACATGGGAGTAGTGAGGATACGTTCTTATCTCAAGTGTATGTGTGTAGCAGTAGCATATGAAAATGAAAACTCAGAGCTTCAATAAAAACCTGGTCATGCAAAAACAGCCCTGCGCTGGAAGGAAGAGATCAGAACATTATTCAGAAACCTGCTTGCTATTTATTGAATTTCCTCAGAAACAGCATTCAAACACTCAGAAGCCTGTCACATTGGAAAATGCCTTTGTTTATCAGGTGACCAGTGGTTAAGGGGCTACTGCTGTGCACAGAAAGGAGATGAAGAGGACCTGAACAAAACATTTATTATAAAGCCTGGAGCCAAACAAAACTTTCTGATTTCAGTTGCATCACAAGCTGGAAATTCAGACCATGAAGCCAGAAAGAAAATCTCATTAAGATTCCCAAACTTTTCAGGCAAATCTAGGACCTGTTTCAAAAGAATCTGGGCCAGGTTGTGTTTTGAATTAGAACCACGTGGTATGTAACAGTTTCATTTAACAGTGAGCTGTCCTGGGTGTCTATTGCTGACTGTGGCCCCCAAAACGAGTGAATTTACCGTCTTTTGCACACTCTGGTATTATCCCTGTTTAAGTGTTGCTACAATCCCTGTTTTACTGATGGGGAGCCTGACATCCGAACAAAGACACACAGGAGGTGTCCACAGTACTTCTGCAGCACCTTAGGGAGCACGGCTCTCCAGCATGCCCTGCCTGCTGATTCCCCCTCCACACACTCCAGGGAAACGGTGTAGGGGAACCACCATAGCAGTGGCCCCTGCCACCACTCAGCTCTTGTCGCTTGTGCATTTGAGAATGGTGGGATGCTCTCAGAGCACTTCACAGCTTCAATTCTGGGTCTGGAGCATGTGGAACAGGAGGGGGAAGAGCCCACTGTGAAAGTGATAGAGGTGTCTACCCGTAGTGCCTGTGTTGGTGTCATGAACTAAACTCAGGTCACCTGGGCATCCCTCCCACTCCTGTTTTAACCGCAGAACATCCTTCCTCCCCCTGCATTTCAGCATAAACTTTGGAAGTGTTTGCTCAGCTCTGCTTTGTGATTTTTTGCCTGTGTTCCAGCTCAAAGAACAATGCAATGGGAACCAAATAAAATGCAGCCCTGGGATGTGAACCAGCTGATGTTCACACAGCTCTGGTGTCAACCCATCATGTGAAGAATGTGTAAATCAGCCCATCTGCCTAGTTTCACCCCTCTCTGGGCTGTGCAAAGCAGTTGCAACTCATTTTGTGTAGCTTACTCATGTTCACAGGCCATTTAATCCTGAGCTGTGACATGCAGATCCAGATTTGGAAACCCTCAGTATTCAGGTAGCAGGGAGACTGGTCCAGCTCCATTTCTGGTTGCTAGACACAGCCAGTGAAGCTGAACACAGAGCTAAGACACCATCATGCTGAAGACAGGACTTGATGTATTGAATGCTCACTTTATGCCAGCACCTCTGTTGCATAAGATATAGAAAAGAAGAAAGGTTAAGTGATGGGGAGGGAAAATGTTAAGGGAACTTTCTCGTGTTACAGGCAAGGTCCATACAGTTCAAGCTTCATGTCTGAGCAGCAGGGAGCACCTTGTCAATGGTGAATACATAATAGATATGAGAGTAATGCCTCAAATGACCCCAGGTTTGGAGAACTCCAGAAAGTAATACCTTGTGGGGCTATGCTCATCTGCTGTTAATTGCCTTGTTCTATTGAAGCCACTGGAGCTATGCAGATTTACATCAGCCAAGAATCCTGCCTTCAGGTTTCTTTTTGCTTACATTATAATTTGAGAGCAGACAGGCTCTAGTAGAGTTTCTTCCATCTCTCCTCCCTTCATCTGTGTATCTTTTCATTCTTCATTCCCTTTGTCTTTCTTTTCTCTGTCTTTTTTCCACCTCCTTCCCATACTTAGTTTGTCTCTGCCTGAAGAAAGGAATCTAAATGAAGGCCAGGTGTTGTATAAACTGTGGCTCCCTTGGGAGAAGTTAAGTTCATTAAAACCAGAGCAAGGGAGGGAGTAAGGCCAAGTGAGAGAGTCTGAGTCAGATCCAGAGAAGGTGATTATAGAAGTGTCCTAGCTCCTTGTGATAACTAGTGTTTTCAGGCCTCAGCTACTGGAACCATGTGAGTATCTCTTCATGATTGCAAAGAAAAACTTGCAAATGTCCTCCCTCCTCCAAAGGCTCAGGTATGACAAAGCAAATAATAGGGATCTTAACCCCATTGGCTGTTCTTAAAAAGAAGAAGAAAACTCATGAATGTTAAGTTCAGCTCCTGATCCTGAGTGATGCCACTTACAACTTCTGAATGCCTGGGGCTGGCAGTGGTGCAGTAGTGACCCAACCCATTGCCCTTTGGGCTGAGTAATACCATTTTTCTTTCAATTCCCTGGATGTTTAGGTTGGTCAAATTCTGCTAGCCTCATGCATGTTGAATAGCAAACAGTCCCATAGGAGTCAGTGTTATTATTTGAGAGTAAAGCACTGTCCCATATGAGCAAGGTAATCAAAATTTGGCCTTGGGTTGTTATCCTGCTCATTACTTTTACTCACTCTCTCTTGGACTTTCTGTTCCCCTAATGAAAATCACACAAGCATTGTCCATTACCCCCAAACCTGGATACAGGAACGTAATTCATCCCCTGTCCCTTGCTACCATACAAACCAGTGAGACGCCAATAATAAGGTTTGAATCAGTTCTTACTTTATCTGAATCATTATCCCATCCCTGGTAGCAGAAATTTTATTTCTGCTTGCAGAAGCTACCAAAGTACACCATGATTTATCAGCAAAATACAGGGAAATACCCCACAGCCATGAAGGAGCTGTTTCAGTACTGCACATAATGAATGGCCAGTAGCCTCGGGTTGCTTCTAGTGTTATTGAGTCTCTGATCACTCTGCAGCCACAATTATCCCAATCAATGGCCTGCCCTTTAGTGTATTTTGCAGAGAACACATTGTGCCTACTGCAGGGTTTAAAAAAAGAACTGTGCTGGCTAGATGTGTGTGCAGGGACAGACCAGTATGGGAAAAAGGTTTCAAACTTCACTGAAATTCTTCAGCTAGAAACTAGCTTAGAATTATCACAGGATGAGCTTTTTTTGTTTTTTTTGCAACTTCTACAAAAACAGCCTACCCAGATAGGGTGCTTTTCTCTTGTGAATGCAGCGGGGCAGGAAATACCAAAAGGACCCGGTACTTTGCAGCCTGTACCTACTGAGAAGTCTAAGTATACATGAAAAATATGGGGTTTCTTAAGACTTCATTCTAGCAGATGCTATTCCATTAAGTCCACATATGCCTTCCCTTGCTGCCTTTCTTGATTTCAGAATCTGGGGCTACTGTTGCTTCTAATGGTGTTGTCTTCTTTTGCTTTCCTTCCAAGTGTCTCCAAATGATTCACAGATATCCTTACAGCTGTCCTGTGATGTCAAGGTCAAAGATCCTTCTAAGTATAGCAGCCTATAGGGCTATCATGGTTAAGATGTACCTGCTCCTGTAGCCAGGGACACATAAGGGAGGGATGTGACTTGTCATCACATGCAGCCATCTTTGCAAACCCACCTCAATGGCCAGGTACCTGTTTACACCTGGGTGAAGTGTGAAGTAGTCCTTGGCATGAGTTCAGAATGGGGCTTCAACTCATGCTCCTGAAGCTGTAGCAAGATGCCTTAACTGCTTTTTCACCACACCCCTCCTCTGTGCAGTGGGGAGGTATTATTTCTCTCTTCACTTGCAACTGGGAATCAAAACACAGAAGCTTAAGTTACTTGCCACAGATCACAGAGCTGGTTAGGGGCAGAATCAGAAATAGAGCCCTGACTGCCTGGTTACTAGGCCTGTAGTTTAATTGTTAGATTGTGCTTCTCCACCTACATATGCCCCTTACTTTGTGCTATGCCTCATTGCAGCGGTTGGCACAAAAGTTTTAACTGCTTTTTGGGAAAACTATCTCCCTACACTCCATTCAGTTCAACATTTCTTTACTTTGCTGCAAAGAGATCTTTTGTGCATTTGAGCTACTGCAACTAGTAGAATCTAGTTTCCTCCGTATGGCTTACCCACCACTGCGTGCAATGTTCGTGCCTCCATTTCTTAGGGCCTGGGTGTACATGACATTTATAAACTGGTATGTGTGTGGGGTATGTGCATGTGGATTTAAAGTTATGCAGTGTATAAGCCCACATCAGTGTAACTCAGAGCTGTCCTGCTTCTAATAGGTCAGAGGCCATACTCCATGCAGACGGCACCACAGGGGCCATGTTACTGTAAGCCATGGGCCCTGGGGCTGCACCCTACTTTGCTGTGCCATGTGTACAGGCAGCCATTGCACCACATAAGCCCCCCCCAGTGGCTGCACTATGCATGTGGATGGGCCCCACCTCATCTCCAGAGCAGGAAGGGAAAACTGAGGGAGGGAGGAGGAGCCTAGAGATCCCAGCTGCAGCAAGCAACAGCTAGGGTGATGAGGGCAGTGGCCAGGAAGGAGTCCAGGGGCTGCACATGCACCCCTTGTGGGCTGCCAGTTGGACAGCGTTGATGTAACGTTATCATTGGGAAAAATAAAGGGTAAAATTATATTTGTGCAACTTACATGTTGTAGATCTTATGTCTACTTCTATCACAGGATAACCATTTGCTCAATGCACCTGGCTGTTACCTGCCCTGACACCTAAGGGGAAGGTGTTGTAATAGCACCTATTGCAGGTGCAACATCTGGACGGTTGGTCTGCTGTCCCTTCCAAAGGTCAGCATAACTTACACCTCTATAAAAGCATCACAAGCCCGGCTGATGTAAGTGCAGTGTGTATGAGGGTTCCTTGTTGCTGATCTCTCCTCTACTCCATGCACACCTCCTCTCACTATCCCCTTTGAGTCTCCCTGACATATGCCATCAAAAGAGGTCTGTGTATAGCTGGAGTACCAAGTTCAGTCCTGGTGGAAAGCCTGTTGGAGTCAACCAGATTACACTGGTGATGAGTGTGGCTCAACAGGTTTATATGGGCTACTCAGTAGGCGGTGTGTGGAGGCCACAGAGAGGCTCTGGCCTCAATTGAAAAGGGGGCCCAGCCTAAGGAATAATAATGACCCAGTCCTCAGAGAGGGGGAACAGCCACAAACAACCAAAATTCAATAGAACCAGGTTTGAATTACACTTCAACTCTTAGGGAGTGGGGTCTGCAAAAAAAATTGGCCAGGGGCAGGGCTGTGCACACAGGTCCTTGCCAGTACCACAGATCTGGGGACAGTGACGGTGGCGGCCAGAAGGAGTCATTGCTGTTGCTGCCTGTAGTGCTTAGAAAGGCACGGGGCAGGCTGGGAGCTGTGTGCAATGGTGCATGGGCTTCGGGTTGTGGGGTGGGGGAGAAGGGAATGGGTGCTAACTGGCCCACAGGGGGGTTCTCATCTCTTATGGGGGGCTCAGCTCCCTCATAATTCAAACCCTTAATAGAACAGAACAATGAAAGGAGGCTGGGGTTCAAGTTGAGATAGGAATAAGCCTATGAGAGCCACCAGAGGACACTTGCTTGCTCAGGGAAAGGACAGGGTGGGGGACAGGGAGCAAAGAGAAGTGTGTATATGTTGGGAGGTGGGGGGGAGAATGGGAAATGGAAATTGCCTGAGACAGCCTGAATATGTAAGTGAGTGCAACCAAAGCACAGAGCTCCACCATCCCAGAGAGCTTCTCAGTAGTAGACCTTCCTTACCCTGAGCTTGGAGATGGCTAGTGCCAGGATAAGGTAGTCATGCAAAGGCCCTTACTTCAGTACACCTGAAGATGGGTGGCTCCAAGTAAACAGATGAGTGGAGAAATTCAGCAAGAGTAGGGATTAGGGGCTGCAGCTTGGTGTCCTGGGGGCTAGGTAAGCATCTTGGTTTTCCTCTTGCTAAAGTAGTACAGGTGTCAGAAACTTGAATGAACCATGCTGGGAGTATTGCCATGGTCATAGAGCCAGAGAAGGAAATGGAGAGTCTTGAGACAAACCTCAAACTTTGTCTTGAGACAAACCTCAAACTATATGTTGTTTTTTTCCCAATGGTTAGAGCACCTACCCAGGACAGGTGAGACCTGAAAAATCCAGGTCCCAGACTCACCTCCCTCTCAGAGGATTTGAACCCTTCCACATCACAGGACTGTAATGTTATCTACACATCCCAAGCTAGACAGGACTGAAAGCACCTTCCTGCTGAAGCTGCCCAGTGGTTTATCTGGAGTGGGATCCTTCAGTTTTCACCTTGGGTATAGGAGAAGAAGCAAGAGGAAGCCTGTCTGTCCCAGGAAGGTGGATGCCACTCTAGTAGGAAGGAAGTCACCCTTTATTTCCACTGTTTGTGCATTTTGCTTTACCACCATTGGGAAAACTCTTTAAAGAGCACTAGGGGCAGACAGCAGGCTTCTTCACATGGGGTGCTGCCTATTTTGAAACTGCCTCCCTGCACAGCTGGGTTGGACACCAAGACTGCTGCCTGGAAGGCTTTTGAGTGGCAGGCCTGATCATCACAGAACTGCTTCATGCAGGATAGCCCTCTGGGAAGACATGAACCAAACTCTTTAACATGAAGGAGTGTGTACCAGGGTTTGGAGAGAGAAAGGGGGAAAAAAAGAATGGTAGGAGCCAGCTTCAAGGCTTCTGAATGACAGAAAAAGAAGGCTCATGCATGTACATTATGCTGCATTCCCCAGCCCTGTCACTAGCCCACTCTGTCTAGTGGGACACCAACTGACTCTTGACTGTCAAATCTTTCCTGAAATTGCACTTCTCCTGCGACTCCCCTCCCTCCACACATACAGCTCACAGAAGCACTGAGTGGGCATACTGATGAGTGCAAGGTATTTGTTTTCAGATCACCTGGTGCACTTCAGGCCAGAGTCTTCTCCCACTTGCAGTGATGCAACTCCATTGGGCAAAATCCTGCCCCTGTTATGAATACACAGTCCCAGTTGGTGCTGTGATTTATAGTGGCATCGTTCCTGAGTCACTGGGTAAAATGCAGGAAGAGCTTTGCGAGCAGGGGCCAGAATTCCCTTCCTTCCAGGGTAAGGCCCTGTGTCCTTGAGCACAGAACTAGGATCTCATAGTTTCATAGTTATTAGGGGCTGGAAGGGACTTTAGGAAGTCCTTCGACACTGTCTCTCACCCCATTCTCGTTAAAAAATTAGGAGATTGTGGTGTCGATGCCTA
>NW_017728993.1:61789062-61793417 GCF_001723915.1 Gavialis gangeticus
GGGGGGTAAATTATTTCTGGTCCCATGACTTTTGTTCTCTTGAGCAAATGTTTTAGTCATTTGGTTACTGGAGGGGAGGGAGGAAGAGGAGAAGGATACATCTGCTTTTCTCAGTGTAGCTGCATAGCTGCTCAGGTCTGATGTTCTGCTAAGACACACACATGTGCCTTGTGCAGTCAGTGGGGAGTAAGATTCCAAGCAGGCTTTTTGGGGGGCTGTGGGGAAGGGAAGGTACATGAGTTGTGGCATAGGTCCCTATTGAAAGTATAGGAGAACTGTACACTTACACAGGGGATGAAGCATGCCTCCCTGCTTCTGGTATTGTAAATCAGGACTCTGCCAGCAGCTATTCCCTGGGCATCCGCTTAGTGAGGGAAAAGAAATTTAGCCCTAAGTCTTTATAACTAACCCAACATCTGCAAACCTGGAGGGGAGATCTTACACAATTTGCCTTCCTGGAATTTGGCAGCTCTTGTGCCAGATCTCGGTGGTGCCCAAACTTGCCAAAATATAGATAAAATGGAGTGGGGATTGATCAAACTTTTACAAACATCAGAAACATTTCTGATGGAGTTCTGGGCGAAGGCTCAAAGGGATGGCTCTGCTGGCAGTCTGGTCGCTCATCCCTGGCAACAGCATCATTTCAAACTTCATTGGAACTACTTAGTGCCAGACTCAGAGGTGGGTGGGACAAAGCCAGGCTGCTGGCTCATGCAAGTTTAAGCTTACCACTCCGAATCACCTCCCTCACTCCCCTTTTTTCCATGACTGGTTACGCTGTTGTCAGCAGAGATGTGGAATGAAAAGCTGTCGAGTTTTCCCTCCAGCTGCCTGCAGAATTCTTGTTTTTCATTAAATTAAAAGTAAACAATTCCCCTCCCTCCGCACACACTAGACTCTTGCTCTAACAGCAGCACCTGTCTGTCTTACTGACAGTCAGCATCCACAGGGTCTGAATAAACAACGCTGGTTAAGCCCGGGGTCATTCTCCTACCAGAAGAATCCAGTTGGAATCAAAGAGAACTCGGTGTGTCTTTCTCTTTCGGCCCAGAAGCTTTTCCCAGTGGCGGACGGGCTTTTGTGAAACCCTTTGCAGTCAATAGTGTAAGATTCTGTGTTAGCATATTCTGAATAGTAATGAAGAGTTCAAACTGAAGCAGGTATTTAGGGCTGGCACTTACAGTAGAGACAATAGGTTTGTTCTGTTCAGTGACTGGAGTTCATCTGTCCAGAGCCTCCATTAGCTCAGGAAGCAACTCATACTGCTGACTGACATTTATCTGAACAATCAGTTCTTAAAGATAATGTGCTAGTATCATAGCCATTATTTTTATTCGTGTTCCAGTATTGCCTAGGGGATCTGATACGAATAATTTCACCATTGTGGTAGGCACTTCAGAAATGCATTGTAAGAAACAGTCCTTGCCTCAAAGGAGGTTATCCTAGACTAGACAAGAGTTGGGGTGAGGGAGAAACAATATTATCTCTTTTGTATGGCAGAAGTAGGCAGAAAGTAAGTGGTTTGCCCAAGGTCATAGCAAGTGAGTGTGATCAAACTACAAGCTGAATGCAGATCTTTTGAGTCATGGTTCCCAAGAGCATCTGTCTTCCCCACCAGCCTTCCAGGTCTCCAGCAGCCTTGGGTAACTTAACCTGGGAAAAGCAGGCCTGACCGGATTGCTGTAATCTTCAAGTGAACCAAGTCCATAATTTTGGCTTGTAAAGAATTATGTCCCTTTTGCTCTTGCTGAAATTCCCTGGGTGCAATTTCTAAATGTCTGGATTATTGGCCATGATCCCTCATGGTCCTGAATTCCTCCATCAGGATTTCTGGGTTGAGAATGAAGAGGAGGGTAGCAAAAATAAGCAATTTGATAAGGACTAAAGGACAGGTGAATAAGGGTGGGGAGAGGCCTGGAATTAATTGGATGGGCTCCAAGGTAATAAGAATGGTTTCTATCAGTACACCAGGAAGGCCAAAAATATTAGAGATGAAGTAGATCTGTCCTAGAAAATGGTTGCTATACTAAATTTCTCTGTAAAAACTTGTCTCAACAAGGAAAACATAGATTCATAGATTCATAGATTAAGGGTCGGAAGGGACCTAGTAGATCTTCTAGCCCGACCCCCCACCAGGGCGGGAGAACAACAAAAACCCCAAAACAAGAAACGGGACTCAAATGAGTCCAGCCAGGTAGGCATCCAGCCTCTTCTTAAAGACCCCCAGGGTAGGGGCCAGCACCACTTCCCTTGGAAGTTGGTTCCAGCTCCTAGCCGCCCTAACTGTGAAGTAGTTTTTGCGGATGTCCAATCTATACCTCCTCTCCATCAACTTGTGTCCATTACTCCTTGTTATGCCAGCGGGCGCTAGGGGAAACAGCGTCTCCCCCAAACCCTTCTGGTCCCCCCTAGTGAGTCTATAGACGGTCACCAGGTCCCCCCTCAGCCTTCTCTTGTGGAGGCTGAATAGGTTCAGGTCCTGCAGTCTCTCACTGTAGGGTCTGCCCTGTTGTCCAACACTTTCTGCCTCCTCAGTCCATCCAACATAGCGGATGGTTGGATGGACTGAGGAGGCAGAAAGTGTTATACATATGCATAATACCACTAAAGGACCCTAAAACTGCAGTCTCAGGATGCAGTGACCTCAATGTTGTTAGCTCCTTGCTCTGGCTGAGGAAAGAGAGCCACTTTCAAGCCAGTCGACGGTGATGGGAGTGTGAAATAAATCTTAAGGGCTCTTCAGCCCTTTGTAACATTCAAGAAGAGTTCCTAGGATAATCATGTCCATTGTAACATGCTGTACATTCTTGTGTTTTCCATGTAGGACTTTAATTATAGCAATGAATACCAAGTCTTTGAACCTCACTTCTGACTGTTCAGTTGCTAGGAACACAGGATACCATGAAATGGGCAGATCAGTAGACCAGCGAGTCCTGGTCACTTCTGTAACAAGCCAACATCTCCTCCAGTTACACATGGGTAGTCCCAGTGGTTTCAAAAAGGGTCACATAGATGGAGCGCAGCATCTCTCTCTCTCTGCCTCTCTCTTTCTCTCTTCCCCGTGTTTAGGTTACAGTGTCCTACTTACAAGTCTCTGCTAGAGTCCTCGCTGGCAGCAGCTGCCTTTATACTAATGGAAGTGGGAGCATAGAGCTGATTTCTTTTATTTTCCATTTCCTTTCTGTGTGTTTAATCGTCTGATTTCCTTTTAGGCATGAGAGACGAGGGGAAAGACGTGGGGAAAAGCAAGATAGATGAATGGAGAACAGAAACCCCACTGACAGATTGAAGGAGACCATAAACATAACAGGCAGTCTGATAGATTGATAGATTAGACAGTGAATATAAATAGCATAGTTTATCTACCCTGTTTATATTTTCTTTCACTTATCTTTCTCTATCTAACATGCAGACAGACAGGGAAAGTGGACAGATAATAGAAGCAGGATAGATTAGCTGGAGTTACTACAGCTTTTGTGGCATTAAAATAGGCAAGTTCCTCCTCTTTGGGAGAATCAGAAGGTTCCTCAGAGATTTGTACATGAATATTTTTCATTCCCTCAGCATCCCAATGGTCCTTGGCCCATTCAGGGTGGAGCTCATACTTCACTTATGAGAGCCTTTGTGCGAGCTCTGCTCCCATCCACTCCTGGCCCCATCCTGTGAGTAATAACTGGATATCTTGTCTCCTTTCCCTGGAAATTGAGACAGCTGCCAGTCTGAGATGGCACGAAGGAAGAGCTCTGTGTGTGTGTGTGTGTGTGTGTGTGTGTGTGTGTGTGTGTGTGTGTGTGTGTGTGTGTACACGAATATATAATATACATATTATATATCTATATAGTCCTAATGTCTTGGACAATGCTGCTTTAAATGCCAGTCAGGCACTTTGCTCTGCAACTACAATGGGGAAAAAGCAGGGTGAGGTGGGGGGAGGAGAACCATCCCTCCAACTGCTCTTGAAAGCTGTCAGCTGCCAGCTTTCTTTTACTGACAGCGCTGTCTCCAGTGCTGCTAGAGCCCCCCCCCGGGGAAGGGGGAGGGAGGCTAAACTGCCTTGCTGATCTCCCCCCTCCGACTCCCTGGCCTGTCAGCCAGACAGCTGAGCTAATCAGCCAGTACGTTGGCTTCTACAGTCACTTTTTATTCACATCCGTGCTGAGATGTGGGAGCTGGGAGAACCGGAAGCGTGCGGCCTGCCCAGAAAGCTGGTGCTGGGCCCTTTGCCGCCTAAGTATGGAGGGAGGTGACTTCCTCAGGGAGCTGGGGGCTGAGGGGGTCTGCGCCACAAGCCTGACCTCTCTCCCATATCTATTCCTACCACCCCACTGAATGATTGCTGGGAACTGACTTGATCA
>NW_017728993.1:61798417-61800648 GCF_001723915.1 Gavialis gangeticus
GCCACAAGCCTGACCTCTCTCCCATATCTATTCCTACCACCCCACTGAATGATTGCTGGGAACTGACTTGATCATCATCGTTGCCATTCTGCAGGTCTGATACAATTTAGGGAATTCTGCATCAGGACCTAAAAGCACCAGTGCAGACTGGTTAGTTTCTGTCTTTCCTACGACTGTGCTTTCATGCTGTGATCCCGTTTTGTTGCCTTTGTGAAACTTGGCCCCAAGTCTAACTGTAGCTGCTAGATTCATTAGATGCTGACCCCTGCTTTATAGCACAGCCGTTGCCTTTGTATAGCCCTGACTGCAGGTAATGAAACTATGGCCAAGTAATAAAGCTTGGTGTCTCTCAGTGGCATTCTTGTGTCTCTTAGCTTCATGGCCCCAAATAAGAAAGAAACTGGGTCCCAAATTTGATTTCAACTCTAGGACTCCAAAGCATGCACCTAATCCACCTGATGGACCTGCTTTTTACTTTTGTATTTCAACTTTGTCTTAGCTTCTAGACTAAATCACAGAAAGTGGCAGGAAAGAGAACAGCACGCCCACCTCTTGCATTTGTCTTTCAGGGACTCAAGCAGAGTGAAACTGGGTCACACTTAGGCTCCTTAGGGTAAGAGAAAATTTGGGCCTGAGCCTTTGTTCTACTGGAGCAAATGAAGCCATCTGAATCTCTAGCCTGGAAGGGAATGTGGCAGGGAGATGCAAGAAGTGGTTAAAATGTTCACAAACCTTCCAGAATCTAGTGGCACTGCTAGGCAAAGCCATTCAGAGCTAACTGGGATACTCCCATTTATTCACTGATGTAACTTGAGTAAGGCATATGATAAAGCTAGGGCATATAACCATTAAGAAGGGAGCTAGACTGCTACTTAGCCCACACTGGTTTATAGCCGAGACCCAGGTCAGAACAAGGTTGCTTGCAAGATTGTTGATGTGTCTTTGGAAAGAGCAGTGGATATTTGCAGTGCTGGTGTAACCTGAGCTACACTGATGGTAAAAAACTTGGGTTTTTTTCCTTCCTTTTACATTGTTAAGACTCACGTGTATTCATACAAAGCTCTCAGTGATCTGGGACACAGCAATTGTGGCATTATCCTCTTAATGAGCATGTTTACCATTCAGGATTATCAAAACTAGAGTACCAGGGCTCAGGAAATCTGAAATACTGAAAATGACACAGTTTGGGTTGTAAAATGGCACCTCTATATTTCTAGTGCCAGCTGCTGAACAGAATAAAGATTTCCTCCATGTTTGCTCCCATAGGGTTTATCATACTGCACAGCAAGAGGAGGTCAGTGGAACCACCTGTGTGCTTCCAGTTAAGTATGCACTGAATCAGAGCCAGAGGGCTCAGCCCTGAGCTGGATTGGGCCTGCCCGGCAGATATAGTTACTATCACAGTCCTGCTGAGTTTCCAGCTTGATGCTAGAAAAAGTTGGTGTCCTCTAAGCCAGGGCTGTCCAATTTCAAAGCGGCCAGGAGCCACACACCACACCAGTCATGGGCCCCAGGCTGCACGGTACATGGACTGTGTGCCATGGGGGCTGCATGCTGCCATGTGCAAGTCCTCTTGTCATGCAAGCAACATGAGCACCCGTCCTCCCCTTTACCACTGCTGAGAGAGTGCCACTGCTATGTAGAGGAGTCCCCATTCCACTCTACTCCACTGCTGCCATGTAGTCAGCATAAGCCCTAGGGCTGTGCAAAGCTTCGGGTGCTGATTCAGACTGGAGGAGATTCAGCCCAGTTTGGTGGCTGAATCTCTGAATTGAATCAGGGGACCAATTAAAAGGTCTGAATTGATTTGAAGCTCTCCAAATTGATTCGGAAAAGATTCAGAGAGCTTCAGCAATTCCGGCAGTCCCCACCTGCTGCAGCAGGGAGCTGGACCTGGACTTGGAGCTGGTAAGTAGGGAGCGGGGAGGGGGGGATGGAGGAAGGGGGCAGGCCCCATCCCTTGCCTGCTCTCCCGCCTGTTCCCCCAGCTTGCTCCCCTGGCTGCCCCACCTGCCCCAGCTCTAAAAAAAAAAGAAAAGAGCCCCTACTCATCGGCTGATGCCAACTGTCCTCCACTGGCCCACACCACGTGGGCGGCTGCCATGGGCCCTCCGACCCTGCTCTCCCAGCCCGCCCCCCCATGGCTGCCCCATCCACCCCAGTTCCCGGTCCTTTAAAAAAAAAAGGAAAAGCCCCCACTCACCAGCTGCTGCAGCAGCCTCAGGGCTTCT
>NW_017728993.1:61801779-61802261 GCF_001723915.1 Gavialis gangeticus
TGTCATGCAAGCAACATGAGCACCCGTCCTCCCCTTTACCACTGCTGAGAGAGTGCCACTGCTATGTAGAGGAGTCCCCATTCCACTCTACTCCACTGCTGCCATGTAGTCAGCATAAGCCCTAGGGCTGTGCAAAGCTTCGGGTGCTGATTCAGACTGGAGGAGATTCAGCCCAGTTTGGTGGCTGAATCTCTGAATTGAATCAGGGGACCAATTAAAAGGTCTGAATTGATTTGAAGCTCTCCAAATTGATTCGGAAAAGATTCAGAGAGCTTCAGCAATTCCGGCAGTCCCCACCTGCTGCAGCAGGGAGCTGGACCTGGACTTGGAGCTGGTAAGTAGGGAGCGGGGAGGGGGGGATGGAGGAAGGGGGCAGGCCCCATCCCTTGCCTGCTCTCCCGCCTGTTCCCCCAGCTTGCTCCCCTGGCTGCCCCACCTGCCCCAGCTCTAAAAAAAAAAGAAAAGAGCCCCTACTCATCGGC
>NW_017728993.1:61802542-61816572 GCF_001723915.1 Gavialis gangeticus
ATGTGGGGGTGGGGTCGGGGGGCAGGGGCTAGGAGAGTGAGAGTGTGATTCAGATATTTGGCAGCTGCTGAATCTCCAAATCAGATTTGGCCAGATTGATTCAGGACAGTGATTTGAATCACGAAACTGAATCGGTATCCCCCGAATTGGCTGAATCTGAATTCAAAGTGAATACTAGTCACTTCTCACAGGCCTAGTGAGCCCTCCTGGTGCTGCCATCATATGGACAAGCCTCCCTCTCCTCCCACCCCCCGTCCCACTGCCAGGAGAACAGTGTGAGTGCCCCCCTCCCTTGCCACCATGCAGGTGACAAGCTTACTGGGCTCCCTCCTCCTAGGCTGCCCTGAGACTCCAGCTGCTTTCACAGCAGCAGGAGCAATGGTGGGGAACAGTGGTTGAGCAGAAGCGTGCAGGCTCCACTTTAACCCCTCACAGACTGTTTTCCGCTTATGGGCCACCAGCTGGCAGCCCTGATCTAAGCAACGGCTAGTATAACAAGGACAGGAAAGTGGCCTCCTTTTTCCAAGGCACTCCAGTTGCTGGTGTTCCTAGACAGGTTTGCAACTAGTAGAAAGTGCGTGATGGAGAGCGGGGCTGGAGGGGCCACTGGGAAAGGAAATTTAAGTTCCATCTAGGGCACGGACTTGTAATTCTTAGTCCACCATAGCTCCCCCCCTCTCCAAAAAGCTCATTGGCTTTCTAAGGAACATAGATTTGGCAAGGGCCTCTGGGGACATTGAGTTCCATCTCTTGGGAACTGTTTACTCAAAGTTTCCTATAAACAGTCCACTCCAAAGCTTCACATACAGCTATGGGATGCAAAACCAGAAGTGCTGCTAACACCCTAACATGGGTCACAGGTAAAAGCAAGGGCACTGCCAGTGTCTGCCACTTATTAGCAAAGTAAATCATCCCTATATGCCCCGAGACTCCTAGAAAGACTTTGCCTCACATTAGAAAGAAAGCAAAACCATCCACAATCCTTGCTGGTTCTGATTTAGGGAAAAAAATCCATCCTGATCTTAAATCTGGTGCTGTTTGACCCTGAGTAGAAGAGCAAGACCACCTGTCCACTCTACGAGGTTTCTAAGTACTTGTAGAGACACCAGTGAGTGCCAGACAGCCCCCACCCCTCTGCCTCTTGAGCTTTAGCTGTGGGAAATGCCCAGTGTTTCAAAGGAAGGTGAAAAGTGCTCCCAGATGCCAGTAGCATTTATAAATTCCTTCCTGGCCCCTGCAGACGACCAGAAAAAGGGACCAGGTAGGGAGTTAGTCAGATGTATAAAATATGATCCCTGAGTCCTTGAATCAGGCAATTCATTTTAAAAAATCACTTTGAAACTATACAAAGGTCAGGAGAATGGAGAAACACCCGAGAGATGCAGCTACAGAGACAGATCTGCCCTTTTCCTATTGTCTCTATTCAGGCTAGGAACAGCAGGGTTCATTGGGCTGCTGCTTGTTCTTTTAGATCCTGAGACTCTTAGCTGCAGTCTAAGTGAAGGCCAAGAAACTACTTTTGAGACCATAGCAGTAGGTGAACTTCCAAAGGTTCAAACATGCGGTTGGGATAAATGCCCAGATAGTTACAAAATTTTGGTTTGTGAAACTGGGATGAAAATCACAGGAGCATAGGTCTGCCTTGCTTTGGGTTCATTGACCAGTATCATGAGAAGGCCCTTTCTCCTGGTCTTTTGCAGCCTGTTTTTTCTGATGGAGCTCCATCTTTTAGAAAGTCACAAATATGAAAAGTAACAGGGTGGAAGGGAATTAACTGAGTCCCTTCAAATCTCAGTCAGCATTTCAGGAAAAGAATCATTCTTGCTTAAGCGAGTTTGTCTCTAACCTTTTCCAACCAGGATCCCTGTATGACTCTGGCCCTTCATCATGGCCATGTAGGAGGAAGGTTGGGAAGGGCAGTAATGGTGGAAAGTCTCATTCATTCTTCTGTACAGAAGACAGTCTAAAAAGTATGGCTAAGAAGCCTGCACCCTTGCAGATTTTCTGAGATGTATACATACCTTGGGACCCTGTTTTAATGAACTTGCTTTTTTAGGTCCCGTTTTACAAATAGGTCACAAACAGCTGGCTCGGGCATTGTAGCTAACTTTATGTTGCTCATTTCATTCATTCAGAATGACTTGGGGTTAGAACTTGGATACCTTTGCTCCCCAAACCCCCTTTTAATCAGAAGCAAAGGAAATTCTTTATTGGGTACTAGCAGCATAATGCTGAGACACCCAGCTGAGTAGTTCTTATGCCAGGCAGTAGAGGGCAATGTTGCACATAGCCAGGTTGTTAAAATATAAGACAGGCGAGTGGAGTGCCTGGTAAAGATCTCTGTATGTCGCTAACAGAAGTAAAAGCTTAGTTCTGTGATGCCAGAACAGACCAAGGTTAGCCCCCAAGTGCCGTTAAAAATAACTTTCTCTCTGATATTCCAGTCAGCAGCGGTAGGAGCTCTGACCGTTGTCAAGTGACGTGTCATATCAGCCAGTAGCAGCTGTGGATGCTGTGAGCAGCTTAACTAGCATAGCAAGCTAAAATGCACTGTGCCAGGGCTGTGCTAAGCAGATGAATAGTCTCCTGAATTGCAAGTCTTGAGGGCCAAGTCTCAAGGGCCTCTGTGAATAGCTGGCTGTGGTGCCAAAGGACAGGGACTTCTTTGGGTCAAACACAGCTTTAGGCAGTTTGTTCTGACACATTTATAACAGCAGAGCCAGCCTTGGGTGGCATGTGGCATTTGTCACCACAGGCCTGTCAAGTGATAGATATGGAGTCCCTTGTGCATCAGCAGGAGCAGGTCCCAGAATAGCCCGTAGAGTCAGCAGGTGCTGTGGCTCAGCAGGAGAGGAACTCGGCTGCTTGCTCCTTTGGTGTAGCAGAGGTCACGTGTTCAAGGCTGGCTGCTGTGAGTCCACCTGCTCTGGGCTAGTGGCTGGGTTGGATGGGCCTTTATCCCCAGAGCTTCTCGATGGGGTCCCCCAGGGCAGCAGTAACAGTTGGGCCACATGGCTGGATGGTCTCTGAGCATAGGTTTGATGGTGCTGAATATTGGTCTCACCCTTTGCCAGGAAAAGACAAAGGGTGAGGCCAGGGCTGTGCAAAACAGCACTGTTTTGTTTCAATTTCACTGTTTTGAGCTCGAAACACGTGGAACCAGCTTTGAAACAAAACATGCATTGAAATTTTGCACAGCCCTAGAGGCCATCTCCTTAATTGGCTCTGAATATCTCCTTAATTGACTTCACCTTTTGACAGCTTTTGAATGTCTGAAGACTGGTAGAATAGCTGTGTCTCCTCTCAGCCAAGGATGCACGGCAAAGCTCTTCTTTAATTCAGGCAATGTGTAAGCCCTGACTTCTGCTGACTGCTGGTTCTTCCTTTATCATTCAGGAGGGGATTTCCTGGGCAATCAGGAGGCCTTGGTAGCAGCCAGTGAGGTTCTGGCAATTCTGATCATGGCTTCCGGAGGCTTGTAGCCAAATAGTTTGTGATCATAGAATTGACATGTTGTGTTTACAATTATGTTGACTGCCAGCAGAGCTTCAAAGCTCTATAGATTGTTGCTCCTGATTTTCTTTTTTACTTAAAAGAAAAAGCCAAGACAATTCTGTGCCAAAGAACTGTGTTAAAAGAATGTCTGATGCCCAGATAAGCACTAATAATTCAGGAAACAGCAACTCTAGAAGAGTGTGCACAATCCTGCATCTGCCAATTTGTACAGACCTAAGATGCAGTATATATTTTTTTGTGGTCACAGTGTTTCTACACTAATGCAGCATCCTGGCATATCACTTTTCCCCCTTCATTCTTAGATTGAGGTAGGTGGTCTCTTGCATTACTGTGATCCACTAACTGTGCTCAGGGAACTGACCTCATGAAAATCTCTTCTTTGACAAACAGTACACCACACTTAAGCACCAGATTACAGCTGTAGGAGAAACAATGCAGACAATGCATTAATAATGAAAACATTCCTGCAGTTGTAGTTTAAGAAATAAAGGCAAGGTTTTAAAGCATTGCTAATGATTCTTGGGTGCCTCTGGGTATTTTTTAATCGTAAAATTAAGGCATTTCTACAGGTGCTCAGATTTCAGGAGGGAAGGTCCTCAGTATTTTCTACACTGAACTGGGGATTTGAGAGGTCTCGGGTCAATCCCTGGCTTTACCATAGACCTTGGGCAGGCCACCTAATCACTCTGCTGTACATGATAATACTCTCTTTGTCTTTATCTGTTTTTTAATATAAGAA
Source organism: Gavialis gangeticus (assembly GCF_001723915.1). NCBI lineage: Eukaryota > Metazoa > Chordata > Crocodylia > Gavialidae > Gavialis > Gavialis gangeticus. The sequence continues at coordinate 61,806,798 of NW_017728993.1, forward strand.
AGCAGAGACAGCGTCTTACTTTGTATAGCAACACACCTACTACAATGAGGCCCATTCAGTTGGGAACTCCAGATGCTGTTGCAACAGTCATGGCCAGAAACTCAGCTGATAACGGGCATGCACTGAGGACTGGGAAGCACTCTAACACTAACTGTGATGGTGTCTGTATCTATATCATAGACATGCAACTGATGTAAAGAGACATCATTCCACTCTGGTTGATGGCACCATGCTGACTGCTATCCTCTGAAAACCGTGGTCTAAGCCTGTGGTTCTGACTTACAGACAGAGAGGAAGCAGACATATGGAATAAGAGTGTGTCACTTTTATGCAATCCCTTTTCTGTCTATAACTATAAACTGAATCAGAGGCTGCTGAAGGATATGTGCTGGTACCACTCAATTATTCTGATCAGCTGGAGGTTGGTGGTCCGGAAAGCTAAGAGAGTATTAAGAGCTACTGTGTACTGATGTGGGTCTTTTTCCCCTGACAGTTCAGGGAGGAACCTGACATGTAAGACTCAATGCAGTCTCAATTGTTTGACTGGCATTTCCGTAATAAAAGCAAATGAGGGGAAAGGACAGGGAAGAAGAGGGGCTGTAGGAAGGGCGCAAAGGACTGGAGTGGTCACACAGGAGAGAAAATTAAGATAAAGAGAGGACTGATATTTCACTCTGTGAGTGACACATCTAAGGTCACCCAATATTTTCCAGGAGGTATGGTACTCCACCAGTGACCTGGGAATTTTCTAGGCCAGGTCCTGTCAGTGCTTCCAAATAAGTGACGTAGATTTAATCATCTTGCTTGATAGATGATGGTTGTAGCTGTGTGACAGTTGCTAGCTGTCCCATTAATTGAAGAGATGCATTCTTACTGGCCTAGGAGAATGGGGCTTCTCATGCTGTTTAGCCAGTCAGGGCCATGTATCCACAAACTGACTTTACAAACACCCTCAGTTCTGGCAGCAGGGATTCTTATTTATTTAAGTGTATGCCTTGCTCAGTAAATGTGGGTCAGCTGTCTGGCTGGATGGGCAATTACATTCCAGGCAATAATCTAGAGCATATTTACCAAACTCTGGCAGCGATCCAGTTTGACAGGCATTAACCTTTTGCTGGGGATCTGCTGTGCTTCCCCTACTGTGATCCACTGTTATCCTAGTGGAATGCCCTGATGGTAGGGACAGCCCTGGTCTGGCCTGTCTAGCCCACTTGGCAAGTGTGTTCAAACAGGCGGTGAAGCAGCATGACAAGTATCTCACAAGGATCTCATCTAGCCCGTGTAGCAACATGGTGGGAGCATCCAAAAGAGATGGAGGGGCACGCTCTGTACCAGACAGGCTGCCTGCTGCTGGAAGCATCAGGCCATACCAGGACTACTGAGCAATCAAGAAGCAAGCAATATTTTCCCCAGATATAGCAAGAACCATCTGGACATAGTGATATGCTTAATTGCATAGCAGACAGGTTCTCCTGGGATGTACTTAAAACACCAGGGACATACACACTACTAAGATGTAGTCCCTGCTGCCAGGATGTGCTTGCTGTAGACATCACATGCATGCTGCAGCCACAGGATAAGCTAGAATATGAAGCATGGTAGCAGGAGCTCCTACCGGGACTTTTAGAAGCTGTTAGAGGATAATAGCATAATTACCAATCCTCGGTGTTCTGCATTACACAAGCATTGGTAGCAAAAGTAGGGCAGTGTTCAGTTTCCAGTGCACCCCCACACACAAAGCTGTGTTGAAAATGTCTAGTCTGCTTCTCTAAAGTGGCCTGGTTGTCTGCTTTGAAAGGCAGGCACTGGAGCAGCAGGACAGAACTGGTGTGATCCCTTCAGGCTACATTCCAGCTGTGCAGGGCTTCTGTCTTCCTTGTCTGGATTTGATCTATTGTAGGGGTAGGGAGGAATGGCAGTGGATTGGCTCCACATTGCTCATGCAGTTCTTTCATTATGTTAACTGGAGGTCTTACTATGTGACCTGTGACTTGAACCACTGTTTGGTACGAGGCATACAGAGATTGGGCTTCTGTCACCTTCCGGTCATTCTTACTCTGCAGCCCCCAGCCTATGCTCAATCTAATCCAGGCTCCAGCTCCCCTCATGTTCCTAAGCCCTTCCTATTCCTAAACCTCCACTCCACACTGATTTTGTGGGACTTGAAAAGGCCATTTAGAGAGCTCCTCTGGCTTGCACAAGTTTCTGTGGGGTACACAGCTGGCACATGGGGATTATCACGCTCACCTCCCTGCAGCCCTTAATAGAGAGGGCACAGCCAGCTCTGCAAAGTATGACTAGTGCACACTGTGCTCAGGTGTTTGCTGGCTGCAGCAGTGGCCCTTTAGGAGCTGTGATGGGTGGTAGTGCTGGGGCTGGTCTGAATGGTGGGACTGAATCAGGCTGTGGTGAAGCTGGTCAAGTGTGAGGATTGGACTCATAGCATGGAAAGCCTGTGCTTGCTTAGAGTATTCATTCCTGGGGGTGGAGCCTCACTGAAAATTAATAGATCAGTTCCAGTATTAAACAGCGTAGGTTTCTACTGCAGATATAGGGTGACTTTGAACATCCTTTCCTAAGGAACATTTTAGCTTCCCTGGACAACAGCTTATTCTCATAGATGAGCAAAAAGATCCTATTAATAATAATGTTAATAATGACCTAAGCGTTCTGATGCCCCACATACTAGCAGGAGTCAGGCCTGGGCTGGACTTGGATGGGAGTCATCCAACCAAATTCCAGCTGGTGCTGGCAATTCAATGGATAGCATGTTCCCCTCAGAGTTGGTTCTATGAAGTTACAGCCCCATGGGCCTTATAGTGAGGTGCTCCTTGCACAGAAGAGAGGGAACAACAATTCTTGTTCCCTGTAGTCATGAAAGTTGCCAGAGTAGTTATAATGCAGTAGCCTGTGTTGTCCTTGCAGTCTCAGGTGGATGTGGTATTACAATTCACTTTCTAAACTAGTGTGTTGAGCCTTTGCTTGCTATTAATTCACTATCATATTCCCATCTAGAAGAAGTCGCATGACTATCCATATACGCATTATAGCTATGGCTACTTTGGCACAGAAGGACTTTCAGCCATAGATGATACGATAAACTCAGAGCGCTTCTAAGGGTTGGGATAAATTTAGAGGGCTGTTGGGTCTAGCACATGGCAAAGAGAATCAAACTCCTGCGAAATTAGGCAGGGGATCATCTCATTGGGGTCAGGAAACCTGTCTGAAGCCTTATCCTCAAAGGTCCTGAAAATATATAGAGAGACTCTATTACGGCGAGACCAAATCAGCCAGATTTCACTTTTCTCTGCTAACGCTCCCCTTTTAAATACTCTAGTTTTTGCTACAGGCAAAGTTATAGCTCCACTGAAGTCAACAGGAGTTTTGTCACTGGCTCTGTAAGTCTAACTATATCAATGGTAGTCTGCTATGGTTATGAGTGCCCATGGTCTGTCCATCAATTGTGCTTAGGTGGGATAATTCGCTGATTGTCTAGGCTGTAACACAGCTCCACAGTTCAGTAAGTGTTGTTCCCTTTCTGCTCCTGAAAGAATTTGAACCCCAGGGCCAGTCATAAACCAGAGGCCTATGCAGTCAAGCTTAAATGTGCTGTGCAGAGGAGGTCAGATAATGTGTCTGATGTTGATCTGGCTGAAGTCAGCCATCAGCCTTACTGAGTGCGAGAGGGCATCTCACGGGCCAGATCCTAAGCTAGTGTAAAACCAGCACTTTTCTGCTAACTTGAACAAGACCAGGATACAGCAGTGGTCTAGACTGGAGCTCCAATTGGGTAGCTGGCATAGAAACAAGGACACTGCAGAGAGGGATGCTAAGGCTTGGAAAAAATGCCAGCAAAAGAGCTGCCACTAGACTTCATCTTCAGCTGAAGCAGAAAAAGGAGTCAGAATAGCCCAGTCCAAAGTCTGCCCCTCTTTCTGGTGAGACACATTGGCCAAGAACGACTTTCACCAGATGAGACCAAACAATTCTGAGCACAGGGATAGTTGTTTAACTGTCTGCCCCAGGGCAACTGTAGCTGAACTCCAGATTGAATTCATCATTCCTGGTGTGTCTCAAGGCATAGATGCCTACACAGTCAGATGGATTGCAGATTGGCTGAAGGGTCGCACTCAGAGGGTGGTGGTGGATGGATCATACTCGACCTGGGGGGAGGTGGGTAGTGGAGTCCCCCAGGGCTCGGTCCTGGGGCCTGTGCTGTTCAATTTCTTCATCAGCGATCTAGAAGATGGGGTGGAAAGTAACCTGTTCAAATTCGCTGATGACACCAAAATTTGGGGGGAGGTGAGCACGCTAGCAGGGAGGGAGAGATTGCAGAGGGATCTGGATAGGTTACAGGGGTGGGCTAACAGGAACAGGATGCGTTTCAATACGGACAAGTGCAGGGTGCTGCACTTGGGCAGTAGGAACCAGCAGCACACTTACACAATGGGGAACTCCCTACTCGAGAGCACGGAGGCAGAAAGAGATCTTGGAGTCATTATTGACTCCAAGATGAACATGGGCCGACAATGCGAGGTCATGGTTGGCAGGGCTAACCGGACCTTGTCGTGCATCCACAGGTGCATCTCGAGTAGAGCCAAGGAGGTGATCCTCCCCCTCTACGCGACGCTGGTCAGGCCACAGCTGGAGTATTGTGTCCAGTTCTGTGCGCCCCATTTCAAGAGGGATGTGGACAACATGGAGAGGGTCCAGAGGAGGGCCACCCGCATGATCCGGGGACAACAGGGCAGACCCTACAGTGAGAGACTGCGGGACCTGAACCTATTCAGCCTCCACAAGAGAAGGCTGAGGGGGGACCTGGTGACCGTCTATAAACTCACTAGGGGGGACCAGAAGGGTTTGGGGGAGACGCTGTTTCCCCTAGCGCCCGCTGGCATAACAAGGAGTAATGGGCACAAGCTGATGGAGAGGAGGTATAGATTGGACATCCGCAAAAACTACTTCACAGTTAGGGCGGCTAGGAGCTGGAACCAACTTCCAAGGGAAGTGGTGCTGGCCCCTACCCTGGGGGTCTTTAAGAAGAGGCTGGATGCCTACCTGGCTGGACTCATTTGAGTCCCGTTTTTGTTTTGGGGTTTTGTTGTTCTCCTGCCCTGGCAGGGGGTCGGGCTAGAAGATCTACTAGGTCCCTTCTGACCCTAAATCTATGAAACTATGAAACTATGAAACTATAAGACTTGCCCCGGGTTATATGAAAAATATACAGCTGCCACGGGTTGTTATGTAAAGCCTCTGAATGGTTCAGGGCACTGGTAGTAGAAGGAAGGCCCTTCACTTCTGTGTTATAAGATCAAGTTTAGTGACTTAACACTATTATCATCTGATGGCTGGTTAGGGATAGGATGCATAAAAAATAGTATGGAACATAACAGAGGAAATATTATAATGTGTGAATCAGTCGGGCAGCTTCCCCTGGGATACTCTGTGCAGTTCTGTTCCCAGCATCTCACAAAATAGAGAATGAGTAGGTTTCTGAAGCTGGCAATATGAGTTATTGGGGGTACAGAGAAATGCTAGCAGAGATCTAAAAAGAATGGAACTGTTGGCCTCAGAGCAGATGAGTATGAGAAGGCATGATAAAAAATACAGAAAATAATGAATAACCTCAGGAAGGTGAATTGGGTTTCTATTCATGTCACTTTACAATGAAATTGAGCGGTGGCAGATCCAAAAGCCATAACAAGCAAAAAATAATATTTCACTCGGCACATAAGTAGCCCGCGGAACTCATTGCTGTAGGTGCAGTCGCTGTCCCTGGAGGTATTCAAGAGGAGGCTGGACAAGCACCTTGTTGAGCTTGTTTGAGCCCAGTCACCTTGTGCCCATGGCCTCAATGATCTTGAAGGTCCCTTTCGGTCCTTCTAGTCTATGATTCTATGATATCAGTGAGACGGAGAGCTTAGCAGGAGTCAGACAGGGCTCATTCATTTATGGGATAATGACTCTCCGTAGAGCTAGCATAAAAGTTGAAGGCCCAGTGGTGGCCTTAGCCCAGCTCCCAGAAGAGGTGTGTGTTTCTATCAGGAAAGAAAAATCCACGCTGGCCTCCTTGTTAATAGTTTCAGCAGAGCAGTCAAACGCAGAATGGGCATGGTGAATGAACATCTATAGATGGTCGGCCATGACCAAGACATGTAGGAGCAAGGCAGGGCAGAGCTTTGCAGTCTTGCTCCATGTTGTTCCATGGGTAGATATAGGGCTTCACTCCCCACAGCTGATAAGCTGTCATTAGAGGGACACATTTTCATATATATATTTCATAGATTTCATAGACATTAGGGCTGGAAGGGACCTCAGAAGATCATCGAGTCCAGCCCCCCCCCCAAAGGGCAGGAAGTCAGCTGGGGTCAAAGGATCCCAGCAAGATAAACATCCAAATGTCTCTTAAAGGAGTCCAGAGTAGGTGCTTGAACCATCTCTGGTGGCAGTCTGTTCCAGGCTTGGACAGTAAAGAAGTTCTTCCTTATGTCCTGCCTGAAACAGTCTTGGAGGAGTTTGTGACCATTTGACCTTGCCATCCCTTGGGGTGCTCTGGTGAACAGGCATTCCCCCAGGTCCTGATGTACAACCCTTGTATACTTATAAGGTCCCCTCTGAGCCTGCGCTTTTCCAGGCTGAAGAGTCCCATGGCTTGCAGCCTGTCATCATAAGGCCTGTTCTCTTGCCCTCTGATCATGCGCGTGGCTCTCCCCTGGACTTTCTCAAGCTTCTCCACATCCTTTTTAAATTGTGGAGCCCACAATTGGATGCAATACTCCAGCTGCAGCCTCACCAAGGCTGAGTACAGCAGGAGGATGACATCCTGGGATTTGCCTGAGAAGCATCTATGGATGCAAGCCAGAGTTTTGCTCACTTTACCAGTTGCAACATCACATTGGTGGCTCATATTCATATTGCGGTCAGTCATGACCCCCAAGTCCCTTTCGGCCATGGTGCTAGCAAGCGTAGCTCTGCCGAGCCTATAAGCATGCTGCGGGTTTTTCTTCCCAAGGTGGAGTACCTTGAATTTTTCAATGTTGAACGCCATCAGGTTTTTGTCCGCCCATTTTCTGAGCCTGCCAAGTGTATATATACTGTTCCAAACCAAATCCGGACTGTGAAGTGGAAGATCAGTTGCTCCCCCTGACTGCCCTTGACTGTCTGTAACAGAGCTTTGGCTTTGGACCAAAACAGTTCTTCGTTCAGGGATGATTTAATTTTTCTTAGTTTTTTTCCATGTTATGTGCCCCAGAATTTCCTGGTTTTGGCCTGATCTGGATTTCCTGAGATCCATGTTCCACAGGAATCTCTGCTTATCTCTGCAGAACCAAAAGATCTGGATAGCATAGGTAAGTTCTGCCCTGGTGCCTTTACCTGTAGAAAGATTGTGAGGCTAGGAGAACACTCCAGCATTTTAATCCTGCCTCTGACATTGACCTCCTCTGTGGCCTTGGGATTTGCTTTGACCTCTTTGTGACGCTGTTTCCCCATTTATAAAATGAGGATAAAGCTGCTTCCTGGATCCTAAGGTGTTGTGGGAAACAGCAAATACTTATTGGTTGTCATTGGTCTTGGAAATGGGAAGTATTGCATAAAGTGTTCTTACTCCAACTGAACTGATGTTCATTTTACTACTTGGCTCTTACAGAGCAGTTTATGAAGGAGGTTGGTAGCATTGTCCCCATCCTGCAGATGGGCAAACTGAGGCATAGGGCAGGGAAGTTACTTGACCAACATTATCCTGTAGAGCAGAGCAGAAACCAAACAAAGATCACCTGAGTCCCAGTCCAGTGCACTATCCACTAGAGTTAGGAAAATGCTCCTTCTCCAAGGATGATTACTAGATACAGTCTCTTATATGCATCCATCAAGGTCAACATCATGAGAATTAAGGATGGATATGGAGCCTCCAATATGGCTGGGAGGAGAAGTGAAGCTAAAAAGGCAGTGAGCCCTGCCATCCATGGCAATACCCTTTGTTGGCTATCCTGGCCATAGACTTATTTGTTTTGGGTTGGGTGCAATTTGGATGGCCTAGTCCAAGGCCCCCATGCAGGGTTGGAGCAACATATCCATTAACCCTAATAGATAAGTCTAGTGAAAAACCCAGATGGTTGGTTTCCAAGGACAAATACTAGGGACAATCATATATAGTGTTAGCTAATGAATTATTCCAAGCTAAAGGGCAGAGCCTAAGGAGTCTTTGGCCTGCTTGACTCCACTGCAGGCTTCTTGAACTAGAGCTTCCCACCTGGAACTGTAAATCCTGGACTGGGATTTTGGCTATCCCAAATGGATTCTCTAAGGGAATCATTCTGGCAAGACTTTCGGGCTGAGCCACTGAGAATCAGATATTCAGACCTAAAACACACCCCCTGGGATTTGTCTGCAGTTGTTGCTCAGTGGGAAAAAATAGGCATAAGCTTAGTGTAGCCTGCACAGGTCAAAGAGAAACCTTGTCATTGGGGGTGGGCCACAAAAAGGGGGTTTCTCACAGGAAAGGTATAGCTCATAGACAGGTAACCTTCCATGTATTCACATGTGCAATACCCTTCTTTGAACATGAATATAGTACTCTCTTGCCTCCTAGTATTTCCCAACTTGGAAGCCAGAAAAAGCTGTATATTGTATTGACAACAGGAGCACTGGAGGTGGGAAAATTGAGTCTGGATCTACATTGCTATGCAAGCTTTCTGTCATGGTTTAAGAGTCAAGTGGTAAACCGCATTTTGCTTTTGTAGCCTCACTGAGCCATGAATAGATACCACGCACCTCTATCTTGAACAGTACTGTAACCATCAGGCAAATGGGGTGGGGAAGGTGACTAGAACCAAGAGCAAACTTGAATGCAAAATGGGAAAGGAAAAAGTGAATGAAGAGGAAAACAAAATAGGATGAAGGAAAAAGAAAAGAGTGCATGGTCAGGAAGAATCCTGGCAGGCAGTTCAAAGAGCAGTTAGGAAATACAATTACCATATTTTTTGTGTACAACATGCCTGAAATATACTGTGCACCTTGTTTTTGAAACAGAAAGAAGACATTTTTTCCCCAGATTTATGGCTGCATAGGCTGCAGCCTAATCTTTAGCTGACTTGCCCTCCCTTTTCTGCTTAACTAAAAACCTAGCTGCTGCTGAAGACTGGTCTCCATGGATAGGCATGATTTAAAAAAGATCTAAAGATTCTCCAGGGTTATGAAATAGAAGGGGAGACACCAGAAGCAGATAGCAGACAGTAAAATTACCCAAAGAAATATTAGCTTGATTATTGAACATCATGACCATTAAAACAGGCAGATGACTGTTAACATCTGGGTAGTGAAGAACAATGAGCTATTAAATCAACTGACTCCCTTGGCTGCCTCCTTAATACATACATTCCAATCTGGGGGGCTGATTTTTGGGGAAAAAGGTGCATGTGTTGTATGTGAGAAAATACAGTATATACATATGTATGCAGATACACATGCTCCTCTGTCCCTATCACCAGCCCCAACCATTCCTCTCACCATATCTTCTCTCCCAATCCCATCAGATTGCACATCTACACATCTACTCGTCCTGCACACACATCCACATCTCTCTATGCAAATCCACTACCATGACTCTATTCATTCATATCTACCCATGGATATCCACATGTACCCACCCCATCTCCTTCTCTATGCCTATATGCATTTAATTATGCCTTTCATCCATTCATACTGCATTTTCCTGTCTGTATAAACCCAGCCTGGCCCACATGCATTTATTGAAGCTTATTCTATGCCCCTCTTG
>NW_017728993.1:61821572-61848498 GCF_001723915.1 Gavialis gangeticus
ATTAAATAAATGCGTAAATAAAAAACTGTAAAGGAAAACTACCCAGAGAGCTCCACCTCCGAATGCCAAAACAGCTGCCTGCATGGCTGAAGCCAAGTCACTTCCTTGTGTCAATAGCAGAGCCATTTCCATCTCCACTTAAAGTAACAAGGTGCAGTTTCATGGCATTGAGTGACAAAGGAGGGTGACGAGCTCACCCCTTACACAGGGATAATAGTGGAGTTCAAGCAGGTCTGCCTGCCCCAGGGATCACCAGCTGGGATCAGCCAGGTTCTCCCAGCCATCTGGGGAATGGTATCAGGAGAACGCGCAGGGGTGGGCGTGCATATGGGAGGATGGGAAAGGCAAGAGAATACAAAGACTTAGAAAGGTAACACAGAATGCAGTGGTAATGGTGTTGGTAGAAACATCTGTTAAAAAGAATACAAAAGTGACTGCACTGAGGGAGACCACAGCTGGCTTCTGCCCCAGGGATGGTACATGTGAAGCCCTTTGAGCAAATTTGGCCTCCTGCATGTCTGTGGTTTTGTTCTTCTTGCTCCCCTCTGTTTTTGCCTGGAGTGCTGGTGGGGCACCAGCAGATAGGTCTCCTTTCCAGGAGATTTTCCTTCTTGAAGTTTTCTCTCCCCACAACTGACTCCTCTTCTTTCACTTTGGCCTTTTCACATGTCAGGTACTAATGATTTTCCTGCCTGGTCACAACGTTAGCTTGTAACTCAGAAGGGAAAAGAGGCCCATCAGCAGTTGCCAGGCAGGCATCTCCTAGCAGAATAGGCCTGTCCCATCTTCCTCAGCTGCTTCCTGAAGGCCTGTTTGGCTCCTTGCGTCACTCAGGCCCTGCCATCTCCCTGGCTGGTCACTTGGTGTCCTTTGGAAGCACGCTGTTGGCACTGAGATAAGGCCTTTTGAAGTCTCAGCTCCCCAGCCCTCCTTCCTTTTCCTCACACTTCTTCTCCAGAGATGTCATGCAGTCCTCAAGGCTAACTGCATAGTTTGCCTGTCTCATACTCCACTGGGTTTGGCAGTTTGGCATTGAAGGCTCTCAGGGAGGACTGGATCCTTGCCACCTCATTGTTGGCCAGTTTGAGCCGGTGCCGGAGCAAGCAAGAGAAAAGGTCAAGCCGGGTTTTGCCAGGTGGTGAAAGCCGATTCACCCGGTCCCTGATTTCTATGAGCTGTAACAGGGCTGAGTCCTGGGAGCCTTGTGTGTATGGGTAATCTAACTGAAGGATCAGGTCCCGGATGGCATCTGGATCAAAGGGCAGGCTGAAACCAAAGACTTGAAAGCTGTTGATCTTCATGTAGCCCAGATTCTTAGAGGGATCCACCATCTCTAGGGGCTCATAATAGATAGTCTCATTGGAACTGTCATCCAGAGACTTGATGCGGCTCCTCAGATAGACGTGGACTGTCTCAAAGAAGGTCTTCCACCTGTTTCCTAAGGTGAGTGTCCAATTTTGGCACTGGGCGGAGGCATCAACATTAGTCCTTTCCCAGTCTGTGAAGCCACTCTCATTAACGGGCATAAACCAGCTCTCCGAGTGGCTGCCCCCAAACGGGTTGACATAGATAGCCATGACTGGCTCCAGGGTGCTGTTCTTGGTGAGACATATCTGGAGGGAGAGGGCCAGCATGATGTGCACTAGCCCTGGCTTGTACTTGTTGCTTTTCAAGGTCAGGAGCATGCGCTTCCTCCAGGAGGGATCGAACCAGCTCCCCAGGCGCATATCATTGCTGATGAATATGGAGTGCACCTCAATGCGGCTGTCCCGTTTCTGGAGCAGATACTTGAGCTCCAAGTCCTGCAGGTCAGTCTCAAGCCCTAAATAGTGCTCTAGGGACTCTGCCACCTCTGGCCGGCAGAAACCCTGGTTGAGCACATAACCTGGGTTGCAGGCCCCGCAGTGTGTGCTGTTATCATCAGCACAGGTGGCACAAGCTGACCCTTCACCCAAGGCACATGGTATGGGCCCCTGGCAGGACACTTGGTCATAAGGGCAGGTGCAACTGTGGCTTTCTTCCAGGAAAGTCCCAGGCACGATGGTCTCACTGCAGTACAGGAGTGACTGAATGCGGTTCCACCAGTAGAGTAAAGACCTAAGGAACAGGAGGCAAGAAAGAAAAGACTTTTTAGGGTGTGGACAGAATTAACAACCGAAGTGTTTCAAAGGTCCAGATGTACACGCATGCATGCCCTTTGAAATGCTTCAAAAGCAATGAAGTACTTCAGTGCTCTGTACATGCGTACACTGTAGAGAGTGTGTCAGGGGACCTCTGGGCTCTCCAGAATCCCACATGTTTTTATCTCTGTCTCCGCATTCACACACAGAGGGAGGAGGAAGGAGAGTGGTGCAGACTGTGGGCATTCTGCTGGCCAGAGCTGGGTATACCCTCCAAGATGGAGCAGAAGGTGGAGCCAAAGTGGGAGGTAGGTAAGCCCCTCTCCAGACTGCTACCTCCCCCTATTCCCATCCCCCACCCCTTGGGCTGGAAGTGGCAATGGCTTTCCAGCCCCCATTCTCTGGGTACCTCTCCAGTTCCAGTGGGCACATGGGTCCAGCATCCTAGTTCTGGCAGGGAGTGGTGCTCAGGGAGAGCAGGTCCCCACAACCTCCTGTGATGTCCCCTGGGTAGAGAGCAGCAACTCTGAAGCACTGCATCCAGGGAACACTACAGGGGCTGCATGTGTATCCCCCAATTCATAACGGAACTTGAAATATTTCCAAGTCCAGTGTGCTAGAATATGCTTCAATTGTTTGCTTATTGTTTTGATGCTAGATACTAGTGGTGGAGATTGAATCCTCATCTGAGCCATGGCCTAGGCAAAGTTCTCCATCTCCTGACCTGCCAGCACTAGCTCCAAGAAGAATAAAACAGCTCAAGTCTCTGTGTCCCCCTCTGCCTTTGGTCTCTCTGCTGAGTGAGCTGACATGGTTGGAAACTTCTAGTGGACACTGTGTAGATAGAGTGAAACTGATCACTTAAATCCGGTTTGGATTATACAGAGCAGTATTTAAGTGGATAGGGTTGCCCTTGCTCCACTAACCCAGTCTGGAACAAGGCAATCTAGAGCAGCAGTTCTCAACCTTTTTTGCACCAGGACCCATTTGTAAACATCAGTGGCCAGTCCTGACCCACTGCCCCTCATCCCCAGGCCCCAGTCCCACAGTATGTGGAGCAGAGGGGTCCCAAGCAGCCCCTTGCAGGCTGGAATTCTGCCAGCCTGCATGGGAAAAGTCACGGTTTCCCATGTTTTCCCCTTTAAAGGAGAATCCATTTTGTTAATCTGTTTTTAAAGTTTGTTTGCAATCCTTTCATAGATTCTTGTGACCCACTTTTGGGTGTTAAGAAACACTGATCTAGAGCAGACTCCCTGGACTTGCTGATAAGATTCTGTACCTCTCTTTTGGCAGTTTGAAGCGAGGTTGCCGGTGGCAGCGTTTGCTGAGGTTGAAGAGTCGTCGGACAAGCCAACGGGTTTTCTTGGACAGCAATTTCAAGCTGGTGCCCAGCTGCTGGTAGCGATGCTGAACATCAAGGTCCATCACCCAGTACTGTGAGATAGCTGTCATGTTCAGGAAACGGTCTCCAGGGAGTCTCTTCACCAGGGTCTGGAACTCCTCTGTAGAAAGAGAAGGGATAGTCAGCACTGTAGGAAAGCCATGCTGCAATCCAGGTAGAGTAAATGGGTGAGGGAGGGTCTATTGTTCAAGCTAGAGTCTTTCCCCTTCCCTGCTTTTCAGTTTAAATACCCAAATTTTAGCCACTTCTTGGTACTCAACTAACCATGGTAATTCTTAGCAAGGAACAGAGCCCTTCCCACCACCATGACACCAGCTTTGTACTTGGTTCTGGAGTGCATGTAGATTCGCTAGACTGTTGCTAATGCACACTAATACGTTACTGCTAGACAGTCAATCCTCACAGTGACCCCACAGCGGGGCCACGTTCCCTATTCTTGTAGGTAGGGAAACCAAGACAGGGGGATGACATAACTTGCTCAAGATTTTAGAGCCAGGATTAGAACTCAGCATGTGTCCTGCCTTATTGCATTATCCTCAAATTGCTGGATCACATCATCCTTGAGGAAAAATACATGTGGACTATAGGCTTCTTGCCACAGGACCTATTCCTTTGTCATGTGCATGTGCAGTATATAGCATAATTGGGTCTTGATCTCTAGTTAGGCGTGTCTGCGCACTAATACAATACAAGTAACAATGGTAGCAACAAAACCCAGCTCTTACATAGCATTCTTCATCTGTCCATCTTAAAGTGCTTTATGGAGCAGACTGGTTAAATTATCCCCACTTTACATATGGGGAAAGTGACTTGCTACTCAACAACAGAGCCAGGGACAGCAACCTAGGTCTCCTGCATGATAGCTGTGTACCATCCACAAGGTTACACTGATGTAACCATCATGAGGCCTTCATTATAAGAAGTGCTAGTCATACCCACTGGAAGAAAGAGTTCTCTCTCCAAAGGGGATCTGGCCTAAAGCGATGTAATGGACAGAGGGCGGGGGGAGAATATAGACGGTGAGTGACTGGAGGCAAAAGGTGCCAGAAGTAGAACCCTGATGTCTTGATTCCCAGTAATTTGCCCAATATACTACATCATCTTGCCTCCCTGAGTTCACATTAATAAGCTTTCATTTGCCTGGGTAGGAAATGCCAAGAGAGACTGGTGTTTCTTCTACCAATGACACCAGTTCTTTACATCCTGACCAACTCTGTATCTTCCCAGCGTAATCTAAAATCAGTGTTTTATACACGCACCTCCCAGGGGAACTGAGAATCATTCCCACGTCAAGACTGATGGACCTGCAGGGCAGTCTCTTCTCCCCTGTAACTAAACACGCCCTGATTTCCTACAACATCTTGTTACAACCCCATGCTATGAAATACGCAGGGTAGCATAGAATCTGGTGTTGCAAAATGCTGAGTGCAAATGTACGTGCATGTGTGTATCTCACAAAACAGTGCAAACTCTTCTTCCCCAACTGCCTGTAGCTGGTGTTGGGGTAGCTCTATATAATACTGGATGTGCTGACTCAGACTGAGTACTGCTCTTGAAATGGTTGTTCTTGATTATAAACGAAAGGAGACTTGGCCTCACCTGACTCCTCAAACTGTCTGTTGTGATTGTTCCAGGCGTCCTGGATCTGGAACAGGCTGTCTTCCATTGCCTGGATGTCCACCTCTGGGCAGTTGCATTCTGGGAAACTGGGCTCACAGTGGCACCAGCAGTCATTCTTCCTGCAGAGGAGCTCGCCCTCGGAGCTGCAGGTGATGTAGCTGAGCGCGGCACCCACAAAGCGTTCCCGCAGGTAGCCAGGCAGCAGCACTTGCAGACCTGGGAAAAGGGTGGGAGCCACAGGGGGTTAGGAAAACACCCAGAGCAGAGCCAAGCGTGCATGTCCCAGCACACAGCACTCCGACTCCCAACTGTATGGATACAGGGAAAAGATCAGCCTTACTAAAGTCAAGCCATTTACACCAGGGCTGAATTTGGCCCATATTCCACAACACTGACTCACATGACAGGGCTAGATGCTCAGTTGGCATAAACTGAAAATTCTACAGTACCACAGAAGGAGCTTACACCAGTTACACCGACTCATAATCTGGTCTAGGGACATGAACTGAGCAGGACTGATGACCTTCACTGTTGCCTCCAAAGTTTCTTCTGTTAACCATCTTGACAAAAGGTCAGCTATGGAGCTCCGGTCTAGAAACAGATTAATCTCTACAAATGAGGATCCCCTCCATTCAGGTAGGCCCTAAGCTGCAGATCCTCATTTAAGATGGTGAAGCAGGTTTGCCTGCATGGGAAAGAGGGAATCATGGTACTAGGGGCTGAATCAGTTTAGATAAAACAAGCAATGGTTGAAACCTCCACCCCAAGGTTAATTCAAGCCCAAAGTTTAGAGAGAGGAAGTTGAATTTACTTTCTTTATGGCCACATTCCCCCCAGTTCGTGTGTGGCCACGTTGAAGATGGGTCCTGATCAGCCCTTGTAATTGAAATGCTGGACATCTAAAAAAAATGCTGACTTTTTAGCTCTTTTTGGTTTTTGTAGCTCTAAGGAATTTTCAGTAGTGTGGATAGGGTTCGGCAGAAATTCAGGGATAGGGTAAATCAGTGTCACTGTGTTGACTCCTTCTTCACTAAATGAGGCTCTGGCCCTGGAAGTCTGATCCTGCAGCTGCTGCATACTCACAGTGGCTATAGGATTAAGCCCTCAAACATCTGGCCTGAATCTTTCTGTCACTGTACCAGTGAGGTGAATCCTAGTTTAGTGCCTTATTGCTGACACACCAGCTGTCTGGGGCCTGGATTAGATTGCTGCAGCAGTTATCTGTTCTAGCTCAAGCCTTGCCCCTTCTGACAGCCACTGAGTCATTAGCTGTTTCCCACACTAGCATTAACTATCACCACACACTCAGGCCTTCCCTTGAGTGTTGTCCCCATCCTACTCATGTATTTCTACTGGGACATTCAATCCCCAATATTGTGGGTTGAGAGACACCTGTACAAGCTCTGCATCCTCAGGGGGGGAATTGGGTTAATTCTCCCAGTGCTTGCAGAGTTGACCCATCATGAGTTTACTGGCGCACAAACTTGCCAGATAAAGGGCAGGGAAAGGATGAGCGGATACGAAATAGCGGGTCATTTTTCTTCCTGAAGCCGTATTGTGTAGCTTCCAGAGCATGCCACTGGCAAAACAGTCTGCGTGCATCTGTAATGAGAGCTCCCCTCTGAGGGTTATTGATTTGATAATGCAGACAATAATATCTTAACAGGAGGCCAATTCCATTAGAGCTTTCACAGACACTAACTGCATTCCTGTGCAGTACTCGCTCCCTAGCAATTTGCGAGGTGCAGGTCTCTGAGAGTATGAGGCCCATAAACACAATGACACTTGGCAGTTTCATTCCTCCCATTACTGCAGCCAAGGAGATATGGCGAGTCACACCACCTCCCCGTCCAACTCCCCTTACCTCCCTTCCTCTGCTCTGTTTTTTTTCTTGTCTTAAATATGCATTTAAATATGGCCTCCAATAACGGTGGCCATATTTAAATGCATATAAAGCCAAGAAATGTTGGCATGGGGGGAACTGGTGTTTTCTGGGAGGGTTCTGACAGCACAGGGAAGGCCAGACCACATCTAGCTCTCCCTGCCTCCCCATTTCCCAGGCTCTTGTTGCCCTACTCAGTCATGCCCCCACCTGACAGATTCCTGTTCCTGCCACCTCAAGCACATTCCCATCTAACCTTGTAAGGACCAGCTGGCTCTCTACTGGGTGCAGCAGTGCTCTGCTCACTCAGGTGCTGTGAACATATAATAAAGATATGTGCCTACTTACAGTGGTCTCCTGCAGTACTGTGGGCATGCCCTGTATAAATGGGACAAGGTTGGTAAATGGGCCAGTCTGAACTAATTAATATACCAGTATATTGTCTTCCTCTCTCTGCTTCTGTCCCTTCCTCTCTCCTTTCTTCAGTATCCCTTCTCTCTGCCATTGCCTTCACTATCTCTGCCTTCCTCCATAACCTGCTACACCATCTTGCTTTAGTAGGTGGTCTGGCCTTGGCTGGGCAAGGAAAACGACAGGAGAAAAGCTGGCATACTTACCTAGTAGCTGGACTTTGTTCTCAGGGCTTTGCACAAGCACAGAGCTGACTGAATCCAGGTTATCATAGTTACTGCAGCCAAGAGGCCCTGTCCGGGTTTCTGTCACCTACATAAGAACAAAGTGCCATGAGGGCAGTGATGCTGTAGCACATCTCAGCTGTTAGGGTTTGTGCTTCCAACTGAAGATGCAGGCTGGTAGAGCTGTATACTTCAGTCTCGGCCTGTAGTACCTCTCCCAGCCCAGCCCTCTCAGGACTCTAGTCTTTTAAAACATGGAAATAGCTCTAAGTCACTGGGCCTGCTTGTAACAATAAAGGGGGTCTAGCCATGTGATCATGGAGAAGCTGGGCAGCCAGTCAATTCCCAACCCAGCAAGCTTAATGCCAAGGAGTAGTTAAGGATGGAAAAGATATGGCATATAGGTGCAATAGGGGATTATCCCCAGCAGGCCTGGGAGAGAGGCCCCTGGCTGAAATTGCCCCAGGGGTCATGTCATACCAAAGCTCTGGTGCTCAAATTCTCATGGCAGGTCAATACCATGAGGGGAGCAAAAGGTGAAAGTGAATGGATGGGAGGTAAGTGATAAAAGAAGTAGAGGAACAATGTCCCCATCACTGGCATCTAGCACCTTGGAATGACCCTGGCCAGCAGAGATGATTAGATGTTGAAGAGCGGATGGGTGGTGGTGCTGGGGGAGGATCTCTCCTTCCTGATAACCAGCCCAACACCAGTGATGGCTTGTGCCAGAGAACAGTACGGGTAGTGCCTTGAGAGAGGGGAAATAAGTGTGTGCTAACTGGCCTGTTGACAGAGAGCAGCCTGCCTCCAGCCCAATTAAAACTCAGCTTCATTAGCGTGTCCAATTTCCCATAAATAACATAAATGTGTTAATCTCACTCGAGCTCCCTGCTTACTCTCCCCTCCTCCCTACAGGGATTCTCACTGCTGGAGAGCTGGCTTTCTGATTGCCAAGCTGGTTGAGGAGACCACAGAGAGAGTAGTTGCTTCATCTGGCTGTGATCATTTGCCCTGGATGCTGCATCCAGAGAGTGTTAAGCATGTAGCTAGTAGGACGCTGCTGTTAGGTGCGTTATACTGAGATGAAGAGACTGGTAAAGCCCCTTCCCCTCTCTTGGTAGTCTGTGGCACACCTATTTTATGCTACCTAACCTTCATTAGACACACTAAATATAAGCCGAATCAAATTAATACGAAGGGCTTCAGAGAGCATCCAGGTGGCAGGTTTGTGAGTCAGGAAGAGAACTTGGATGGCACCAGTGGAAACATCCTGCACTCATAAAGTGCTCTCCATCTTGAGATCACAAAGCACAGCCCTACTCTGCAGAGGGGAGACGTGGAGCATGGAGAACTGTTCAGAGTCACTCTGGGGCTAGGCTGCAGGTCTCTTAATTTCCCGTCATGCATTAAGCCAGTGGTGCTCAACCTTCTGGCCCCATGGACTGGATGAGTGGCATGGGGCTGGGTGCAATCCAACAGTGCGCTGGGCCAATCTCCAATGCCAGATCTGGCCATGTGCCCATCTGCCCCACACGCAGGGGCTCCCTGTGGGTCCGGAAATTTGGAGGCAGGGGAGCAACAATTAACACTGCCACACCTCTCCCATTGCCAGATTTCCAGACTCATGGAAAGATCCATGAGCTGCATGACACAGCTCATGGGCTAGATCTGAACACACTGCACTACACCATATTGTCAGAAGCTGATCAGTGGTTGGAGAGAAACTTAGGCTGGTTCTGCACAGTGGGGGAAAAAGGAGAGGCAGCAAAGTAAGGAGGACAAAACCCAAGTCCTCTCTAAACAGTTTGCCCAGGACAGCTTTTATCCAGCCTGAGCAGGAGCTGGTATGACACTTCCAGGAGAAAGAGCATGAACACAGCAAGCAGCAGTACTATCACAGCAAATGCCTGCCAGAAGGAACCCAGCCACTTGGCACATGTGATCCCTCTGGACCTACAGCATGCAGCCTTGAGTTCAGGATTGCCCAGCTTAAGCTCCAGTCTGCAGCCACACAGACATAGACTCTTTCCTCTCTGAGAAGCCAACTCCACTCTGCAGGTGAGGACTTCATTGTGCTGGCAGAGCTCACAGGGAAAAGCTTTCATGATAGTGGCAGGATATGGCAAAAGAATGAAGTGTTGGGGCATGCCTTAAGTAACTTATGGGTCAACAAACTGGCAGGGGAGGGCTTCTCTTTCCATGCTCTGCCTTATCTACTTAGATTGCAAATTCTTCAGGGGCACAACGTTGCATGGCTCTGCACCAGTGCAGCATCTGGTACACCAGACTTGGTAGAAACAAGGACCTGTTGCACTGGGGACGGGATTTACTCCTTTCACTTTAGCACCACCATCATCTTCTTAACAACAGCAAAGTCCAGACCTTCATGTCCCCCATCAGGACAGGCAGGGATCCCTTCACCCCTCCACTCCCCTGTTGTTCCCTTATAGGGCCCCATCAGCAGCATTACCTTGATGGCCGCTGTTGCTATCTGGATGTGGTGGAGCCTGCGCAGTGTGCTTTCCCGGTCAATGAAGTAGGAGGCAGCCAGCTGGTGCAGAGTCTCCAGGGAGACAGCAGAACTGTTCCCGGCCCCTCCTGTGCCAGTTGTTTCTGCCTTCCGGCTCAGTTTGCGCTTGTCCACAAAAATGGTCAGAGACTCTTCTCCTGCACAGGCACACAAGCTGCGTGGTTTGCTACTGGAGCCTTCCACTTCCCTGCACCTTCAGTGACCTTCCATTGCTCCTTGGCCAGGGTGGGGAGGGAGGTAGGGTGTCTCTCCAGGAGGGCCACCAGACAGTCACTTATACCTCTAACAGCCTAAAGATCCAACCAGTTGGCGGTTGGATGCATCCCTCCACCCTAGCCTCTTACCGGTGTGCAGAGGAGAGAGCAACTTGTCCAGAAGGACCTCACTCAGTGCTGAGGTAGGGTACATCAGAAAGAGCCCCAGCCGGCTTACAGCTGGTCCCATAAGATGCTACAGGCTGAGCTCCAGGACACCAGCAGCACAATAGCAACCCATTTGCCTGTGCCACTTCTGAGCTAGTTCATAGGCATTGCCACCCAGTAGGCAACAAGTCAGTGCTCAGTCAAGAGATTCAGCCACCCTTGGATGTCCAGGAAACCCAGCTGTCTGCAAATACTGTTACAGTTGAGGTGGAGGAGAGGAGTTGGAGACCTTCTCTCCTTCACAGCTGCCTCCCCACCCAGTCCTCTGGCTGGGGATCCTTCCCTAAGATGGGTTTGTAGAACCTGCTTCTCATCAGGAAGACCCATCACTGATTATATTTTCCCACCCTGGTTCCAACACCACCATTTGCAGAATAGAAACCAACAGGCTTGGGCATAAATACCTGTTTCACCTCTTCTCTAAGCAGGAGGCATGTTTTTCATGTCCCTGTCACAGTCCTGAGCCTTGGCCCATGCCTATTATCTAAATTAGCAGTTCTCAACCTCAGGT
This sequence comes from Gavialis gangeticus, assembly GCF_001723915.1. Classification (NCBI taxonomy): domain Eukaryota; kingdom Metazoa; phylum Chordata; order Crocodylia; family Gavialidae; genus Gavialis; species Gavialis gangeticus. The sequence continues at coordinate 61,832,695 of NW_017728993.1, forward strand.
TGCAACCCAAATGATGGTTGAGGGGGCAATGCCAGTGGTACTGCACACAAAGGACAAGCTGTGCTGTGTGCTGGGAACTCCCCCGACCCCCAGGCCACTGCTGCTGCTGCACTCCGCTCCCAGCAGTGAGTCGCAGCAAAAAAGGTTGGGAACCACTGATCTACACCAAGCAACCCAGCACTTGAGGATGATGACAATATGGATGGGACTCTTATGGGAGCCTGGCAACACTGTGTCTCCAATGGTCAGAGGAACTGCTGTGGAGTCAGACGAGGCTCTCCTACCTCTAGCTCTCAGGCCAGTTGTAAGCATTAATCTAAGCAAAGTGGAAATGCCTGTCTACTCCCAGCCCCACAGTCTCTCAGTAATAAGTCTCTATACTGCTGCCCTTGTATTTAGCTGAATGTCCTCCTATGGCTACCCATTGCTACCAGCTCTGAGCTGCGCATAGATATTGAACAGTTCTATGCAGCTATTTTCAAACTCTCCCTCCCATTTTCTGATGCTAGTCTATAATAAAAAAGTCCCTTTGTGCTAAACACTAGTCATGGGTCCCCACTGAAAATAGTGGCCAAGAATTTCTGAAGTTCTCAGCAATACTGGGGACCTGGGTTTTTTCAGTAAGCATAGAGCACCTGTCCTCTGGAAAAAATGGTCCTTTCCAGGAGGTGTCCAGCTGGGCCCCCAAATTCACTAGGCACTTTGGAGAATCTTGCCATTTCAAGAGCAGTTGCACTAGCAATATGCATTCCTAGAGCTCTTTATATCCTGCTTTCATCTTGGAGCTGATATGAGCACAAATATAACAAAATACATGTAAAGGGCACCATGGTCTCCTGTTTGGAGGACATGAGGATCTCCAGCTGGTGGAAGTAGAGTTAACTCCATTGGCATCGGTGCTGACTAACACCCCTTGAGGATCTAGCCCAGGAGGAAGCTGAAGCTAGAAGTCAGCAGATGGGGGAACATGAGGCACTCACCTCCTAGAGTGGCTGAGAGCAGGAAATGTGTCCCGTATTTTTTTATCAGGTTTTCTGTTATCTGTTGTAGGTTGGGCCTTCGTCCCAGGAGGCGGATGTTCCGGATGAACTCTGGGGCCAGGGGCAGGGGCAGGCTGAAGAAATCCTTCCGTTCCAAGACCAAGTTATTCACCTTCCAGCGAGCAAACTCTCTGCAGAAAGGAGCCAAGGAGAGTAACTGTGAACTCCAGGAGCCAGGTGAGAGGGAGGGATGAGTGGGAAACTACAGAGAAAGGCTGAAGTTAGGTGCACTGTATGCAGTGGTCATTGCATATTTTTTCATTGTTAGGGAACATGAAGGTAGTAGCTAGAGGCTTCCGTCCTCCAGACACAGAAAGATGAAGTGAGCTGGCAACTGAATCTAGGCACACTGTAACTGCTTCACCATCCTCCCCATCTTACAACCCACATCACTCAGTCAGGTTTCCTCCATACAGGTAGGCAAAAAAGCCTAGTGGCCTTTGTGCTATGTCCTGCAGGTATGCTGGTGGCTACCTTCCCAGATCAAATAAGCGCTGGGAAGCATTGCAGCATTCTGTGGTACAAACCCAGACCTGTCTGATGTGAGACTTGGAAATGTCTTATATGGAGGGACTGGGCCAGGGGTATAGCAATAGTACCTGGGAACAGAGAACAAGATGGATTTGGCATCCATGTAATGTCTTCCATAACTTGTGATATCAAGCTGTATCCAAGAGGTTAACATTCCTCCAGACTGCCTCTCTGGCAACCCACCGCTCTGTCCTTACAGCGTAGAGAACAGGGCAGAATGGAGACATGTCTAGGTCCAGATCAAAAGGTAAAGTGCATCTGTCTGTGTATGTTTGAGTGAGGACAGATGGGAGCTGCAGATGTCACTCAGACATCATTGCCCTTTTCTCAGACATTAACGCATAAAATGTTTAGGGTGATATCCAGTCACCAAAGAGCTGATCAGTGAATAGTACCATGGCAGCAGAGTATCCATGAGAGTGCTCCCTGCAACTGCCTCTCTGTGGTGCCCACAACTTTGTAGGCAGCAGAGCCAGGCCCAGGCTGTGGTGTGGCCCAGCTTTCCACAGCTGGAGTGGAATCCCATGCCAGCTAGAGAGTCCCAAAGCAGGAGCTCTAGATTCAACTATGCATATTTTCCAAGCAGGCTGAGCAATGAGGAGCATTTTCAAGGATGGCTATATAGACTGGTGCCTAGACAAGTATCAGCTAAGACACATGTCTATACTTGTGGGTTACAACCCAGATCCTGTGCCTGAGGACAGCAGCCAAGATGCAGGCACACATGCACAAATTAGCTGATAAAAATTGCTTGCACATGCCTGTGCTATCGGCTTTTGCTTGCCCCTCCTATATCAGACAGGTGTGAACTGATGAGGGCTGGAGTTCACCAAAAGACAAGCCAGGAGCTGAGCAGACTGCCCCTTTCCTACAGTCTGACCCCTTCAGGCGGCCACCTAGAGCTTCATCCAAATCCTGGTAAGGTCATTGAAAAGACTTCTGCTGCCTTCATTCAGTTTTCTGAGTTCCCAAAGACAGGATCAGTATTATAACAGCACGTAAGGGATGCAGTGGAGATCAGGGCTCTGTTGTCATAGGGACTGTACAGACACACAGTGAAAGAGGTCCCTGTATCCAGTCTAAAGGACTAGACAAACACAGGGCAGGAAGGGAATTGTCCTGCCCAAGGATACACTGTAGGTCAGTGGCAGAACCATGAAGAGAATTCAGGTCTTCTTACAACTATGCAAGGGCTCTCTCCATTAGTCCATATGATTTACTAAAACCTTCAGGGTGAAGTTTTAAGCCAGAGGTGGCCAACGTATGTCATGAGTGCCACAAGTGGCATAGGCAGTCTCTGTGTATGGTACCTGACAAATCAGGGAGGGGATGGGGGATACGGTGGCAGATAGGGCAGGAAGCAGAAGACAGAGGAGCAGATCAGGCAGGGAGCACAGAGTAGTGAGTAGAAAGCAGAGCAGCAGATTGGGCAAAGGAAGGGGATCAGAGTAGCATTTGGAGAGGGTGGGGGGCTAATTTGTGGCATGCCTGCCAAAATGGTTGGCCTGCACTGTTCTAAGCAAAAGCTTCTGCCCTTCCGCAACTGTTAGTTATAATAACAAGCTATTTCATGTTAATGGCATGTGTGACTGTAATAAATTAATCAAACACACTTATTACTTGTAATTGTCATGCCGCCATTGGATTATATATGAAAATTAAACCCTATGGGGTCTAATTCTTCTCATTTATAATAGTGCCATCACAGTGCTGATTTACACAGATCTAAAAGGAGAATCAGTCCTTCTGCTTTAAATATGCAAATATTATTTGATGTAAAGACAGCCTAGTGAGGATTAGCAGGTTTGGAGCTCAGGCCTGTTTCAAATCACCAGCTCTTGTATCCTGCAGGCAAAACAATAGGCTAATTTGCTCGCCACTCTCTACAAATGCCTGAGCTAAGGGGACTGAGGTGTAAGTATTGGAGTGTTATTACCCTTTTAAATATATAGTGTCACTGCATGTATTCCTTGTATACAGTGTCATGCCATCAGATCACAGTTATGTAAGCAGCATTTGCTCCTGTTCCCAGTGAAATCAAGGGTAAAACTCTCTTTGACTTGAATGAAGAGTCTGGCTCTAAAGGATACAGCAAGTTTCTGCTGTGTCCAGTCACAAACTGGCTTGGGGACTACACCAGCAGGGTTTGAAGCCATGCCCTTCCCAAGCATGAGCATCCTAATAGCACAGGATCCCCCAGCTGTCGGGAGCTGTTATGTTTGAGGCTATCACTGGATGGCACTGTGGCAGGAGTGCTATGTCAGGGTGGGCCCTATCTGGTGCTGTCACCACCAGTATGAGGGACCATGTCACCTCTTGTAGGTGGGGATTGCAGGAGTGGAGGGAGTACAAAACTACAGCCTGAACAGTGAGCAGCAAGCAAAATCCATCTCCTCTCTAGGTCCATCACACAGAAACATTGCTAGTCATTCTCTACCCACCACTGAAGGAAAAGTAGAGTAGTTTCATCCCGCTCTCTTTTATTACATAGGAAGAACTGAATAAAATTGTGACAGGCCCAAGGTCACTCAGGCAGTCTGTGGCTGAGCCAGTACTTGAACTCAGGTGTCCCGAATCACAGACCACTGCAGGTCATCATTCCTGCTCACTTGTGGTCCTGTAAAAAGTTTTCCTGGTGAACAGGCTTTTAAGCTGCCTTTGCCAAGCCTTATGAGCCATCTCTGTACTGATGGACACTACCAAGGAAAAGGACGCTGGCAGCATGTGCTGGCATTTCGTAATTTTTTAAGTAACATCTTAACATCTGCAGCTGCAAAATGTGTCATCCAGTCTGTGCCAAGACCCTGCCTAGCAGGGCTCCCACAGCCCTGGCACTGTCTGCAATCACTGCAAACCCGGCATGGAGGCAATTTACCAGCCTGCTGTGTTCTCAAACAACAGCCCCATAAACAATGATCGGCTAATTTCCTTCTAATCTTCACAATTTCATTCTAATTAAAATCAGGCTGCGCCTTTCAGGCAGTTTAATTAAGGGTGATTGGGAAAGATGGAAGGAAGCATGGGGGTGATGGCTAGCCAGTGTAGCTGACTTTGCTCCAGTGGTGTCCTAGGGCTCTGAGATGGCCCCCTGAGTAGTTTTTTAAATAGGCTAAATGTGAAATGGAACAGAAATACCAGAGAGCAGACAAGCAGTTGGAGTGCAGCTGTGAGGCTGCAGAGCCCTGAGCAGCCAAGCGTGGTTGCCCTCTCTTTCTCTTTTTCCAACAATCATTCTGGCCCAGGGATTCCCATCCCGCACCTGGGCAGAGAAAGAAGGCCCAAATTGCTAGCTTTGTGCTCTCCTTCACCACTTTCCGTCATGTCCTTTAGGCTCTGGGCCCAACTCTGGCAGGTGTCTTGGTTTGAGTAGACTGCAAAGGGCTGATATGTTTGGGGGCAGAGGGAGGGACTTTTGTGCCCAGATGGAGAATGGCAGAGAAGAAGAAGCTATGCAGGGACTAAGGGAGGAAGGCCAGTAGGTCCAGGTTATGAGTTGGGGGAATACGTAAAAAGAAGGAGGTGTTGGTGGAGCAAGGCCCAGCTTGGCCAGCTTCACTACCTCCCCCATCCATCCCCTCCAGCTGCCAGCATGGTGGCACAGATCTTAGCAGCAGCCTTGTCTCCCCTTGATCTGGGAGAAGTATCCCTCTGAAATCTCTGCCTTGTGCTTTGCTCAAGGGTTATGGGTGTCTACCCTGCTTAAATATCTTAGAAGACACTTGTTTTGGTCCATGGTTCAGGTTAGCTGGCCCTCCCACCACCAGGGACCATGAGTTGGGTTCCCTCCACAGCTCTCCAATGCCCTGTAACCCTGGTCATTCACCTCCTGTGAACCACAGCATTACCCTGTTCTCTCCTAGCAATTCAGACCAGCCCTCTCCATTCCCTGATATTGCAAGCTCTGGGCCCTTAGAACACCTTTGCCATTGTCACATGCTGTCCTTCTAGCCCCAACACAGCTCTGCCGAGGCCTGGCATGCCTAACCATGTGCCAGCTAAGCATACGTCTGACAACACCCCCCACACTCCATTCACTTGGGACCGACAAGAGACTTGAACTCTGGTCTCCAGAACTAAAAGCAGCAGCACGTGAAACCCTGATGCCAAGCAATCCCATTTCACAAGGGTTATTGCATACATGCAGCTCTATCAGATAGAAATAAATTAACTTAGCCTGAGCTTACCCGCCCTGTTACCAAAACAAATCCAAAGGGTTGCTAACAGATTGTGTGTCTCAGAGGATCTGAGACACAAAGGTTGCCTTATTCCCTAGGGGGTGTCTCTTCCTGTCCCACCTCCGTCACCAGCTTTTTCTCCAGAGATCTCTGGGTCCCATAACAGAAAAGCATCAGCGTGTAGGAAAGAGAGAGGGAAAAAATCAGTCCTTTGGAGACATTAAACATCATAACAACACACGGATCACAGCCTGGGCATCAGCTGCCTTGTTTGTTGTCAAAAAGGGCCTTGAAGAAGCCTTACCTTTCTCAGTCTTTCAAACCTAACTCCCTGGCTGTTAAGGGTTTTGCACAAGAGATATATATTTTTCTAAGGACAATTAGGTGGATTCTGCTGCTCATTAAAGTGAGAAGCTGACAGCACTGATTAGAGCAAGGCAGAGTGTGGGCAAGCCAAGTTCCCACGCGCAGAGCTGTGCCAGAGATTCTCCAACGTGACCTACAGCACCTCCTGCTATTCCAGGCCCAGTTTTTTGCTGGCTTGAAACTCATGCATCAAATTGTGTGCGTGTGTGGGAGGAGAGGATGGTGAGCCAAGAGGAGTTTGATGTGGATGAAAGTCTAATCTAAGACCACTGGATTTATTCTCATCATTCATGCTCAGTCTGAATACCCAAGAAGTTAAAAGGCTAGGGTGCTATTAATCAAGCAACTGGTGTCCTCAGCCTAATCTAACTGAAACTGCAATCACTTCTAGTGCAAGTCTGCCCATGTACAGCTGACCTAAGTTTCAGGTTTAACTTACATCTTTGTGTTCTGTACATGAAAGACTTGTACCAGAATTGGTTGCAAAATGGTCAAGGTTTTTTATGAACTCTTTTGAAATGTACATAATTTTTGTTCTGAAGTTCTTGACAATTGTCTCATTTATTCAAAATAGTTTATGAACAGTTGCAAACAGATTTTTTGGGGGGGTTTCCTTTATTATTCCCTATTCTGTCTGTCTCTTCCTCTTCCCTTTCCCTCTTTTTCATTGGCCATTAAAAATGGTGAGAAAAAAAGGAATATTTAAAAAAAAAATTAAAAATTATCATTTTGGGGGTGAAAACCTATTTTTCAGTGAAAAAATTGTTTAAAATGGTAATTAGCTCTATTATGAGATTTCCTTATAGATAATAAACTACATATAACACATTGTAACAGTATCCATCAGAAAAGGTTCCAGGTCTGTAATGGAGGCTTTAGGCACTACTACAACAACACCAATAAAACATATTCATTGTTGTTGTTGTTAATAATGATTTATTCCTCACAAAAGGTCTGCATTAAAAGAGCAGTATTAAGGTTACAAAGTCAATCACCTGAGGGTTAGATGATGCCAGAGTTTGTTGCCTGTGCAGTCATCATTCCCCCGCCTTGTGATGTGGGCTGTAATTTTATGATGGCATACTATATTTTCCATATGACCACTACCTCATTCACTGCACAGGATGGGCTGTACTCTGGGGAGGGATCAGGGTTGTATAGTAGAAGAATACATTGGATCCCAACCTTATTTGTTGCAGAAGATGGAAGGTCTGTGTGAAAGAGACAGAGGCTGTAGCAAGACAACCAATGGATCTCATGATTAAGGCAGTTTAATTTGGTCCTAGAGAACTGGTAATTATCCCTGACTCTGCCACAGAGGTTTTCTGTGATGCCAGGCAAGTCACCTAAACCAACTTTTCCCAGGTGGTTGCTGTGCGTTTCTCAATTCTGGGTAACCAACCTGAGCTGCAGGGGTCTAGTGAGCAGAGATGCCAGGCCATTGCAGCAGCAGATAAAGGTAAAGGAAGATGTGCTTTGAATATGTATCATATAATGCTCAATACTCTGAAAAAATCAGGTGTCAGGTGCTTCAAATTGGGCCCCAGGAGTTAGTGGACACTTTTGACCTTATTCTCTTCATGCCTCATCTCCCAGAATTGTTGTGAAAATAAACCCATTAATTTTCATGAAGCACTCATTTACAATAGTGATGATCACTGTAGAAAAGCCCATGAGGAAATTAATAATCCTGTTTTCAGAAGGAGGTTTGAACAGTGTGCAGTAAATAAGGCCTAGTGCTATGTGTGAACAATGAGGAGGAAACACAATGTTGGATGGCGCTCACTGAGTGAGCCCCATCCATCCTGCTCATTGAGGGAGACAGGTGTCCTGTGGAAGAAAAATAAACAATTGTGATTGTGTAATTAAAGACTGTACTATAATGCCTGTACACAAGGGGCCCAAATCAAAGTTGCACTGGCAACACAAATGCTAGCATTTCCTCACTTTTGAGTGATTGACTTTGCAACTTAATTAGGGGGATTTTGTGTGTGATTTCTTCGTGTTAATAAAAAGTAACTTGAACCCATCCCCAGTCCAGCCATTCCACCTAGTGAATCCTCACAGGTCATCAGCAAGGTTAGAACTTTTAGATCCACGCCAGACCCTTCTACCATGCGAGCTCACCAAGTAACTAGCGCAGCAGGAATAGGTTATCATCCACTATGGGGATCAGTCCTAGAGAAGGTCAAGACATTTTGCTGGTGGGTTTCTTTGTAGAGGAAAGATATGGGGGGTCTATTCCAAGGCTCTGGAGGGGAATGTGTTCTAGTGGGTAGAAACTTGTCCTCCCATTCCCACCAACCTTGACTACTTCTTTTCAGTCCCCTCCAACCTGTCCCAGTCTTGTCTCTGTCTCACCACTCATTCCTCCTCACAGGTCCATTCCTCCCTGTTTGTTAGTCCCAGTCTCCCATGCTCAGGCTTTTCATCCCAGAGGGATAGAAATCCTAATCTCACACCTCCAATCTCCTCATCCTAGTGCTAGTTCCCACCCCTATTCCATAGATCCTAGCTTTGCTGATCTGAATTCACCACTTGTAACTCTTCACCTTGACCACTCCACCCATATTTGTCATCTCTGTCATATCCCAGTCTGTCTCTTTGTAATTCCCAGTGTTCACACCGAAAATGTCATCCCAAATAGTCAAAGCTGGCAAAGTTGTCATCAGTTGGAAACTAGGCCAGGCCATCTCTGTAACACGTGTTGCTACCAGCCTCATCTATAACATCACACTTTCCTATCTTAAGAGACCTCAATGCCTGTTATGCATTATGGACTCAATCCTGTGAGGACTGGGGTGCCCTCAAGTACTCCTAGTGTGAGTAGAAATAGAGAGCTGTCAGCACAATTCACAGGATGATCAGCATTCTTCAGCCCCTGCTGTCATGTTATTGGATAAGAATCTCATTTTTTTAAACAAACAGTGTTTAGAGCTTTTGTAGTCGCAAACAAAACCCTAAAAATCCATATTTTAAATATGCAAGAAGCAGTTATCAATGAACAGTGTCCAATAGTTGTGATCATTAAAGATGTCCTGGTTTGTAGATTAGTATTATGATTTTGGTGGAGATGACTCATGATCTCTGAACACTTGACCATACTGGACTTGCATATCTGAAATGGGTCTGCTCAGATGCCAAAGGCCAGTTTGATATCTAGTGTGCTTTGTGCATGTAGACTCAGTCTGTGTTCTTCATCGTAGTAACTGTGTACACAGAGTGAGATCACTGTTCTGCGCTTCTCGCTGATGGAAAGTCAGCCCTGTTATCCTCTATGCAGAGAGGGCAAAACTTCACTATACAAGACCTTTCGCTAAACAGTTGCTCATTATGAGCACTAGCCAATGTGGCTGTGAAAAGGGGATGAAGAGCTAAGTTGACCTGGCAGGACCTTTAACCTATGGTTATCTATATAATTCAGCCCTCCTCTGGTTCATGTACAGATGAGTCCTCCATCTTGATAATCAGCTGCTCAGCTGAGAAGTGCCTACCCTGTTTATTCTTCTTCAGCGTTGCTCTGATTTGAGAGAGTGATAACATTAGCACTAAGGGAAATACATGCTGCAAGACTGGCCAGTACCACTGGCAATAACTGAGCTGGGGACCCAGTGTGGGAGAGCAGCTTGCATGCTAGGTTCTAGGACTTACGGGAGTTGCAGGTGCTGCACCAATGATATATATAGACCAATGCATCCTAGCAATAGCTGTGTTAACCTCTGTACAAAGCAGGAGGAAGGGAGGGGGTGCAGAATGGGAAAAGAATAGAAAGCTCTGGAAGGGACTAGGAAAATCCCCAACAATCCTGGGTAGAAAATATCAGGTTGACCCTCCAGAAGATGAGCTATGGCACAGAGCAGCAATACAACCAACAAGAGGCTCACTGGGGTTCTTACACACAGCCCTTGACACTGATACCAGGTGCTAATGATTTTAGATCATGAGTCACTATGGCCCATCTGAGGCTGTGGCAGGCGGAGGCAAGTTTGCCCTCTGCTCGGCCAGGTACCCCCTAGCACACCTATCCATACAGCTAGATCACCAGGCAAAGGAGCAGGTGAAAGGACAGAAAAAGAGGAACATCACCAGAATTGCTATGTAAGTATCCCAGAGGAAATTCACTCCAGTGCAGAGAACCCAGCAACATGCAAAGAGCACACTAGAGCCTGGGTACTTAAGGAGGGCTAAAAGCAATATACAGATCTGGTGATGTTCCCTTGTGCAATAGATTACCCATGCCCTGTGCCCACAGGGTATTCAGATGAGCTGTCAAGCCAGGTGACCAGCCAGATGCACTATATGTATTTGCTTCACATGTTATGAGTGATCAGTCACCTCCCATCAGCCTCCTCAGGCCTGTGCCCTTGTCCTTGGTACACAGCTTCTGGCAAATAGGTCCTTTGCCTGCTTCACTCCACCCAACAATGACCTGGACTAGTGCAATGAATATCAGCAGTGGACAAAAGCTGTCTTCCTGAAGCAGAGAGCAAGATGGTAATTGCTATCAAATATTCTTATTATCTCCCTCTCCCCTCCAAATCCTTTTTGTGATCCTTGCAGGCATTTTTTTCTTTTGTTTTCTTTTTTTTGGCCTGCCACTGCCGTTGTCCCTGGTTCAGCCTGATTCGGACTGGGGCTGGAGTGGTTCTGGAGCTCCCTGCCACCAGGGCAGTCAGAGAGAGCAGCAGCAGCAGACAAGGGAGGTGGGGAATGGGAGAGGAGAGAGAGACCATGGAGCAGAGAGGGAAAGGGGGGCATGGATTCTTACTTGCTTCAAGGACTTAAAAAAGTCTCCATCTGCTATTCTTTCAGTGTGGTCCAAAAGATGGATATGACTGCACCCTCTCTGAATCCACCCCTGCCTGTCTTGTGTCTCCCATGGCAGACATTGCTCTTAGGACCATGCAAAGACTGTTTTTGCCAATGGCCCATGAGGGCAATGAAGGGGAAACCATAGCTCCACTTCCCCTCCATAGTGGTCAGTAGAGGTGGGTGGGCCCATTGTGGAGAACAGTAAGGTACACCATTCCAAAAGATGGTGCAGGATACCCCTCTGGGACAATGTGGCACTCTGCCCCATCCCTCCTCAATGGTTGCTCCACAGGTATGGTTAATGGGTCTACTATAGTTGCAAATGAGGGCCTCAGGCTACCTAGTAGAATATCATACTTGTCCTGTTGTAAACCCCAGGTTTCAATCCCAAGCTGGGCTGGTTTGTACCTTCCTGAGGCACATGCTCTTCCCTAGGGTGCTACAGCTCCATGTTGTTCCCCCTAACACAAGCCACTAAGCAAAGCACAGCACCTGGCCCATTACTGCATAGGGGGCTGAAATGGCCACGCTCCAGGATTTGGCTGAGTGCTCACAAGGCCAAGCTACATAAATGCAAAGAGATATTATTATAGCTACAAATGTTACAGCTGGACATTAAATTATCCAGCCCTTTATCAAACCTAGTCACGCTGTTTGACCTATTCCTGTGAAACTGCGTTCCACAGGCCAGCTCTGGGAGAAGAACCGTTTTTTCCCCCTTTATTTGCTCTACATTCACAAGCAGGATGGCCTATAAATAGAATGATTTTCCAAGCTCACTGTGAAATCACAGCAAGTTTCAAAGGCATCAGGGAGTTATTTGCCTGCCTGGCATTTGTCCTCTATTTTTTTCCTTTTTTTTCCCAATCATCTTTAGCTTTGCTTTCACCTGCTTGTGTCCTGAGCTCCAGATTCCTGCTGTGCCAGCCTTTTACTCATCAAAAATCATCCTGCTGCTGCCCTGGGATCATCTCTATGCTAACTGGGAAGGGGAATTGCACTACAGTCTCACTGATTTGCACTTACTGGGCTGGCGCACCAGAGAGATGAGGCTGTCAGGGCGCCAGCACAGCCAGCTGACTGTTCCTCAATCTATGCCCTTGTCTCAAAGCAGTTTAGAGCAGCCCCAAACTGCTCTAAACTGCACCAGCTGGCTGTGGTTCATATAGCAGCTGGGTATTACACTTTACTCCATGTACTGTTTCTCTCAAACCTCCAACTTTTCCCCATTCCTCACATGCTCTCTGGTTGAGGGGGTCTGCTTCTAAGCAGTACAAAGGAATGGAAGATCAATCAAATTCCCGTCATGCTTTTAGTTATGCTAGGTTGACCCCAAAGAATGACACTCCTTTGTGCCAAGGGAAATACAAATAAAAAAGATGGGGTTACATGGATAATCGTGCTGATGTTTAGCACACTTATCTTACCTGCCAGAAACTGGTGAGAACAGAATGCTGTCCAACATATTGAGTTTCTGAAATCCTTTATTCAAAACCAGATCTGGAAGGGGCAAAAGCTGGTTTGCATAATGCTCACAGATGTATGACAAATGCTATAAAGGACTGATGACATATGAAGTATCCCACTGATTAATGCATTGTGAACAAGCAGGCTAAATTTATTAAGACGTTAGGTAAGTGTGACTAGCTTGCTCCATGAACTGCTACAGCCATTCAACAGATTGGAATACCTTTGTCACTGCTGTTTGATTATGTTCCTAATTGTTACAAGCAATAAACTAATGGAGCTGGGTTAGGCTGGTTTAACAAACCTTTTCTTTAACCAATGGCCACCATTATTATTTTATGTATTATTAACTTGTATCACAGTAGAACCTAAAGGGTCTATCTGGAATCCAGGTCTTAACTGAGATTGTAAACTCTTTGGAGTAGAGATCATCTTTTTGTTCTGTGTTTGTAATGGCCTAGTGCAATGGGGTTCATGACTAGTCCAGGACACAGGTTCTAGGGCACTACGATTATATCTGAGATAAACAACAACGTGTGGTCTAAGCAACTCAGCTTGCAATCTAACATACAGCTGTGATGGTCTTTGTGGGTTGCCAGAGTTCATGAATCAATTAATAAAAGATCAAATGCAATGTATTAAAAAACACGAAGCAGGGAGCTAGCATCACAAAACAGCCTGTATTCATTTATTTAGACAATGAAAGTTCAGTCTTTTATTCCACCTCTCTATTGGGTAAAATTTACCTATGATTTGGCAGAGTAATGCAAGGAGGGTTAACAAGGGTTGGTTGTATTTGCTTTCAACTCTTTGGGCAAAATTCAGGCCTGGCTTCAATGAATTCAGTCCTTTATATTTAAACGGCAGGTTCCCTCTCAGATGTAAGCATGTCATTCACAAATACAGAGTTCTGTCTTCATTCGTTTATTCTCTTGGGTGAGTGCTGGCACTAAGCACTAATACTGAGAAATGCAATACCAGCTGGGATTGTGACACCTGAGAGCCAGGGCAGTGTCCCATAGCAGTTCCCCAGTTTGCCTCATGCAAAGATTACAAGGGTATTGAGAGATGAATAGTCTTTTAACTGACCCTCTGCTTGAGGTGGGAAGGGAGGAATTTCAGAGGGTGGCAGCATGCCCACTCCACCCCACTTGCTGTCCCGATCGCCTCTCTCCCCTTCTCTCCTGTCCAAGTAAAGAAATGGACTGGTAGGAAACAAACACTTGCTCTGCCTCTCACCTGTAGATCCTGTACCTGGTGGTGAATCCCTGCCGATAGCGCTCCATGAAGTCGATGTAGTCCTGAGCTCGGTGGAAGGGTCCCCGGTCGGTAAGCAGCCAGTCCAGAGGCGCCTGGCTGGAGGAGGCGGCAGAGGCATGCTGGTCCAGTGCTGGGCCAACAGCGGTGGCAGTGGCAGTGCTGGAAAACCCCCAGCAGCACAGACTCAGGGCCAGTAGTGATAATGCCCATGGAACCATCAGCCACAGCCCATTAAACCGAGTGCCACGCTGCCACCTCATGCTTCTCCCATGCAGTTGGCTTCTTCATTCTCTCGCTACTCTCTCCACCGTCAGCACTCCTTCAGGACCTCCTATTCTGCAACAATAGGTTAGTAAGGGGGAACTGGTTAGATAGGCCAACCTGTACAGAAACTACCTGCATTCTGCATACCATGAGGATGGATACTAGACAAATGCATGCGTGGATGGGTGGTATTATGATGGATGATCTAGAAATGCATGACAGATTGGATGGATGGATAGTGTTATGATGGACACTCTTGAAATATAGACCAGGGGCTGAGAGAATGTGGAGCTGACACCATTTAATAATAACACACCATGGCTGCTTGTTCTGCTCTTAACTTTGTTCTTTTAAAAGTATTTGGCACTAGTGAACCAAATTGGGTTAAAAGAGAGTGGAGACTGAAGCCTTCTTAACACAACAGATAGAGCATGAGGCCTATGTCCAAACAGGCTTTCTTCCAATCTATGTGCCTCAGTTTTAATCTAGGTAGCTCCTATGATCCTGAAGAGTTTCATCTCCTTGTCATTGTCTGACATGGTTCTGAAACAGCTAAGTCATCAGTCTCAGGGATGTGATGGTGATGGAGATACAACTAAAGGGAGAGCAGACAGGGCTCCAGCACACAGGGGAATTCATAGGAGTTGGGAATAGACTTGCAAAATGTAATATAACTTCTATGGATTCCAAGGGGATATCAGGGTGACTTTTCTCTTCAGAGTCATTCAGGTCTCTAACAGCCCTGGTATTTAGCAAAATGTCAGCAATATGCTTGGGAAATGTCTGCTCTTCTCATCCAATCTCTTTCTCTCTAGCAGCCTTCATAGATGGGCCAAAGGGAATTCCTTGCCAAGTCCTCTGTAAAACATTTTTGCAATATGACCACTTGGGTCTGCTCCATTGGTCTCCATGGATTTAGGAGGTGAGCCTACAGTGAGACAGGGCTACCTGCTCGGGGTTGCTTTTGTTTCATATCATTCTATTCCAAATCATGCACGGCTGACACTAGGGCTCTATGGCCCTCTGCCAAAATATGCTGTTACCTGGATGGAATAACCCAAACAGTTGTCTCTAATTAGCCAATCCTCTTGGAGGATTCTGGGAATGGGAGGAGCCCAGGGCCTATATAAACTACATCCAGCCTACTGCAGGGGGAGAAGGGGTGGTAGTAGTTGAGTGGTTAAAGGATAGCAGTAGCACCTGCTGCTACCAACCACCAGCATGACCACGGTACTGTGTTCCAGGGCAGCTGGTCACAGCCTTCCGAGTAACCTTTGGACTTGCCTGAGGTAAGAATTAATGGGGAAATGTCACTAAAGACTTTGGCTATAGATGGAGATGCACTAAATAGTCAAATGCCACCTTTTGTCAGAATGGTTTCTTTCCCTTCCCACCCCTTCTGTACTGGACATACTGGCCTGGCCTGGCAGACAAAAGCATGGTGCTGTTTGGTATCAACAGGAGGATGCCCCTGGTTGGGCACAAGTCAGGATAAGGAGAGAAGATGCTGGAGGTAACTAAGCTTTGGGTGCTGGAGGGCTGCTGGCCCTCTATCTGTAGGTGCCCTGCTGTCTCCGGAAAAGTAAGGCAATGGGAGAAAGAAGCTGTAATGCATTTCACTTCTCTGTTAACTTTAAGAATCAATAATTCTCTTGTGTTTTGGAAGTATAAAGCAAATCTCTTTCCTCTGTGTGCTCTTGTGGTGTCCCATCTTGCCTATGTTTGACTTCCTCCTTGGTCCTCCACTAATGTTGACTACCCTGGCGCACAGCAGTTGAAGGGAGGATATTGGTATATAGGGGTTGAAAGAAGGGATCTTTTTCTTGGAGTTGTCCTAAGAACACTTATATATTCTCCTCTAGTCCTTCACAGATTCCCCCCCCCCCCCC
>NW_017728993.1:61848554-61854266 GCF_001723915.1 Gavialis gangeticus
CCCCCCCCCCCAAAACAAACAACACCCCTCCCCAAATAAAAAATCAGTTGAATTCAGGGAAGGGAATTCTTCCTCCTGTATGGCCTGTGATTATATTTTTTTTACTACTCTGGGTCTTCATTCAGTAAGTCTGCAAAGGGACTATCGGAGAAGGAACTATTGGCCTGAAAACAAACTGTATGGGATATTTGCCAATACTATCCCTGGCATCACATTCTGCTGGCTTCTTATGCCAAGAAGTACTCCTGTGGAAAGAGACTCATCAGTTTCCATGAATCAGCCTCTTTGTTGATCTAAGTCTTTCACAGGAGGTTGCTGATTATGAGCGAGGATCTAGGTGGTTTCTCTGCCCAACAGTACCTGGCTAATCCAGGGAATGGAGCATGCTTGGGTGCCTCCCCTTTGGTCTTGCTGCAAGCTGGCCAAACATGTCTGCATCTCAGTGGGGTTTTGCCTGGATGTGTCTCTAACTAGAACTGCTGTATGTAGATCTCTTTACTCCTCTAGTATTCCTGATGAAACTCCCACCTACCAGATCATTGCCTGTAGCATGATATGCTGTGGGTAGGTTTCTAGCCAAATGAACAGTCCATTGTCCCTGTGGCCTGGCATGTGTTATTGCCAGTCAGTGATGCATTGCCAACCCAGTGATGAAATGGAATATGTCCTCATCTCAATGTGATGTAATAATTCTGGCTGTCTGTTAGCAGGGTGGTCCATAAAGTCTCTTGCTTACTGCCATCCTCTCTACTATCACAACCAACAGATGAGACTTCCCCAAGCTAACAGGGCCTGCAAAGCACATAGGTCACATCTCTAGGACTTTTCTTCTGTCCTTGGGCCTGCTGCTGACCAAGTAAACCCCAAATGAGCACACCAGTGATCAGCAATTAGCCAGAGCAAGCACCCCAGGAGCACCTCAGAGCTGACACCAGCATCACCTCCCCTCCCTGGTGACACTTCCAGGTTCTCCAGGATAGAGGTGCTCACACTCAAAACCTAATGCAGCCATCTCCTTTGCCTAACTGTTAGGGCTTCTTACATTTTATACTTGTTGCTCAAATGTAGATTGGTGTTAGTGCTAGCTTGAATTGGGAGCAATTGCAATGCTAAAAACCTTCTTTGAGTGTCTTCCACCTGCACAGCTGTGACTTGCTGCTGGTGAGCAGGGCATGACTAGTAGCTACAGCTATGAGTTGCCACTACAGGGCTAGTGAGCCCAAACAAGCTGCTATCCCTGCTTTAGCTCCGGAGGTGTAAGAGATGGGTTACAAAGTGGGAGGGGAGGGTCAGAAACATGAAACTGGGAGGCAGAGAGTTAATGGGAATGGGGGGTGAATTATGAAAGAGAAGGTAGAAAGGAAATGGGGGTGAGAAGGGTGGTGAAATGAAGGAAGTCGGCCACTAAAGGGTGAAATAAAAATTATAAAGAGGCAAATTAAAGAAGGTCTCCCATTTTAATAAACTGGGAATGGGGTATGAGAGGTGCTAGTCATACTTGCTGCGGTGGCTGAGAGGTAGGAGCAGTGAGGGAAGGTGCTTTTGGGAGAGCTACTGCTCCTGCCCTATGAAGCAAGCCCCAGCTCATGGGAACCTGATCTGGACACCTTCCTTGTTTTTGTTTCCTCCCCCAACCCCCTTAACCCCACTCTTGGACCCACCCTGCAACCTGGGTAGCTGGTATGTGCTCTACAGCCCGTTTGCATGGGGTTGTACCCCCGGGGGTCAGAGTTGGCTTGGTGCCAGAACCACCCCCTGGGCAGTGGAGTTCAGGGGGTGCAGAGTCTGTCTACACAAAACAGAAGGGTGGGGGAGGGCACACTGCATCCTGGGATGCTGGAGGACTGCAACTTGGACAGCTCATCTGTGGGGAATGGCCGTACACTAGTGGACCACGAAACATAAACATGCCCTGGAGTGGTGTGGCTTTAAGCTACCTGCAGTGTGCTTAAATTTAGTTCCAGGTGTTCATGTGTGGACAATCCAGGGGTTCAGAGCTCCAGGATCCACCCAAAATTAATGTGCGACAAGGTCCTTAGTCTCTGCTGTGCCTGAACAGGACCAAATGCATGGAGCTTCTTTTGTTCATACTGGACCCAGGGTCAGGATGGAGGTAATGCAGACATCCTCATGGAGGACAAGAATCTGGACTGGACCCCTGTGGTCGGGATTTGGTAGACAAATCCATCAGTGGTTTAGCCAGTGTGTGTGCTCTAAAATAGCAGCACCCAGTTCATTCCTCTGTGCTAGGGTTCCAATTGCAGAGGTAACAATGTTCAGTGACAGCAACAGGAACAGCTTGTCACAATCACTGCATCAGCTGTCAAATCAAGTAGACAAATTAAAAAAAAAAAACCAGACAGAAAACAAAATAAACTGTTAAAGAAATGGATATCACTTCCAATCAGAACCAGATTTTCTGCTGAGTTGAGCTCCTCTGTAGGCACCAGAGCTTCAAAATGAGATTATTGTACTGGGTTCATATGAGGAGCTGAGCTTGGCAAAAAAATCCTCCCACAAGTCACTATGGGACCTGCTGGGGGTGGAGCGCTTTGGAATGTGGGTGTTGAGCACTTGAAAATCAGTTCCTTAGTATTGTCTTCTCCCAGGACTTACAACTCAGGTCTGTTCCAGGTTGGCAAAGAACCTACTGCTGCTTCCCAGGGGAACTGGAATAGGGTGAATAAGGGAAAGATCAGTCGGCAGATTGATCGCTCTTACAGTAGTGTCAGGCTCTATCCAGGCTGTCTAAGACTTGCTCAGGGGGGATAAGATACTTGAAGAGCCTTAATGAGATAGCAGTCTCCCATCCACCTGGATGGACTTAGCACTGTGAACAGAACCAAAGCTGATCTTCAGTCAAGGCCCCCAGGTCCCACGACACCAGGTGAGCCAGCAGAGACCCTCCAGCAGACCACTTAGTAAGAGCTGTGCTGCTTCTGTCTTGGATGGAAGAAATTTTTTTCAGATGGTAATGGTTTCCAGATGGGACCTCAGGGCCCATCCAGAATGGGTCCTGGCTAGGAGCTTTGCTTTGAGTCAATGTTCCTTGCTCACTTGATGGGGTTGGCTGAAGCTGGGGAGTTACGAGGTTCAAAGCTGCCTGCTCTGCAGAATTTGATTGTGGATGGAGCATTTTTCTGCCTCATTGGTTTTTTTCAGGAGGTGAAGAACAGTTCAAATTGCTCTTTGTTTTCAGCTTTTTAGTCATCAGCACAAAACTTCTGAACTTTTTGTTGGCTAATATAATGTTTGATGTAAAAATTGGTAACTGGGACACTGAATGTGCCATCTATGGATTGTATCTGCCCCTGGGCCAGTAGTCCAGAAAGCTGCTACTGTCACAAAGATGAAGTGGAGGCCAGTTCTTAAGATGCCTTCTCCTACTGGTTGTGACCCAGCCTAGTGATTTAGTTATAGCTTCAGTGTTGACTAACCAAATGCGAAGCAAGAGAAACCTAATAGATGTGGAACAGCCTCTGGGCTTGGGTTTTTCTGTGAAGTAAAGCCATTCTAATTGACAGGAGACATCAAAACTTAAGGGCGCCTGCACACAAGCAGTGAGGCTGCTCCAACACACTATAATTGCACTTTGGAGCAGGCTTGATTATAATCAGGTCTGGTGTATGCTAATTACCACACTCCAGCATCTCATGTATCAGCATCCCCACACTTAAAAATGGTGGCAGGATGCTTTAACTAAAGCTCATTGAACGAGCTTTAATTAAAGTGACCCTGTTGCCATTTTCAAGCTGATACACAAGATGCTCTGGGTGCTTTCTTAGAGTGGCTCTCAGAGCTGCTCTAATTAAAGCATCCCCCTCGCCCCTGCCCTACTCCTGGAGCATGTGTATTAAACACTCTAAGTGCTCAGAAACCTAAAGAAGCAAACTGCAAATTGGCCTGTGCATGTTAGCGCTGTGGAGGTCAGCAGAAGCCAGGAAGCAGTACAGGGCTGCCACTCCTGGATTCTTTTCCTTGCTTTGTGATCATGGACAAGTCTCTTCTCTTCACCTCCCCTTTTCCTGCTTATAATTAATCATAGTTAATATCATACTGAGACTTAGGAATGAGCCTGCTATACATGAATTGTTATTGTGGGGATGGCAGGCAACAGGGGAATTTTTTTTTTTTTGGTACCAATACAGTTATGCCTTGCCCTAAGAAAGGAAATGCACAGAATGGCTACAGATTGGAGCCATCAGATTCAAGGGTGTTTTGTTTACAGTTTGTCATCTTAATACTTTCCAAGTCCTGTTCCTGTGTCTGAGTGTGTGGGAAGGTGTAGGATAAGGTTGGAGGCTGGGAGGGGATTGTGGCCACAGGAGGCTTTTGGGAGAAGCTACTGTACTAGCAAAATACGTTCCACATCAAAACCATCTGGGTGCCTTTATAATAAGAATTATTTCCATATGTTTAGTAAACTTTCTTGTGAGTCATGAGTAACATTTACAGCAAGCAGATGCTATGTCAGATTCTCTGGCCCAGCTCTGCCAATGCATCTCAGTCCTGAGCTGAAACCCCACTGCTCTGCCAGTCCTCACTCCCCCACACAGCTCTAATAATACATCTCAATTATGACCTGCAGCAGCCCTTCTCTTCTAGCGTGAGACCCTCACACTGCTCAGCTAATGGATGTCAATCATGACCAGCAGCACCCCCTGCTACTCCAGTCCTGGGCCTCCACACAGTTCTGCTAATGCATATCAACTGTAGCTTCTTACACCCCCTGCTGTTCCAGTTTGGGGTCCCCACACAACTCTCTTAATGAGTTTCAATCATGGCTGTCAACAACCTTTGTTGTTCTATTTCTCTGTGTCACCGTGCTTCATTTCTGACCCATGGGTCCCCTGCTGTTCCACTCCTGAGCCCCTTATGGTTCTGCCAATGTACTCTTATTCTGAGATGAACTCCCTGCTACTACAGTATTGACCTTCCAGCTCTAATAATGCACCTCAATCCTGACCTGCCCCACCACTGCTATTGTAGTGCACATACACATGCCCACCCCTCATCCAGTGTGCTTCTGAACTGACCCACTGGCTCTGCTGTTACACCACTGCTCCCCAGCTCTGACAAGGCACCTCAATCTTGATTGTGTCCTGTGCTGTTATAGCCTTGGGCCCTGGCTAATGCTGGCTGGGTGAGCAGAAGGGTCATCAGCTTAATAAATGTACCCTAAAGGGGACTTCCCAAGGCTTTGTTACAGCAATTCTCAGTTTCACAAGGCACCAACAAATATTAATAAGGGCACCTGGGGGGCAGGAGGGTATGTGGGGGACGGAGGAGAGAATAAAGACTGCTAAGGGCTTGCATTGCATGAGCAGAGGAACAGAAAACTTGGTGCTTGATGTTTAACATGGAAAAGGTTTCCCTAAAACAGATGTCCATCTAGTTTGGAGCCCCCAATTCCCAATATGGGACTTCCCTGCTGTGATAGAAGCCGGACTCAAGGGGATCGCCTTCAGACCTCAGGTTGGGGAGGACCGGGTTAGAGAGCTTCTGGAGGGGCTGGACGCGTTCAAGTCAGCGGGTCCGGATGCTCTCCACCCCAGGGTGTTGAGGGAGCTAGCTGGGGTTATTGCAGGGCCCCTGGCACGGCTCTATGAGCGATCGTGGTGCTTGGGCCAGGTGCCAGATGATTGGAAGGTAGCAAATGTGGTCCCCATCTTCAAGAAGGGGAAGAGGGAGGACCCGGGCAACTATAGGCCC
>NW_017728993.1:61854693-61868469 GCF_001723915.1 Gavialis gangeticus
CGGGCTAGAAGATCTACTAGGTCCCGACCCTTAATCTATGAAACTATGAAACTATGAAATATCACTTTTGCTAGGTTCTCGGGACTAGTATCTCTACTGCCCACCTTGTACCCCCAGGACCAGTTCTTTCCCCTCAGCTGAGCAGACATTGTGCTAGCCGCTGAGAATTCTGCCCTTTCATGGATGGTGCTTCCTTATGGGCCAGATCCAAAGCCCACTCGCCTCCCACTGATGTGCAGAGCACCAGGCAGGCCCAGTGAAAGATGAAGGACCAAGACATGAGGGTAGGGGAAGGAAGATCAAAGATGGTCCTGCCTCTCGGGAGTTGCTGAATGATGATGGTGCTTATTTGTTCCTATTTTTAAAGAATCAGGAGGCAAGATGCATTTTGTTGGTTTGGTTTTGGGTGTCCCCCCACCAAGTTGCACTGTGAAGTCTGGGTTGGAGGTATGTGGGTGATGACTGGCTTCTCTCAGCTGCACTGCAGGCCTTGCAGAGCTACAGAGGACTTATCTGGATTCTGTTCTAACTTGTGTATTATTAGCCTAACTGACCAGCAATTCCCCATGAGTGCATCTTTCTTACTGGTGGTAAGAGTCAAAGAACCTGTCTTTATGCAGAGCCAGAATCTGAATCCTTATTTACAGTTCTCTGGTCCAAAGTGCTCAAGAATCATGAGTCTGGCTTAATTTCTGGTCTGAAGAATTTAAGGTGTACTTGGATCATGTTTTCTAGGGTCATCTTCTCCCTCTTCAACTATCAGGGCTACAAATTAATTGCTTTGTAAGTGAGAGCTATGAGTCTAACTACATTACATCATTCCAGGAGCTGGATCTTTGAGGTGGGGAAAACTACCCAGTGCCACTAGTGCTGCAACACTGCAGCTTTTAGGAGTAGCTCCAATGGTATTAAAGTGAGTTACTGCTTATTGGTATAACAGGCTCACTACCTGGCCCTTGTGAATCCTGGAAAGTGACTGAGCAGTTAAAGACAACCCTTTTTTTTTTTCCCCCGGACTGAAGATTTGAGATGGAGTCACGGGAAGACAATAAATGGGGGACACGAGAGACTCATTTTAGAGTTCTTTGAAACTACTCTGAGTTTAAGCAAAATTAAAACTCTCCAGGTCTCAATCTTTCTTTCCCCCAGCAACCCGTGTGGTAGCTTTCTTTACTCTCTTTTTTTTTTTTTTCCCTTCAATTTTGGTTTATTCCGGAAATATGTTGTTCATGCACCACTGAGTGAAAAATACAGTGTGAGGATCAAGTATTTCCCTTGTATTGCAGAGACTGTGAGTACTGAAATGTATTGTAAGATATGGCCAGGAGGATGCTCTTCTATATAACATACATCACCATGGTGCCAAGTGCTGGAATGAAATTAACCCGGGCCATTTTTGGCAGGACATCAGAAGGTTGCCAAACAATGAGATCCACTAGGCTGTGTAAGCGTTTCCCAAAGGAAATGACTGATGTTCTCTTGCTAGAGTAATATCAAATGGGTCTGATCAAAACAAAATAGGCTGGATAGAGAATGATCCTGCCCTGATCCTTGAGGGATGTTGCATGAATAATGGATTTTTCTGGTGTGCTGGCTGTATCTGATTTTGAAGGGGGGTGGGACTAGTTTTGATTGAACTAAAACCTCTTTTTAAATGAAAAAGGCTTTGGGCCACCCCAAATCCATTTTGAACCCCAAATAAAATATTTCACTTGCATAACTCCAAGTCCAAAATCAATGGATTTTCAAAACTGCTATCTTTTACATTTTTAGGTCAATGTTATTAAGCCCAAAATGCCATTTAAAAGTAAGGCAGAAATCTGAAAATGTCAAAGGGGAAACATCTTGGCATTTTCTAAATAAAACTTCCATTTTGAAAATGTCAGAATGAATATTTCAGACATCTTCAAAATTTTTGCCCCTTCTTTTTCAGAAACAGAGAAATTTGCAAAACAGAACCTGATTGTGTGGTTTTCTTTTTTTGACTGGGACCCCTGCAGGTGGAGCATGCTTGGCTGGGCGGATAAGACGGGCAGCGAGCAGTATTCGGGAGCAGGACAGGGAGGCAGGTCTGGCATCACGGGATGGTGACAGCATGGGACTGGGGCTTGGGGCACTGCTACAATCCACTCCCCATATCCTGCGAAGGGTGCTGTTTCTGCAGGCAGGGATGTACAGAGAGTGGATCGTGGCTGTGTCCCAGGCCTCAGCCCCACTGTATCACCACCCTGCAATCCTGGCCCTGCCCACCCATCCTGATGACAGACGCTGCTCCCTGCCTGTGGCCCCATCCCGTTTGCCCAGTTGGGCATGCTCTGCCTGCAGGGGTGCCAGGTAGGACTCCCACCTGCTTATCTAAGGACCCCAGCAGTGGGTGCAGGGTGGATGGCTTGGGGTACCTGGCCAACAGGCCTAGGTCTAGTGGCAGCGGAGATACTAGTGGTGGCAGCTGGAAGGAGCCACTGCTGTGGGTGCTGCTGGGAAGCGGAGTCTGGCTGCCGCACCATTTTTACTCCGCAGCATGACCAGCTGCATGCGCCAAAACCTGGGCTGCCCCCTGTGCCTGGGCCAGGCAGGTCCAAGGGACCTGCTGCAGGCTGGATAGAATTGCTTGGCAGGCTGGATCCAGCCCATGGGCTATTATGTATCCCCCCGCTCTAGTGTGTCTGGACTGGAAGCTTCTCTGCAGATGTAGGAAACAATGGAATTTCTGAGTAAGGACATGGGTACATTTGGCACGTTTTCAAAAGGGAAAGGTGTCAAAAGGGCAGCCGCTGTTATGTTCTAACTATTATGTGGCCAACACTAGTACAATACAAACCTTGTTCATCCAGGGTTAAAGCTGGAGTAGTTTTGCTACTTCCAAGCTTGCCAACCAGTAACTATTAGAACAGGGGCAGGCAATTATTTTGGGTGGAGGGCTGCTTACCCAGTTTTGGCAGGCTGTCGAGGGCTACCTGGGTAGCCCTGCCCCTTGACAGGTGCCCCACCCCCTGGTCACCATCTTGGGACCAATGTCTCAGGGCCAGCACCAGTGGGGCCCAAAAAGGGGCGCAGGCTGGCAGGGGTCTGTGGAGCTGGGTTGGGCTGCACCAGCAGGGAGAGCAGGGAGCTGGCCCGGCTCCATAGAGCCCCTGCTGGCTGGGACCCTGCGCTCCTGCCACCCTGCTCTGGGCCCTGCCTGCACTGGCCCTGGGACACTGGTGCGCGCCCTGTGCTCCTGCTGGCTCCCCAACAACTTGCTCCCAGTGCCCTCCAGCTCCATGGTACAGGCGGAGGCAGCGCACAGCCCTGACCCCTGCTCGCCGGCAGGGAAGAAGCTGGTGCTAAGTGTGGGGAAAAGTGGACCCTTGCCTGCCCCATGGCCAGCACTCCCTGCTGCAGGCGGTTGCAGCCCATGTGGGGCTGTCCAGAGTGGGCACAGGCAGCCCCATGCAGGCTGCGAGCAGCTGCAGTGCGGGGTGTTGGCCAGGGGGTAGGGGAGGGCCGCTTCTTTTCCCCCCCCCTCACACACTCCTTCCCTGCCCGGGTTCCCCCCCACTTACCTGAGGTTACTGCGCTGGGGCAGCCACGTGCTCCTGGGCCAGAAGCCCGGGCTGGGGGGTGGGGCCGGGCAGCCCCACTGTTGTGGGAGCCCACTGAGCTTCCCCTGGGTCCTACTGCCCCTGGTTTCTGTCATCTTTGACAGGCAGCCAGGGGCAGATAAATATTTATTTTCTACATTTTTTAGGGGCCTCGCAGGCTGTATCTTGCCCACCCCTGTATTAGAACATAACACCTGCTGCCCTTTTGAAATGTTCACCTTTTTTAAATGGCCCCAAATAGTGTGTAGGTATGGACACATGCCACCTGAGCAGGAATGGGGCAGGTAGCACCTACTTGCCTACCCTGCATGAAATCAGAGCAGTAAGTTGTTCCTCCAGGTCATCCAGATCAGCTGGCCATCTTGTGTGATGCAACTGAAACCTTGGGCCCCTACTTCTAGAAAGCATCTGTCCCAGTGCAAGATCTGTTGTGCTAGGGCCCTGCAGCCATTGCCTGTGCAACAGGCACACCAGGACTGAAGCAGCACCCTGCTCCCTTGCTGTTGGTTCTGCATGTGCAAACAGGGAGCAGTTATCGTCTCCTGTGGGCCCTGGTGTGCTGAGCTCCCTTGGTGTTGCTGAGGCAGCTGAATGGAAAATGTAACAAACAATTCACTGCAGTGATCATCTCTCCCCAAGGGTTCAGCAGCAGGGAAGGGGAGGAAATAAACACGCAAGCAACTGTATGTGGTGCTGACTGTCTGAGAGCACAATGCAAGCCCTGGCAAGAGTCCTGTGGCTGCCTCAAGGTTGATTCAGGGCCAGGAGACTTGCTGGCTTGGGTATCTCAAATCTCTTCCATTGAAAGGGAATGGAGACACTGGGCTCATCTACATGAGATGCTTACTGCACATTAACCTAATAACACTGCGCAGTAACATGGGGGTTAAAAACCACGCTAATAGCATACTGTGCAGTGTAATTAGGCTAATGTGCAGTAAGTGTCACAAAAAACATGTGCCAGCACTACTGTGCAGTAACTCTAGTTACTGCACATTTAGTTAGTACTTTGTTAAGCAAGTACTAAACTAAAGGCACACTAGTGAACAGTAGACGTGCCCACTAAGCAGAGAGTGGGATCTTGATCTTGGTAGGAAATAGGAGTGCTCCATCCACTGAACCAAAGCTCTTGCTGAGCGAGGGGGAAGTCGGAACATGAGTTCTCCCCTTACTGTTGAGGGAATAAGGCTGTTCTCTGGATCAGAGCACAAAGTTGATGCTGTCCAGCAAGGGTGTGTGCTGGTCAGGGGAGAGCATGCTTGAAAGAGTCCATTCCTGGACCCCTGACTCTCTCTGTCTCTTCAGTTCACAGCTTTAGAGCAGGCTGGGGGGAGGGAGGAAAGGGGAGATGGACTTAAGCAACTGAGGAGTTAGTGGAACAGACTGATGGAAGTGATGTGTCAGAGCCAATCAGGGTTGGCTTCCTGCAGTAAACTCAACAGTGAGCCAGGCGTTGGTGCTTGTGACCCGCTTGTGCATTAAACTTCCATGGTAGATGGAGGTCGGGGGCAATACTGTGGGGAAGGAATAGGCAGAGGATGCTCAGGAGAGTGGGAGAAGTGGGGAGAACTCTCCACCAGCAGCCCCCGGGGCTTTGGGAATGCAGAACCACTAGGTGCTATTGTTAAGGTGAGCAGGACCAAAGCAGGTCTGGAGGCTGCCAGACTTCCTTAGAGAAGAGGACTCCATTCTTCTGTCACTCTCTGCATGAGAAGCAGAAAGCAGCTGACTGAGGTGTAAACCTCAGTAGGTATGTGAGGAGAATCCAACCCTAGGATTTTAGTTACTCCGAGAAGCAATTGGAGCAATTCCCTCTTTTCACTGCTCTGACTCATGTATTGGGGTAGCTGGTTTGCAAACTCCTCAACAGTCATGTTAGTCACAGAATGCTACTCTCTTCCTGACATCGTCTAAGTGCTTTGCATATAGTTGAGTGACCACTAACTAGGTGATGCATCATGACAGCTGTAAGCTCTTTAACAAGTTTAGTTGCTACAAATCCTGGGTGAAGAAGGACTCCTGTTCAGAAGCTGAGGTTGGACTCTGCAGTTGCTACCTGAGACTGACAGGCCTAGTATCTTTTGTGCCCATAGAAATCAACACGGGGATTCCTCAGCCTTCCCAGTGGGTCCCACTGCAGTGCTGCTGGCAAGCAGGATACTCCAGGGGGTAAAGCAGTATCCTGGGAGCTTGTTTAATTCTGTGCTCTCTTTCAGATTTTTCTTTGTGGCCTTGGACAAATAAGGGTATGCCTACAGGGCACAATAGCGCAGGCATCTCTGCATAGCACTATAGTTTGAGCACCAAAAACAGTATTGTACCTGCCTTTGGTGCTCTAACCAAACTAACATACTCAGTTTCTCAGCAGGGCTAATTAGCATGTGTTTAGCATGGCACTTCACCCAAGCTGTATAGCTTCCATTACCTAAGCTAGCCTGGGCATCTCTGCATAGAGCCACATTGTGTGATATAGACATACCCTTAGACTATTCTTCAGTTTCCCATCTAAGGCTAGTATTGGGACCTGTCATGGGTACTGCTCACATGCAGGATTGCAAGGGACTGAGACACTATGTGCTAAGAGAAGGTTCCTTCTATGCTGGCAATCGGCCAGTACCAGGGGTTGAAAGGGAAGGGTTAGGGAGCGGTGAAATTCCCTTGTGGAGACACAAACTTGTTTCAGCAACGGAAAACACTGACTAAATACTCACTATTTGTGCCAGGCAGAGAGAGCAGTGATCCACCCAGAGCAAAAAGCTCCCAATGGGATGCTTATGCTTGGACTTGTCCTCAGTGTGTTGAAATTTTGTGAAATTCTGGCCACTTATTCTATTTAGTTATCTTAATCAAGGCAGCTGCTTTTGAAAATTAGACTCTGGGGGACCAAGGGGAAACAAAGTCAGCTCTTCATTAGTGTGTTTGCAAACACTGCACGTGGAGTGTGCAACAGTTCATGGCATCACATGCGGCAGTGCCAGAAGTTACTCTTCCTAAATCTCTCCTCAGCTATTTAACATGTCCATAGGGCCAAGGAAGTGCTAGCTGTTGTCTCTGCTAATCTATTTTGTTCCAGCAGCATATGATTTAAGGGGAATCTTAACGGGAACCATTCATACTCTTTGGTCACCTTTCTGTGTTAAAGGGTTTGGATGGGGTCAGAACCCTGGCTGTATCATTCACACCTCCCTGGCCCTGCAAGGTTCATCTAGAGTTGAAAGCCCTGGCTTAAATAGAAATTTAGTTCTTGACTGTATCCCCACAGCCCGCCTACTAAGTATTTTCATACAATAGCATTCCTGCTATTCACAAAAAGCATCTTGCACTGTGGCATTTGTGGAATCGGCTGGGTGACACGTGGAAATTCAGAGAGATCTCCAGGACAAGGGAGGGATAGTTACAAAATGAAAGTTCCCCTCTCCTATCACCTGCCCTTCTCACAAGTCATCGCCTTTGCCAATCCTTCCAGGAGTCTCTGCTTGTCATATTCAAGGATAAGCAATGCTCCTAGAAAGGACAGTCTAGTAGCTCAAGCACTGTGGGGGTGGTCTATGGTTCATTCTAGCTCTACCTTTACACTTTAAGTGTGAGTTTTGTGGGGCTGTCTGTCCACCCTCTCAGGAGCCTGGCTTCTAGAACTTGAATGTAACAACCACCAGTAGCCTGGGGTCCAGAAGCTAGGAAATATTTGACAACAGCGTTTGGCCCACAGGTTGGAAGGGACTGAATCCACAGCTGTGTTTCCATGTTATGGATCTAGGAACTTTGGCTCCTCTTTAGAGTAGTACAAAGGATGGCTTAAAGACTTAAGCATGCTGAGCACTCCCCTCTTGTAATAATACAGCTCTGGAGACCTGTACAGTGAGTCTTCAGTCTTTTGTTTTGTACAAGGCCTGGTCTCTAACCAGTAATGGCTATGACAGCTACTGCAACCTGGTGATCTGAAAGCCATATAATAATTGTATTGCTAGCCCTAAATGAAGATGGGGCATGGTTTGTAACCTAGACCTTAAGGATGCCTATACACATGCTCCACACTCTAATTGCAATGTCAGAGTAGACTTGATTAATTGAGGCTGCTGGAGCGTTCTAACTACAACCCTCCAGTGTGCCTCACTGTCGCATGCATTAAGTGTCCTGCATTTCAAAACTGCCATGGAGGCACTTTTTTTTTTTTTTTTAACTAAAGCTCATTTGAGTTTTAGTTAAAGTGCCTCCACAGCCATTTCGAGACATGGGATGCTTAATGCACGTGACACTGCAGCATTTTAATTAGAGCAGCTGTCTGGGAGCCTCTAAGCGCACATTATATAGACACCCTAAGCGGCCCTGTGCCACACTGCAATCCAGAAACAAGGCTTAGCATATCCTCAGACTCGCTTATGAATCTTGGGCCAGATACACTTTAAAACCAGTCACTGACTCCATTGACCACAGTACAATGGCTCCTGATCCTCGCCACAACATGTGAAGGAAGAATTGGCTCCACTGGCTTTTGGTTCAAAAGCTGGAACAGTTTTCCAGAATATAGTGTACTTTTCCATGTAAAACCTTCCTTCTGAAAAGACCCACTCCCAGTGGTCATTCAAGGCTGATTAGGCAGATGATAAAGCCTCATATACATCTCCATTGCTTTTCTTCCCATTCCCCCTGCCAAGACAACCCAGGTATGAGGAAGGAAGCTGGATTCTATTTCACCGTACGCATCATAAAATGGAAATCTTCCTTGGCTTCAGTCAGTGACACCTGGACATACCACAGGTAAGCAGTGGATTACCTGGGCTATAGGGTGGCTGAGTATGGCCTGCAGAATCTTTCTGACTGCTTATGATGGAAGCCCTGCATTTACCTCTGAGGGCCTTTTTACACATGCAAGCACTCCAGCAGAAGATACTTTGAAAAGTGCCCAGCACTGCATTGTGGACAGTTGTGTAAGTGGCAAAATGTGCATCGGCGTGCAGAAAACGGCAGTGGCGCACTTTTGAACTAAAACACATTGATGGTGCTTTAGCTCAAAAGTGCACCGCCGCTACTTTCTGCATGCTGACGCACATTTGGCCACTTATACAACTGCACAGTGCAGCACAGTTCATCTTGGCTTGTGTACAGAGCACACTCAATTAATTGAGCCTGCTCCAAAGCTGCAGATCTCCAGCGCATCATGGGACAAAAAAGTATGTATTACAAATGCCCTATGATCCCAGGTGGGTTTGCAACACAGAGAGTGTGTGTGTGTGTGTGTGTATGTATGTATGTGTGTGTGTATGTGTATATATATATGTATATATATATATATATATATATATATATATAAAAAATATGTATGTATTTTTTTTTTTTACTTGCAATCTCAATATGCTTGAGGTGGAATCATTGAAGGATGATGAATGTGGAGGTAATTTTTATGAGATGCACTTCTCAGTACTACACTCTGTGAAATCTCCTTGGCACCTGGGCCTTTTTGTTTCCCATATCCAGCTGTCCTACTTGGTTCATGGCGAATTGCTGGGTGCAATGCCAGTGAGTTTAGTCACAACTCCTAACTACTTTGAGGAATAACAGTCTTATATTAGGGCACGAGTCTGTGCTTTGGAACACCTGGGTCCTGTTCTCATCTGCCCCACTGTCATGTGCAACTTGGGTAAGATGTTTCACCTCTGGCTTTTCTCCAACCCAGTGTCTATTTTGCTTGTAGGTTCTCTGGAGTGATTCTGTGTGGTTTGCATAGCACCTAGCATAAGGGAGGACCCATCCAAAATTAGGGCTAAAGGTGCCACTATAGTAGAACAGGGCCCAGTATTTAACAGGAAGCCAAAACACTGCTTGCATATATGTTGTAGTGTTGTCTTAGACAGGGGAGAGATGTGTTGTATTGTCCAGGCTACCCCCACATATTTCAAATGAGGGAGACTGTAGGTGGCTGGAGTGCCATCATGGCCTGGTTAAAGTTTAATGGATTATGTCTGATCTTATGATGGTCCTGATTCAAAACTTGAAGTGCCAGGAAAGATTCCCACTGGCTTCAGTAGAATCTAATTCCTTTTCAGTGTGCCTACCATTTGTTTGTTCATTTTGTTTTTTGTGGGGGTTGTTGTTTTTTGCTTCTGCTTTCACCTCTGTCAAACGCATGCTAACATGCTCTACTGCTGGGTTTGCTAGTGTGACTAGGTCATCAAGTCCAGGGCAGTAAGAGTGGAGTTATGAAATGAGGGGAAAGAAATGCTAAAACACCTGGAAAACATGCACCTCCACACAGATGTGTGCAACTATGCATAGGAACGCTTGCACAGAGACCTTACACCAAGAGGGGAGGCAAGTTTAGAGTCTAACAGGCTGAAAAGCTCCTTTCCCGTCCCCCTCTTTTTTTTTTTCCCCCCAATCCTTTTCCTTGCAAGATATTCCTTTGACAAGCCATATATTCAGTGCTTTGATGTATGGCAGGCTCTGCTGGGATAATACGGCCTGCCTCAGAACTGCCCTGGTGCCAAGAATGCTGCGGCTTCTTTCTCTCTCTCTCTTTCTTCCCTCCCACCCCCATTTTCATCCCCTTACACTGACTCTTACAAGGGGCAGGGTACACGGGGAAGTGCAGGCCTCCACTAATCCCAGTGGGTGCAAGATCCTTTTAATTTAAGAGTCTCTCAGCATCCTAGACCCAGGCCTGTGTACAGCAGATCTCCAGTCCTGCAGGCAAACATGTATCTCCCTGCCAAACAGCAGAAATAATAGAAGTTTAAAGGTGGAAAAACCTATTGGGTCATCTCTTCCTAGTGTGTCTAGGGCAGGATTGTTCCCTAAGCTATGCTCTCCAGTGCTTTGTCTAGCCTGGCTCTCAATGACTCTAGTAATAGGGCTCCTTCTCCTTCCCTAGAGAGTATATTCCACGGTCTAATGGATCTGGCTATTAGATGGTTCCTGATAGTCCCTCTAAATTCCCCTTGCTTAAGTCCATCCTGTTACTTCCAGTCTTTATATGGGGTGTGTGCTTCTCTCCATGCTCCGGGCCACATTGGCTGGCATAAACCATCAGGGTCCCATTGCTGTCCACAGAGCTATAATGGTTCTGCATCAGCTTGACTACATGACCTCCTTTGACTTTCTCTGTGTATGAATTTCCAGATTTTATTTGTTCCCAACTATGATCTTCTTGGCCACAGCACTGTGCCCAGCTGGTATTTCAGAAAGATGCCCCTGGATTACCTTCAGGATCCAGTTGACATTCTGTCATCTAAGAACCCAAGCCTCGGGGTCCCCAGAGGCAGTCTGGCTGTCACAGAGAAGAAGCCTGGGCGGTGCTGGTGCCTGTCGGGAGAAGCCATTCTTTCAGTGCTCCCCAAAAAGCAGGGAACAGACGGTCCTGCCAGCTCCAGCAGATGGCATGTAGGCAGCACAGTAGAGTGCACTGGCTGACAAAACCAGGCAGAGAGATGTAGTGCACAAGCTGAAAGGGATGAGCTGACAATGAGGAAGGGAGAGGGGATGGCCAAGTTTCATGAAATTCAGCCTGAGTGTAAGTCTTCAGTAACCTAATGAAGCAGGAGCAACTAGGGCACCAGCCCTGGGTGCAAACCCATGGCAAAAGGGGATTAAAAGAAAACAGCACTGACACTGTTCCATGTACCACTGCCACCCAAGGTGCTCAAGTGTTCAGTTACTTGGCACAGTTGAAACTTGGTTTACATGCTACAAGGAACCAAACTGCAATAGAGAGAGAGACTAGAGAATCCAGCCTGGTGTGTCTTTAACTTCCGTGACTTGCTGTATAGATGGAAATGGACTGTGTTTATTATCTAGGTCTCTGATCCATGCTACCTCTGGGCTGAGTTCTTTCTTAGGTGATGGTAACCCGGACCAAAAAGTAAACCAGAATCTAGTCAAATTGGGGCCTGAGAAGGGGAAAGGAGAATACTGAGCATATCCAGGTATGGAAAACCTGTCCTTGGGTCATACTTAGACTCATCAGCTGTTATGGTGTCCTGACAGGGACACCTTATGATGGAGAGCATGACTGACCATCTCCGGTTTCTATTGCTTGGCCCACTAGCCGTGCCAGCTCTTCTCTTTAACATGTTAAACTATACCTTATGTAGCTGAACAAAATGGCTCTGTCTAGAGATGATTGTCTTGGGAGAGGGGTACAGTCAGGTGGCTACAGATCATAGCCCTAGCCTGTACCCAGTGCCAGTGCCCAAGCATCCTCCTGGCAAACTGCTGCAAATGGAGTGGGTGTTCCATCTTTTGTTGGTCACTGATATGTACAGGGCTTGCAGGGGGGAAAGACTGGTTCAGGGATGCATCCAAGAATCAACTACAACTCTTCTAGGTGAGATCACAATCTGCTCTTGTAAAAGTCTACAATGGTGTTCTCAAGACCATGCACCAGATAAGGTATATTTACCCTGCTGATTTGTAATGCAGAGGTACCCTACTAGCTTCAAATGTGCTAACTTGAGTACTAGAAATGGTCTAGTAGCAAGGAGGCCTGTGGAGTCATTTTCCCCTGTACTCATGCCCAGAATACTTAATTTGGGCATCTGTAGAGTGTGTTACTCTGCACTGTAAGAATACCCATGTACCACCTTCCAGCCCCTGCAGGGTCTGTGTCCTCTGTCAGTAAAACCTCCAGTTGTACCCTAATGGATATTCCCTTCCAGTACTGTAGCAAGTGGGGGGGCAAGCAGGGCAACCACCCCAGGTACTGAAACAAGGGGTGCCAACAGGCACTGCCCAGCTGGGATGGGCTGCAGGATGGAGCCATGAGCAGCTTGTTTGGGGGTTGCAGGGATGAGGGGGGAGGACAACTCCCGCTGCTGCATGCACTCCTAGGTAATCATGGTGGGGCCTGTGCCCTCTGGATCTGTGCATGGGGTGAGGGTGGGCTTTGCCCCAGGTGCCCAACTTCCTTGCCACAGTACTGTTCCCTGCCTTCCCTTCCACAAATCCTGCTTGACTTTGTACTTTTGCACTACAACATTGGCAGAGTTTGAATTTGAAACCCCTTCCCCATTTTCCTGACAACCCCCCCTCTACTAACTGAGCTAGGTATCCTGGTTTCCCAGTCCCATGGCTTCTGGGCTTCACAAGAAGATGGGAGGAGGCAACCAAAAGTGTGGGTGTGTCCAGCAAAGTTCAGTGCTACAAGCAGGAGTGGAGGGAGAGTGATTCTGACATTGCTTTGTATAGGGCTCTGCTAATCCCATGGCCAGGTTGCAAAAGAGGCTGCCCTGTCTCTTCCCATTTCAGGATGACCTGAGTGGGCTAAGTCAAACCCCATTAGGACTATCACATGATAAAACTGCTTGAGCCAAATGGCACTGAACCCAAGGCATTTGATCCTCCCGGGATTATGACCTACAGCCCCACCTCATGAGACAATCAGTAGCATCCACACCAGGTCTGGGCCCAGAGCAGGAGTGCATCCTTAACAAACAGATCCAGCCAAGTGCACCATATGTGACTGTCCATTTCTGTAGGCTGATCACGCCTCTCCTGAGGAGACAGGGCTCTAGGATTCACAGAAGGAGGGAAACAATGCAAAACTCAAAAATTTCACTATGCATTGGGCTCCTCTAGCAGTGTGTGACAGATGGTGTGCTGGCCCTGGTGCATGCACCATAAACATTTCCTATCGGGGGCTGGACATGAGACATTGCCACCATGAACAATGACAGTATGGGGTCAGCTCAGGCTCTCTGTGCAGCTTTTACTTCAAAATGTGCTATGTAATGTGACATTGCACCAATGGCCCCCGACTGAAGCAGCCTGAGCACTGCCATCCAGACCCATGTGCAAGAGGGTAGGGGAAAAAGGCAGCTAACACATTTGCTGTAAATTTGGCTGCCTGCAAAGCCAGTATGATCCATCTCTTGCTGTCATCAGCATTTCAAGTTACGTGAAAAGCACCAATTGCATCCATACAGAACGCTTGGAAGGGCAGGAGGAGAACACTGCTAGTTTATCTGAGGCACAGGCAGACACTGGGACTCTGTTTCTGTGGGGGTACACCCACTAGGGTACTGAGAGGTGAAAATAAGTATATATAACTAGTGGGGGTGGGTGGGTGAGCGTGTGGATGTGCACACATGTAAGTAGGCTTGTGTGTCAGTCTATGATCATGGTTGTCCAGTTGGATGGGTTTGCATACGTCCATTCAAGTGTGTGGATCTGTGCTTCTGCCTGCACATCTGTCTGTGTG
>NW_017728993.1:61868706-61877388 GCF_001723915.1 Gavialis gangeticus
TTTTTTTTTTTTTTTTTTTTTTTTTTGTTTTTTTTTTGGGGGGGGGGGGTTGTCTGTAGTTTAGCTAATGTGTTCATGTTTGGGGCTTGTCTCTTCCCAGGAGGCTTTGTGTCCCTCCCCACTCCATCCCATTTGTCCCTGCGGGATCCAGGCTAACCAACCTCCCTGGAAACAAGTAAATGCCAATGAAATTAATTCTACAGCAAGTCAAGTCTTCAGTTCTTTATTTGACCAAAAAAGGTAAAAACTTACAGAAGAAACATTTGATTTTTTTTTTGGGGGGGGGGGAGTTCTCTCAAAGCTAATCTAATTTTTTTGATGAAAATTCTTGAGGAGGGGGTGTGTAGAAAATTATGATTTCAGCAAACGCTTTCATAGGAGGAAAAATCCTTTCATGGCTGGCCCTACCCAATTCTGCCTTGGCTTCAGCCACTCGGCATGCCCCCTTGCCTGCAACAGGAGCAAGGAGAGGAAATAGGAGAGAAAATTGCCCTCGTCTGCCCTTGCTATCCAGCCCTTCTGTACATCACAAATGCATAGGCTGGATAAAGTTTGCCTTGCAAAACAATCCATCGGCAGGAGAATAGCAGCTAAATGCTACTCTGTTCATAAGAATGTGCGGAGGACGAAGAATGATCGCTTTCGGGTTGGGTGCTTCCAGTCCAGTCCCCGTGACCCAGCAGGGGAGAGGAGGGTTGGTAGAAGGTGGGAGGGGGTGGAGTCGGGCAGTACAACCAGTAACAAGATGTATTATAAAAGGGCCTTGCTGACTCAGGTACGTTTAAGGTGAGAAATAACAGGATTAGAATGTCAAATTGCTGAGTCCTGCAGACCTGACTCTCAAACTGCTTCCAAGTTGCCCAGCCTTCTTCCCTGCAGCTGCTAATTAATCTCTGCTTTGGGGAAAGGAAGGTACTGCATTCAACCGAGCAGGGCATGCACGTCAGCTAATAATAAGCAAACAGAATAGCTGGGCCCCTGGAGGGAGCAGGGCTCATCAATACTTAGAATGGGGTAGCAGCAAGGAAACTCGGAAGGGTTTTCACACTAAGTCTTTCTCTCCAGTTCAGCATCTTTAGGATGCATGTTGTTCCCAACCCATACTCCCTGCCCCAGGCACAGATAAAACAGCTGGGATCAGGGGGCCCACTGTGCCAGGCACTGTATGCTCACATAGCGAGGGATTGTCTACCCAGATTGCAAGCTCCTTGAGGCAGGAACAAAGAAAGGATCCCTGTCTCTGCCCCCATCTGAGAGATGGGGAGCTGAGTCATAGAAGAGCAGTGATTTGCACTGCAGTCTGCAGCAAATCCACAACTGTTACCCTGATCTCCTGCCCTCCCACTCAACCTCTTAACTTCAAGAGCCCTCCCAAGTCTTGCCTCTGTTTAGGCAACCATCTCTTTCATGGGAGCAGAGAGTTGGAGAGGAGGGGTCAAGTCCAAATTGTTACGCCAGGCCCAGAGAAATAATAAGTGCTTCCTTTAAGCTTGGTCTATGGCAGGATAGCATACTGTACAATTGCGCAGTGTGGTGCTGTTCTCTATGAAGTCAATGGCACAACACCCTGGAGATGTATACTGCAACAGTATATCAGGTGCAGTTCAATTATTAAGACATTAGCTAATTGTCAGGGACATTAACATTGATTTTTGTCAAGTCGTGTACACTTGTTAGATCAGTTTCTGCAGCAGACTAAATATATTTTAAATCCAGGCCAGACATACTTTTTGTTGTTGTTTGTTTGCTTTTTTTAAGCATACCCTGACCTGGATCTTGGCTGGTGTGAGCTGGTGCAACTCCACTGACTCCAACTGCACATTTGGCCCAATACAATCAAGTCTCTGCTAAGGCTGCAGACTATAATCCCTTCCCCAGTGAAGGTTCCTGTAGCCCATGGGGGGGGAAAAATTCATCCTCTGGGGATCAACTCCTACCAGGGAAGGCAACACTTAATACTGTTCAGCTCTGCCCCAGCCAGCACCACTTACTCTGACTGTTGCAGTGAGGGCCCCATTCTACACCATCTCATGCACACTTCCTAGATGGCTTCTGACTACATTAGGAAGCCAGCACAGATCAAGCCCATGATATTAAGGGTGCACCAATAGATAGATAAGAAATTTTTTTTTTGCTTCAAGGCCAATACTTATGGCTCCTTTAAAAGTCAGACATTTTGGCAGATACCCATCCGATTGCTGATATGTAGCCAGACAACTTGGAGACCAATGTCTGGCTGGTAAGTCTGTTGTGGGGGGAAGGAAGGGGGGCAGATTGAGGCTGCTGTGGTGAGGGACAGAATGGGGCTGGGGCCGGGGCAGGGTGCGGGACAGAGCCGCAAGTGGTTCATCTGGGGGGCCACAGGGGGTGGGGTGTCTCCCACCTGCTTGCACCCCAGGAGGCATGGGGGGGCATGTGCCCCTGGATCTGCAGGCAGGGTGAGGGCAGGTGGCAGCAGCAATAGGAAGGGGCTCTGGGCAGGGGGCTGCAGCCACCCCAAAATTAGCTGTAGCCCCCCTCCCAGCACCACTGTCATGCCTCCCCACAAGTGCAGCCCAGCCCAACCCCCCACCAGGAAGAGCCTAGCACTGCCCCAGTGCCCTCGCCCTGTGCACAAATCCAGGGTACATCCCCCATTCCCTCCTGGGGTGCATTCAGCAGCAGGAGCTGCCAAGCCACGGCTCTGTCCTGTGCCCCGCCCTGCCCCGACTGAGCAGTACGTGTCCCTTTCCCAACCCTTACCCCACTCCCTCCCTCACCACAGGTGCCTTTATCTGCTCCCCCCAAGCCCCTTTCCTTCCCCTACAACAGACTTAGCAGCCCATGTTGCTCTCCAAGCTGCCAGGCTGCGCTCCTTGCTATGTACATACTGCGACTGCGCTCATGCATGGGGCATTTATTGGCCATATGGGGCAAAAAAAAGAAGCCAATTTTTTCCAATGCTGTTAATTTTCCCTATATCAGTGCTGATCCAATGTGGGACCAATGTATCAGTGCACCTCTACATGATACGTGAAACCGGTGTTCAGGATAATCCTACGTTTTCCATAGCACAGAGCAACTCAAAGCCCTTAATATGCCACAAAACCAGGAATGGCTGCACCTGCGCCTGGGAAGAGGTGGGGACAGCAGGAGATGTCCTATGGAGCTGCATTATTCAATAGTTCAACAGCAGAACAAACCATATCCATGTAAATTTTCTGGGGGGGAATCTGTAATCGCCTGGGTGGAAAACTAATCAATGGCAATTTGGGCTTGAATACCCCAACTCTTTGCAGGCTTTGCAAAGGCTTTGGCGCTCTTCCTTGCCAGCTCCAAAAAGAACCTGAGGGGACTTTGAAACAATAAACCCAGTCTCATCACTGGGTCCTTCCTCCACCCTCTCTCATCCCCATGCTTCTCCACTCAGAAGTTCAAATAATCTCTGGCTGCAGACTTAAGTATTCTTTTGCACTGGTTTCTGATCTCCTTCTCTGAGATGCCTGATAGGCTCTGCTGCAAGCCCCACTAAGATATTGTCTCTCCTTTATTCCCCTTCTTCATCTCTTACCACATTCTCCTCTTTCCCTCCAACAACTTTATGCCTCATTCTATCATGTAGATCTATGAGACTGAGTTTCCAGGTATTCAGCACACAGAATTAATGACATATTTACAGATTAACTCATCTGCTGTCCAGATGCCTTTGAGTTTGTCTATATCTGAAGTTATTCAGGGATATTTATTTTGGATTAGCTCTTTCAGAATAGCTCCATGTATAGACATGTTTATTCTGGAATAAAAGCATTTTATTCCTAGTTAGTTCAAGCCACTTGGAAAGACCCATGCAGTAACAGTCCCTGCTCTGATGGGCTTGAAAAGTAAATTAACCAGTGAGGGCTTATGTCTACAGGGAGGCCCAGGAAAGCTAATCTGATTCAACTAAAGGTGTGATATTAATTGCTTTTTTTTTTTAAACTGCATTAAAGCCCATGTGGATACCCTAACTCAAAATTAGTGATTCTGATTTGATTTCACTTAATTCACTTTGGAATGATAAATAGGATAAAGGCTACTTTATTTCTAATAACTGCCCATGCAGGGGTTTAATGCAACTCTGATTCAGCCAAGCACCGGCACTACTGGAGCTAATGGGCTTAAGTGCATGTTAAAGGGTTTTTCTGAATTGGGGCCTTGATGGATTGCAACTAGAATGCTTAGTACCTTTCAGAATTGAAATGCCTGAATGGTATCCAACCTCAGAAGGTGGCTGTACCTGCTAAAGCTCACAGGAGCAGACTCTATGGGCATGGCTTGTCGCTCAGTGCATCTCCTATCAAATCTCTCCCAAGTCAATGCTTCCCAGCTGGAGACTAGCAGCTTCCCAAGCCAACATCTTGGGCTGCATTCCTGACAGGGCTGGGTTCCAGAGGCTCACTCAGTGCATCTTTTCACTAGGAAGTGTAAGGGTTCCTTCTCACCCTGTGCCCTCTTCCTTTTGACTCTGCAGGTCTTCATAATGAATCACTCTCAGCACAGTTATTGCTCAGCAGGTATTTTTTATATATGAGATCTCCCAAGAAAGTGTTGAGAGCTCATTGATCTGACTAGGTGATGGAAACTCCAAGCTCAGTAATTTATGAGACCAGGCCTTGCACAACTGGGAATTCAATGGCCCAGTAATTGTTTGAGAAGTACACTCGGGGCTGTGCATTTATTTTGGTGTTCATGCATCCACACTGTGCTTGGGGAACCTGGTTTTTGGCCACACATCTTGCAGTGAGGTAATAGAAGATGTAGCATGCATATTGCGCCTTCCACTTTACAAGCTTAAAAGGATGGCTTCAGCTTATACCTGGTAAATCACTACTCCATTACTACTCTTGGTGGAGGCAAAGCTGCTTTAATACAGATTAGGGATTGTGGGGGATTTGGAGGGCAAAGAGAAAGACCTCTCTCTTCAGTTTGTTTCTTTGGTGTATTTGTGTTTAGCCCAGTGCGACAGCAATATTGCCAAATCATTCAAAGAAAAATCACAGGCCATACCCCCATGAAATAATGAGTGTAAAATATCTAGAGATGTCAGGATTATGCATTTTGCCCTACTGAGGGTTCAAGAGCAAGCAAACAAAAACATGTCAGGATTTTCCTAATAATCACAGAAGTTGGCAACATTGTGAACCCTGAATAGACTGTTTCCCTGGTTGGTGTGCAGGTCCCTCATACAGCCAGAGAGAGGGAGAAATACTGAAGAGGGAGAAAATGTGATTGCAAAGCCACAGTTGGTGGTGTGGGGCTCAGGGGCAGTACCTGAAATTACTTTCAACCAGCTGTATGAAACTGCTTGGCATTCAGATGGCTAGTGTCCCTGTAAACTGGTCTGCAAGGCTGGATTCACAGAGCTGCAGAGTATCCCACTTTGCACTAGCATACATTATGAGAGTAGGCTGATGGATGGGGCAACAATACTGCTTGATCTCTCACCTTTTGGCCCATGGGTGGACAATTTTAATTCCCAGGGCACTCCATAGGCATCATGCTAGCAGAGGCTGCCAAGAGAAGGCATCTACTCTGTGACCTCTTCCACTGTCCTAGGCAAAGGCTAATTGTATCCAAAAGCTTGTAAAGAAGAATTTTTCTAACTATGTGAATAGGTCTAATAAAAGATATCGGATTTGCCCAAAGAACTTTGTCTGCCTCTGTCCTTAGACCAACATGGCTACAACCTACGCCCCTAGACATGTCTCATCACTTTAGGCAATGATATTTGGGAGGGTTGAGGGGAATCCTTGCTACCACTAGCCCCCTCCGTAATAGAAGCAACTTTCTGCCTCTGCAGCCTTCTCCCTTAGATGCATTTTCCAGCCTAGGAGTCCCCTGCTAGGTTTGGCACAGGTAGAAGCAGGCACACTCCCAACTTTATCCATGCTCATGAGGCATGCTTTGCGGGGGACACAACACAGCTGCTGCCCTGAAGTAAAGACCTGCAGCCATTCATGGGTGGGGAAGCAAAGAATACAGAAAGCACAGCTGAAACAGCAGGGGGAATCTAGGGTGGATCGCATCCCTACTCTCAGAAAACCCCATGCTGTCCTTAAGGGTTACTAGTGGTTAGGTTAGGACCTGAGTTTTGAGGCTCAGGGTCTGGCAGTAAACATGTTCTTGGACACTGGCTTAGTCAGGACTAAGAGGGAAGAGTGACACCTGCTGGTTTACCTAAACCTTGTCCTGCAACACCTTGGGTTCTGGATAGGATTTCCCTTGCCCAAGTGCTGACCCAGCCTGACCCCTGTAAGCTTGTGAGAGCTCGCAGGATCACAGCATGAGGCGCTGTGGCTACAGGCAATACGATGCTCCCTGTAATGTGACCGAATACACTTTCAGATGGAGACAGCATATGTTTTATTTAAAAAAAGAGATGAGAGAGAGAGGGGCAGCAGGTTATGCACACAGGTACAGCATGCTCTGGAATTTTAAGCTCAGACGCTCCAAGACCAGACGCTTCAAGGAGCCAGGTGCTTTGTTTGTTAAATTTAAGAAGGTAGCAGGATCTTTTGGGAAATCAACATCAGGCCTGAGATGTTTTCAGAGCTGCTGAAGAAATAGTTATGCCTCCTCTCGGTTGCAATGAGCTGCTTTTTGGCATGAATGCCTTTGAGGGTAACACCAGGGTGAAGGGAGCAGATGTGCCATGCACACTTTAGTACAGGGGTATAATTGGCAAATATTTATCAGCAAGTTTGTGTTGGCCAATGCATGGCAGTCAGAGCTGGGGAGAGTGGGTTATAGCACTGAGTAGCACTGAACGAACAAATGACTTTGCATTTGGGTTCAGATAGTGAGAGGGGTACTGTGGCACTTTCTATACCCTCCTCTCCCTGTACAGTACTTTGTATCGAAGGCAGTATTCTAGTAATTGCCCTGTGCAAGCCTGTATATTCTCTACCATACAATCAAGCCCCACCGCCAAGCACTTCTCTTAGATCCCGGGATCATCGCTATATCCAGGTATCCCTATCCTCACTCATCTCACTAGTCTTGTATTTCCCTGCTTCCAGCATTGTCTTGCATATAAGTATCTTTTCTACATCCCAGCGTTTCTCCTTTTATCTTACTACCAAACTATGCATTGTTTTCCTTCAGCATTGCTACAGATTCATCCTTTCCACGTAGCTAAAGATACCCCTCCCAATGGCACCCAAATGCCTCATAAACACTGATGAGCCAAGCTTCCCAGAGACGGGAGACAGGGAGGTGTGATTAAGTGTCTTGGATGTGCCAGGAAGCTGTGGAGGAGCCTGGGCTTAAGCTTGTCTACCTTTGACGACAGAATCTGGTACCTCAGCATGCAAGTGGCCTTCGCATCCCTACTGTTTCTCTCATCTGTGGAGCAGCCAGTATTTGCCTCCAGCTCCTTCCGGGCCCAGCAGCGAGGCTGGTCCTGGGGTTTCTAAATGCCTTGCTTTCCTGCCATAGCAAGGAACCACCCCTTGGCTTTCCTCACCCCACTGCTGCCTGCCATCCCAGCCAGGCTGAAACCAGCAGCACAAGCCAGATGCCAGCACCACCCTGTAGAGGAGGACAAGGGCAAGTCACCACAAACACTTGAGACCGTGAGAGAGGAGAGGGCACCCTGCCCTCCCTAGGGAGGGTCCAGGCAGCTGCCTCTACCCCACCTCCCCACCTTCTGCCCCAGCAAGCCCTGCTGTGTCCTCCCTCCTAGGGCAGAGGGGCTGGAAGGATCTGGGGGAGGCACAGCGGGCACTTGGTGCCACCTGGCAGCACCTTGCCAGCAAGAAGCACTAGAGGCAGGAGAGGGGGCCAGGAACAGGTGGGGTCAAAGTGCAGCAGCCGGTCTCAGCACACCAGCCCAGGATGAATGCCAAGGGGGAGATGAGATGCCCCTTCCCTGCTGCCCACATAGCATCCCTGCAGCTGCCAGGCAAGCCCAGAAACTTAAGTGTGACAATAAATGGATACTGATTGCCTGCATCCCTTTTCCCCTTTGTGCCAAAAGTCCTGCCACGCATAGCAAGAGGGACCCCCACCGAGGCTGGGTGCAGACAGCCCAGGGCAGTGCCCGTCCCACCCAG
Source organism: Gavialis gangeticus (assembly GCF_001723915.1). NCBI lineage: Eukaryota > Metazoa > Chordata > Crocodylia > Gavialidae > Gavialis > Gavialis gangeticus. Next base: position 61,876,779 of record NW_017728993.1, read on the forward strand.
CTGGGGACCAGCCCTGCTCCTGTCAGCCAGCTGGGCAGGGCAGCGGTGGCGAAGCTGCAGCAGATGTCCTGCCTGAGGCTGGATAGCGGGCGGGTGGAGCTCACAAGTTTGTGCACCTGTAGGGTGGGAGTGCGACTCCTCCGAGGAGACTTGCCCTCATGCAGCCGGTCTGGTGGGCAGGCGGCGTGCCCGGCCCCAGCCCGGAGGGCAGAGCCCAGCGGGCTCCTCTCCGCTGCTAGGCATCACACATGGCATCAGGGCATCTTGCCCCTTCCCGGGCCAGCTCAGGGCTCAGCTTGAAGGGACTCCAGCGCGGGAGCTGCCTCTGCCCCCTGGAGGCGGCCGCCCCCTCGCCCCTGGCACCCAGCACTAGGGCACCCAGGCTCGGGCTGTGCCTGCCCCCCGCCTGCCCGGCACTCAACCCGGAGGCGCCCCGGCTGCCGCCCCCCCCCCCCTGCTGCGGGGACCTGGCAGGACTTACCCCGGCAGCAGGAACGCGGGTCCAGACGTCGCGGCGGGGCGAGGAGGCCGGCGGGACTCCGCTAGGATCCGGGGCAGCCCCCGGCGAGACCCTCAGGCGGCGGCGAGCCCGCGCCGCCCCCCGGCCCGC
>NW_017728993.1:61877774-61889132 GCF_001723915.1 Gavialis gangeticus
GCGGGCGGCGCGGCGCGGAGCGGGGCGCACTTGTAGCGCGCGGGCGGGCGGGCGCGGGGTGCTACCAAGCACCTTGCCCTGCCTTCCTGGGGGCACGGGGTTCTCGTCTCTTCTCTTTCGGGGGGTGAGGACGCTGCTTGCTGCCCCGCAGGCTTTTGCTCCTCAGATATTGAAGCGGATTTAGGTCTGGAAAGGAGCCTGGGCGGGCGGGGAGGGGGAGCGGCGATACAGCAGCCAGGCGGATCCTTACAGACAGGAGCTGCCGACCAGGAGGGCAGGCGGCTGGGGTTGGGTGCTTGCTGTAGAGGAAGGTTTCCCAGTGCAAGGCAGCAACGCTTCTTCCTCGCTCCCGCACCGCCAGCCACGCTCCCCTCAGCTCCCCTGTGCCTTCACGCCCACGCTCCCACACAGCCTCGCACGCAAACCCTCTGCCCACCCATGCACATGGACACACAAAAATTGCCCTTCCCTCACGCTCGCACCCTCTCTGTCGGTCTGCTTCAGCTTTCTTTTCCCCCTCACAGGCACAATTTCTCTCTCTCTCTGACGTGCACGCACAAAAACTGGCTTCCCTCTCTTTCCCTCTCTCACGCACACACACACAGTCTCCATCCCCATCTCTCGCACACAATCTGTCTCTCATACACATGTACACACAAAATCTGGCTGTTTCTCTCTCACATGTACCTGCCACAATCCCTCTCTCTGTCTCTCGCTGACACACATACAGACATAATCCCTGTGTCTCACACACGCAAGAAAGATCTCTCGCACACAAAATCTAGGCTGTCTCACATACATAGGCACAAAATGTCTGTCTCGCACACAGTTTTTCATACATATACCTAAATCTATCTCTCTTAAATACACAAGCACAAAATCAGCATATACATACACAAAATATTTCCCTTACACACACACACACACACTCATTCACTCACTCTCTCATACACATATACACACAAAATCTCTTCCCCCCCCTCCATCTCTCTGTGTCTCACGCACACACACACACCGCTCTTTCTATGTCTCATCTCCTCAAGCAAGAGCTGGGGCTGGGTGGGGGTTAGAGGAGGTAAAACCATCTAGCTCCTGAAATATTTGGTCTGATTCTGACTGCTGCTGAGCACCCCTCAACTGCCACTGAAACCGCTGGGAGCTGCAGGTGCTCAGTGCGTCTTAGGATCAGGTCCCTCAATGTCTTTTAAAAGGGAAAAAAATGCAAAATGGTGATCAAAACAGGAACTGTTTGCACCTTGTTTCTGCAATACAGGTGTTGTGGCTGAGGACCCTGAGAGGGAAAGAAAAAGGGAGGGTGCTGGGAAAGAGTTGGTGAGAGCAGGACTTTGACTGAGGGGGATTTAGTTATTCAGTGAAGCAGCAAAGACAACGGAGATGTTACAGGGGGGAGCCTGAGTCCAGTGGGCGGTACTTGAAGGGGATCGGAGCCAAGCAGGCAGCATCTTGGGATAGGTATGGGTTAGTTGTGGGGAGCACTCGACTGTGTCCAGTTGATACAGAGCTGTGGGGAGCTTTCACACTCCCCTGTCTGCCTCACACCAGTATAGCTGAGGACTCCCAGGACAGCCTGCTGGTGAACCGGGTTAGGCTTCTCCAGCAGAAGAAAGCACAGCTTCAGAGATTATGCTGTGAAGTGGCTGAGAACAGAAAGGATTCAGAGGTTTAGGGAACATCAAGGAATTAGACATCAGGATTAACCAGGGGCTCAGGAGTGCCAGATGTTCAGAATGAAGGGTCAAAATAGGAAAGTTGGTTCTTAGCCCTTCCTTTTCTCAGTTCTTCCCTTCCTGTCCTTGAGCCTGCACCGACCTTGGAAGCTACTGACTGCTCTCAGGAAGCCAGTACTCCCACTGCAGGCAAAAGTCCCTGCCCGCCACCCTAGTCAACACAGCCTTGAGTTCAGTCCAAGGCTCTTCAAGGGACCCAGTGCCCTAGGTCAGGGTTGTGTAGAAATTGTCAAATCTCCCCTCAGCCTTTTCTTCTCCAGACTAACCTTAGTTCTTTCAGGCTTTCCTCATAAGTCTTGCCTCTCAGGCCTCTAGTAATTTTTGTTGCTCTGTGCTGGTCTCTTTCCAAATTGTCCACACCCTTCTTGAAGTGTGAGGCCCAAAACTGGATGAAGTACTCTAGGTAAGGCCTCACCAGTGCTGAATAGAGTAGAAGAATCATTTCCCTTGATTTGCAAGTGACGCTTATGTTAATACAACCCAGTATGCTGTTGGACATGAACGCACATGCCCCTGGAGGCTGGGTGGGACACAGTGAGCTCCCACAGGTGGTGGCAGTGCTGTCGATGGTGGAAGCATAGTGGTGGCAAGTGGTGAGCTCCTGCAGGCAGCCATGGCTCTGTTGGTGGGGGGGCGAATGCCAACCAGCGGTCGGCAACCACCCACAGACGCCACTGGCAGTGGCAGCCAACAGCAATTGGTGACTGCCCCCAGACACTGCAGGTGGTGTCTGCGGTGGGGTAGGGTGCGGGTGGCAAGTGGCAGGTGGTGCACGTGCACCTGCATGCACCCCTATTCATCGCCAACCTAGGACTAAATTTAGTCCCTGTGGGGGAAGCGAGGGTAGCAGCTCCCCTCTGTGGGCTGGAAGCGGGTAGGGGAGGGGCAGGGGGGAGAGCTTGCCACCCACCAACCCATGCTGCTGCCACTCTGCATCCAGCCACGGACCACCCCCCTTCCTCCACCATTCTGCATCTGGCCACTGGGGGTACACCTATTTTAAAAGGTTGAAAACCCCCAGTCTACTGGAACCAACTTCCAAGGGAAGTGGTGCTGGCTCCTACCCTGGGGGTCTTTAAAAAGAGTCTTGATGCCTACCTGGCTGGAGTCATTTGAGCCCGGTTTTTCTCCTGCCCAGGCAGGGGGTCGGACTTGAAGATCTACAAGGTCCCTTCTGATCCTACCTCTATGATTCTATGAACCCTCGGGTCCCTCTGCAATACTGAAGAGCAGCCCATCATTCCTCAATCTCTGTTTATGCATGAGATTATTCTGTCCCAAGTGCAGGAGTTTGCACTTGTCCTTACTGAATCTCATCTGACTGATTGTGGACTATTCCTCCAATCTGTGCAGGTCATTCTTGATCCTGGCCATATCCCTCCCCTGAGTGTCTGCACCTCCATCCAACTTGGTGTTGTCCACAAATTAGCTAAGCATGTACTCGATCCCACAGTCCAAATCTTTAATGAAGATATTAAACAATACCAGACCCAGGACAGACCCCAGGGGAACCCCCCTTGATATGTCCTCCCAAGTAGACATTAAGCCATTAGTAGCTACTCTTTGGGCATGTCTACATGTGTGCATTTACTGCTCAGTAATTGAAATTACTGCACAGTACAGGCACGTCTACAGATGCATGCCCATACTGCACAGTAAATATAGTAGCTTACACTGACTTGAACATAAATTTGATACCTGCATCAGACAGGTATCAGATTTACACCCAATTAGTTACTGTGCAGTAATGCATGTGTAGATGCGTTACTGAGCAGTAATCCAGGGGGCCATTCTGTTGGGTCTGCCCAGCCACTAGGGGGCCAGCCTGAGCTCAGCCCCAGGGCTCTTGGCTGGCTGCCTCTCCTGGCTTCAATTTGGGACTAAAGTTAGTTCCAAGTGCTAGCAGTCATGTGGTCAGAGGCTGGAGCTCCCTCTGGTGGCCACAGGGGCACATGGCAGGCTGCTCTAAACTGGGACTAAATTTAGTCCTAGGTCGCCTGCATGTGTAGACGCCAGCCTATTCCCACTTACTGTTCAGTAATTTACTGTGCAGTAAATGTAAGACAGTGTAAATGCACATGTAGACATGACCCTTGAGTATGCCGATTCTACCAGTTATCTATCCACCTTACAGTACTTTCATTTTGTCTATATTTCCTTCACCTGTTAATGAGAATGTCATAAGAAACTGTGTCAAAAGCCTTGCTAAATTCAAGGTATATCACATCCACTGCTCTTTCCCCATCCATAGTCTGTTGTCTTGTCATAGGAAAAAATCAGGTTGGTCAGGCATGACTTGGTGAATCTGTCCTGGCTGTTCTTGATCACCTGGTTCTCCTCTAGGTGTTTCACAGTAGATTCCTTGAGGACCTGCTCCACAATTTTACCAGGTATGGAGTTCAGGCTGACTGGTCTGTAATCCCTAGGATCCTTCTTCTTCCCTTTCTTAAAGATGGTCACTGTATTTGACTTTTTCAAATCATTCAATCACCTGACCTCCACAAGTTCTCAAAGGGGATAGCCTTCAGTCAATTCCTTCAGTACTCTAGGGTACATCCCATCTGGCCCTGCTGATTTGAAAGCATCTGCTTCTCTAAGTAATCCCAAACCTGTTCTATTATAGTCTGTTTGTCTCCTTCCCTATCTCTGTTGCCAACTGCACTTATCATCTGGTAGCTGACCCTGTTTGCAAAGACAAATTAAAAAAGTCATTAAATACTTCAGCCTTCACTGCATCATCCATAACTGGACTTGCCTTATGCATTCCGTAAGGGACCTCTAGTTCTCTGGTGGTCCTCTTATTTTGGCATACGTGTAGAATCGTTTTTATTGCCTTTTATGTCCCTTGCCAGCTGTATCTCAAATTGTGCCTTGGCCTTCAAAATTATTTTTCTATATGCCAATCAAATGCTCTTAGAACACTTCCCTAGTACTATAACAACGCTTCTACTTTTTTATAGCACTCCTTCTTGAGTTTCAGCTCATTAAAGGGATAGTTGTCTAGCCAGGCTGGCCTCCTGTTGTACTTTCCATTCTTCTGCTACATTGGGATAGCTTGCTCTTGCACCCTTAAGTTACAGCCAGCTCTCCTGGACTTATTTTGTGAAGGACGTGGGTCTTCGCCCTTCATGCTACAACAGCCAAGGGAGCTACAAACCTTGAATGATTTTAGATAGCATGTTTATCCCCTGACTCTTCATCCTTCACCACCTGACTCAGGATTTCACAGGGTATTTCTATTGTATACAAAACTACAGTGAAAGAAGGTTCTGCCAAATTCTTGCAGTGAGTGTGTCCCTTAGGCCCTGATCCCACAAAGAAGGCTCCTCTGTGACCCAAAACCCCTCCTAGGACAAGTGTCCAGAAAATGCAGGGGCCCATCTTGCTCACAGCAAAACTGCTGCACTGAGCAAAGCTTGCAGGGCATTTTTAGAGCAAATGTCACTGAGCCATTGCTCTACCAAATCACACTGGGCAAAGTTGCCCATTGAAACATAGTGACAGTCACCCTGAGCAACAGTGACTCCAGTTTATATGGAAGAAACTGAGTTATTGCATGTACACACTGACACATACACGCACACACCCCTATGTAGAAAAACCAGACACGCACAGACAGATGCACACATATGTAGAAAAAGACTGATGGACATTAACAATTTCCCCAGCTCCTTTGTTGTTGCTTCTTGGGAAAGATATATTTTAAATAACAATCTTTGAAGTGAGATTCCATATTACTGACTCTAGACAGTTTCCCCCTGTAAACACGGCACATGATATAGGACAACGTCCTATGACCAGGCTGAAGAAGGCCTGAGGATGCTCATTAGTTGAACATCTTCTGTTTACCAGTCCAGGAGCTGTTTGGCTTGGAAGAAAGCAGCCCTACTGCCTTTGTTACAAACCCCTGGCTCAGCTTGGAAGCTCTTGGGGACAAGGGCTCTGCACATTCATTTTGCTAAGGTTTTGGTTCCATTTTGCACAGAGCTGCGTGCCCTTGCAGTGCAGTGCAGGTAACAAGTCACAGAATAATATGAGGACCAACCATTCATACCTTTCATCCTCCCAGTCTGTGGGATATAACTAGAAAGATACAAGGGGAATAATAGAGCAAGAAACTTGAAATTGTGTGGGATTAATGAATGTCCATCTTGGATGTCCTCGCACAACTAGTTTTCAGGGTATGACTTACGCTTGGAACAGTCTGCCTTGTCCCATCTCCCAGCCTCTCTCCTTCTAACCCTTTGCCTTTTCTTTTAGGGGAACCTTCCTCCACAGATTTCCTTACTGAAAATGTCTTCCTGGAGCTAGGTAAACCATTGGGTCCCAAAGAGCAGAGGGTCTTGAATCTATTCATAACCGGTTATATGGCCAAGTGATAAGTCCTATCCATTCTTGTTTCCCTATTGGGAAAATGGGGATAATGCTACTCCCCTTCTCTTGGAAAGATTCTGAGATCTACAGATGAGACCTAGCCACTGTTACTGCTATGCCAGAAGACCTTCTAACCAAAAGCAGCTACACTAAATTTGTTCTGTGCCACAGCTGGTTACATTTGGAACACTTCAAGACAGGAACAGTTCCACTGGTGTTGGTATTAACTGGCCATCTTAGCTAGGTTTTGCTGGGAAGGTGCCTGTAATGGCCAAGCCCAGCATGACTTTATTACTTTAGATGAGTTACACCTTCATGCACGAGTTATATTTAAGCAATAAGCACAGCCTTCCATTTCCAATTGCAGCATTCAGACCAAACTTGCTTGCTCTTGTCAGTATTTCACCATCATTAATTGCTCAGGATATCATGAGGGCAGATCATCAGCAGTAAATTGTTATAGCTTGGGCTGGTGTAAATTGCTCCAAGATGCTATGACAGTTTACTCCACCTGAAAATCAGTTCCCAGAGATATAATGGGGTCACATGTTGCTGTCATTTACATCCTAGTAAAGCCCACTGATGTCCTCACCTCCAATAAATAATAATCCATGTAAAACTAAAGCAGTCAACAACATAATCAAAACACAAGGGGCTACATTTTCCTCTCAATTGCAGTCTCTCAACTGTGCCAAATACATGGTTTTGTTAACATTGCATGCACATAAGTGATAGCAGCAAAGGCTTTTTTGTTTTAAAAGAATTGGGTTTTTTTGGTAAAATTATACAGCTGATTTCATTTAAATGATTAATGAGGCTGGGAATGCAGATGTCAAATGTATAGTTTCCAGCAATCAGCACTGGGAGTTACTCGGGGATAAGTGAATGCAGGATTTGCTGTTGTATTCTTCCCTGGTTTATTTTAAATTATCTATTTAGTTGTATTTATTATTCATGTCATTATATAAAGTGTATTGTTCTGGGTTTTTTTTTAATGTTGTTATATATTAAAGAAACATCACCAGTTGGAAAGCCAATCAATTTCAAAACAGGAATTAAAAGTCGTTTCATGAATCACACCTACCCCTCAGTTCCTGGCCAACATTTGTCTTTTTACCATTACATTTACCTGTTTTGTGCACTGTTTTTTCTTTTTTCTCTTGCTGTGTGAAAGAGCCACACAAACAAATGCAAAACTGACTGAGGCCTGATCTGACCAGCTCTCATGCACCTGATGATTTCTACACTAGAAACTCTAGCTGTAACTCTATTGGTATAATTTAAATGACATCAAACTCCAGGATGTGGATGCAGCTATAGCTGTACCAAAATGCTTTACACTGATAGCTATTCCCTATATGGGACAATGAATATATATATTGGTATAAGGCACCTTTATACTGGCACAGATGCATCTATACTATATCTTGTGCCAGTACCACTGTTTGGCTAAAAATTAAACCAGTAGCTGACAGTTACGCCTTTCAAATGTAGGCCAGGCTTCCGTTTGCTTATGTTGACTCCAATGGAATGTGACTGTCTCCTTAAAAGTGGGCATGTTTTAAATGTTTGCAGGATTATGTTGTAATTAAACATAGCGCGGAACAGTATGCGTGCCTATGGAAAAATTGTATAAATACCTCAGATGTTCTGATAATTCTGGTTATGTCAAAAGGGGGGGAAAATCACTTTTTCTTGAAAATGTTTCCTTTTCCCTCTAAATTCAACTTTCTGAAAAATAAAAAATGAACAGTTATAAATGGGGGAAATGCAAAATAAAATAAAATATAAATCCCATAGAAATCCTAATTATTTTAATATCAACATCTCAAAATAACAAACCCTCTACTTTCTAGCATTAGCAGGGTAAGCAATTTCAGGGTCTTGCCATTGACTTCAGTTGGCTCAGGAGCTTTAGGTTGACGGTATCTATTTAGCATGACATTTTTGTCCAGAATTGTTTTACCTAATGCTGTATGGTTATAGGTAGCAGCTAGGATTATTATAAGTAATAACAGAGATTAGAGAAAAACTATTTTTACTCTGTTCACTTTGTGAGCTCAGCAGAATGTTGGCCCTAGTATATACTAGGATCTTGCTTCTAAAATTACAGTACCTGCTTTTGCTACTGTGTCCATCTCCCCTTAATATCAGTGGGAACACTAGTTTAGACAAGGCATTGACAGATGCCAGTCTTTTAAGCAATATGCAGTAGAGATGTGTCCTATGCAGTTCAGGTAGCAGAGAATGCAAAGTGCCAGCAAAAGTTTTGGAGCCTGGTCAACACTAGAGCTTCATCTATCACTGCCACAAGATGAGCTTTCTAATGTAGTCTCTAGTGGTTTTTATACTGCCCGTATGGCCATAGGATCTGATTTCAGTCAAGTGAGGGTTGTTCTTTTTAAAAGGGTTCATTGTTCTGTGTTTCTGTTGGAGAAGGTAGGCTGAAGATGTATTCCTTGTTCTTGGAGCAGAAGGGGATGAGGTCTGGGGTGATCCTTTAGCCTTGAGGCAGGTAGCTTTGTAGTTTGTGCCCAACCTCTGAGACAGCTTCATCTGCTGCACAAAGGAGCTCTCCCCGGAGAGCAGGGAGTTCCCTTGTGTCTGTGGAACAGAGTTGTCAATCACAGATTTAATTTCAAAGACTTTTAAAATATATTGGCTCCAGGCTACTGAGTATCTGAGGATACTCAGTCTAGAAGTTCCTTGGACAGAGAAGTTTCTTGAGGGTCAGTGGCTGCACAACACAGTATGTCTGAGCATGAAGTCCAGAACTAGTAGGAAATACTACAGAAAAAAAACTTCTTGAAACACAACCGTTGCCTATAATCAGTTTTACCATGTCCTGCTCTGTATTCAGCTGCTTCTATCTTGTGTAAACCTTTCATACTAGGGAGAGAAAAATAGAAACATTTGCTTTTTAAGCCACAAACATTTGCAGGAAGACCTAGACACAGGTGAAGTATTTGGATCTAATTTTAATAAATTTAACCCCCCCCCCCAAGCAAGTAAATCCTCAAGTAGATTTCAAATTCAGAGTAGTATTTTATATCTTTCAGTATATACAAATTTGTAAGTGTAGCACCTCCATATGTGTGTGAAAGATAACTCATTTATTCTTCTATGGCTTAGGGGCTTGCGTAGTGAGTTGAGCATAGAATGGTTGTTAGTTCAAGCCTTGGTAATTGAAGGCAGTAAAAATGGTGAGGGGGCTAGGGCACATGACCTATGAGGCTAGGCTGAGGGAACTGGGCTTATTTAGTCTGCAAAAGAGAAGACTGAAAAGGGATTCAATGGCAGCCTTTATCTACAAAAAGGGTAGTCCCAAACAGGATGGAGCTAGGCTGTTCTCAGTGGTGACAGATGACAGAACAAGGAGCAATGGTCTCAAGTTGCAGGAGGGAGGTTTAGATTGTATATTAGGGGGAAAAAAACATTCTCACTAGGAGGATAGTGAAGCACTGGAACAGGTTACCTAGAGAGATGGTGGAATCACCGTCCTTGGAGTTTTTTAAGGCCCGGCTCAGCAAAGCCCTGGTGGGAATGATCTAGTTGGGGATGGTTCTGCTTTGAGCAGGGTTTGGACTAGATGACCTCCTGAGGTCCCTTCCCACCCTAATTTTCTATGATTCATTTATAGGGGAGAAAAAATACACCATCAGGTCTCACCTCTAAAGAATAGACATACACTTAGAAGTAATATTTTCAGAAGCTCTGAAATGACATAGAAGCCTAAAACCTACTTTCAAAAGCAACTTGCCACGCAAGCTGAAAACTCAAAAACTCAAAAAGCTCAACTCACCATAGAAGCACCTAAGCCACAAAAGAAGCACAAAGGCCCAATTTTTTAAAAGATATGTAGGACTTTCTCTGCTTAGCGTGGCAAGGCCTAAGTGAATTATTCACATAAGTCCCATTTTGAAAACTGAGTTAGGAGTGCAAGCCCATTGACTTTCAATTATGTAAAAAATCTGAGCCTAATCCTATTGACGAGGTAAATTAGGCACCTGATTTACCAAGGTGCTTTAGAAAATCTGCATTTTATGCATTTTTGTAGCTTTGACTATCTAGACCTAAACGTCAAAATCACTCTTGAAAATAGGACTTAGGCTCCTTGTATTGGATGTAGATGTTTGAAAAATGTTACCCAAGTCCTGAAATAAAGAATGCTTCTCCTTCAGATGCAATGAAAAGCAGCCTGTTCTCAGTTAAGGCAGGAGGAAAAATCTACTTAGATACGTGTCTGCTGAACAATACCCAACACAGTTGCCATGCACATCAAAAATATCCCTTGCATTAGCATTCTTTTAACAGCCAGCTGCTTAAACAGGGTTAGTGTGCCAAGCCCTAGAGGAAATAAGGGCTCACTTCAATTTCCATTGTAGGGAATGGAAATCTCTCTCTTGCCTTGAGTATGAGTTGAATCTGTCTTTATATGCTTCCCAGAGCATTTGGAAAGATGAGTTAGCTTCAGTCATTTGCTTAATACCCTGTTCTTTCATTGGCACGACTGGGTTTGCCTTATTTCACCTGAATGATCCTTTCACATCATTGAGCCCAAACTCTGCATCACTGCCAGGCAAACTCCACTCATGCCAGAGGGGTTTGCACAGGGTGGGGACGGGGACATCAGCCTGGCATCTGTCACAGGCCCAATCCCTTGTCAGAGGTCAGCTGCCACTCAGCCTCTATGTGCTGCTGGGTCAAAACTTCACTCTTATTATGCTCACTCTTACCTCCCTACCGCCACTTCCAGGCGAACCGAAGGCATTTCCTCTCCTTATTGTTGCAAACATGTTCAAGGGGGGCCTCCAGACAAGGCTTTTGCAACTGTACACAAGTACTTCTGGGGGACAGGTCCTTATTCAAAGGAGGGAGCTGGGAAGCAGAAAGAGCTGGGGGGGAGAGGAGACTAGTTAACCGGGGGAAGAGGTGATTAGTTAACCAGTGCGTGTGGAGCTCCCTGCCAAACCTGTGACTTGTCAGAGAATTTGGACTCATTCCCCAAAATTTGCATTTACCTGAAGAACCTTGTCTTCCAAACCTGGATCGCAGGGAAGTCGGGCTGGAAGGGACCAAGTGGAAAGGGCCAGGCCATTTAGTCTAGCTCCTTCCTGGGCTTGCAACTCCCGGAAAGTCAGCGCCCAGCTTTTCATTCTCCTCTGGGGGGTGTGGGGGGGGGCTTGCAAAGTGTAACAGGGGAGGGGGACCCAACCCACCACACTGCAGTTCGGGG
>NW_017728993.1:61889652-61895879 GCF_001723915.1 Gavialis gangeticus
AGCGTGCTGCACCCGCGCCCCCACCCCAGGTAGCCACATCCCGGTGACTTCCTGCGAGCAGCATCTCTGAACGCGACCCATGGCTTGCATGGCTGGTGCTATGTCTCCAGGCAGCAACATGCCTGTGGCCACCTGCGTGCGGGCCCCTTGGAACAGGTGGGCCGGCGTCCTCTGAATGACACTCGGCTCCACTCCACTCCTGTGCCACAGCCCTGCTGGAATTGTGTGCGGTGCACGCCCCTCCCAGCTGGCTTGTTCCTCCTGGCACAGTATCCCCACGCACCTCCTTTCCCATTTTCTGTATCTCTGCACCCCTGGTGCTGGGTGGGCGCATGGCTGCATCGCTATTCTGTGCCCATAGCACATCCAAAGAGCTGTGTGCATGTTATCGCCTGCAAGCAGGAATCATCTGCTCATATGAATCCCAGGGCCTAGCTCTGATTTTGTTTATGCAGGTTTTATGCCGGTGCAACACGGCTGACGTCAAGTGTTTTGCTCCTGATTTATGCTAGGGTGAAGTCTGAGTTAGGCCTTAGTTTCATCATTCTTGCTTCCCCTGCCATAGGCCCTTGGTTTTCTGAGTGCAAGGCACAATGTGTCAGTCCCAGTACACTGCTGCATTTTTATGAGACTTTGCCAGTATCCCCCATTCACATCACCTCCTACATGTAAAGCTTACCCACTATGTGAAACTGGGGCATCATCTTTATTATAGACACCATGCTCTGGACATCTACATGCACCTCATCTTCTGACCGCAAAACTCACCCATCCGTCAGAACTTCAGCATCATCTTTATTACATGCTGCCACTTGCACCTTGCCTCCTGCATGCAAAATATACCCAGGCTGCAAAGCTATGACAGCATCTTCCTTGCACTACTTTCCAATCGCAAACATGCAGCCTCCCTTCTTTCCTTAGGCCCAGGATGCCTGTCCACACACTGCTTCAGCACTGTTCTTCCTACACCCACCCCTGCATGTCACCTCCTAAAAGATAGGCACAAGGCTTCTGTAAGACTTTAATAAATCCCTTCCCCAGCCTGGCACAACTACCCGTGCACCTGAACGCCCCCCCACTGCATCTAGAATTAATACATCAGTTCATTCTGGCAGTGTCTTTGTTCTTACCCTCTCATCCCTGATGCCTCTAAAACGTCCATGCACGCTAGACTTCTTGCCTGTGAAATTTGTTCATCCATCCCAGCTGCTGCAACTGTAGGGGGAAGTCATTGTCACATGTTGGGAGTGATGGGGTAAATGCACTCTCATAGCTTTTACACTGATTGCAATGATGCTCGGAAGAGTTATTAATGTCTCTGAACTCTAATCTTGGGGTGTTGGTCTGAGGCTTATGTGGTCTGACACAGTGCAGTAAACCTTTAGGGGTTTTCTAAAGCACCCCTTCTCGCTCGTTAATGTGTAGTTTTCCTTTTTCATGAAAACGCTGGTGTTGAGATGGAAATGATGTGGTAAATGCCTCCTTCACATAATGCTTCTGAATACAGGGTTAGGCAGCTGAGTTTGCTCAATAGCTCCTTCACATAGATGCGTTACGCTGCAGGTGCACGAAGGCATTTGTGTCTGTGATGTGTGTGTCTGGGGCCAAGGGAGGCCGAGTCTCTGTGATGTACATGTTGGGTATACACAGTGTTCATTGTGTCAGCAATGCTGTATGTGCAGTGTCTCAGAGGAAGCCTGGGTTGGGGCGATGCCAGAAGCCAGAGTACCTTCCCCACCCATGGCTCAACACTGAAAAGCTTTTTTTGTAGGGTGATTCCCCACCACACAAGATCTCGAGTGCAGGACCCAGGCACAGACACTGGAGGGAGGGGACTGTGCGCTGTGCAGCTCTGTCCAATGCTGCTGCCTGCTGCAGAGAGGCCTGATGGGGTTGCCATGGCAACTTGCAGCAGCACCATCCGCCAGTGCTAGCTGGGCCAACAACCACGGACACGCGCGCATGCATTATACCGACACTTGGCGTAACTCCATTGGCTTCAGGGGAGTTGCAGTGTGGGTAGACTGAGTCTGACACACTGTTAGCAAACATTCAGGCACCTTCTTCTTCCCCTTCCAACCCCCCTCTAAGCACTTGCTGACAGGCAGGCACACCAGGAGCCATCAGTCTAGTTTGGCTCTGTCCACGTGGACAGAGCATCTTGAAACCGAATCCTGTTTGATGCATATTCCCAGCCTTTGCAGGTGGCGTGAAATCTTCAGAGCTGGGGGCCAGCTGGGGATGTCACCATTCTGCCTTACTCATGTATTTATTTATTTATTGTAGGGCCTAAGGACTCCAGGCAGCTCACAGGGATCCACACCGCTAGGCACTGTGCAGGCAAGGTCCCTCAAAATCACTCTGCTAGAGAATGCACTGCTGGCTGGTTTGACACTGTGTCTGGGGAATGCACAAATGGGCCCAGCCTGGGGTAGATGTGATGACAACAGAGAGAGGTTTGTTTGCGTGTATCTGTAATCGCAACGTCTCACTTGCTACAGGCGGCCTCGTGAGTGAGACCAGATCCTGGTGAATTCTCAAACAGAAGAAGGTTTCAAGGAAGGATTGAAAAGAGAGGAAGGAGGCAGCCTTGTAAACTGTGATCAACAGGAAGGGTTTGCCTTGATGTGGCGAGAGAGATGAGAGAAAATGTGGGGGTGCTTGTGAGCAGGTGAGGCTGGTGGTGCAGGTCAAGTGATGATGTGGGCAAGGGAACATCTCCATAAGAAATTAGGCATTAGAGCTTCAGGTGGGCTGAGCTGGGCTTGAAGTCAATGGGGCGCTGTGCATGAGTATCTGGCCTTAGATTCCTTCCCTCCAGGTACCAAATTGTTTCACAGCCCAGAAAGTAGAGACAAGAACCATTTCTTTTTCAATGAAGTTCTGCTCTATCAAGCTTGAGGGAGAGCAGTGGTTGGAAGCAGGAGCATTATGCATGCTCTTACATCAGGTTTATCTGTCCAGGCCCAGGCTGCTTTGACATGAACAGGGCTTTAAACTGCTAGCTCTGTGTGTGCTGCTTTCTGTGGACAATGCTGAGTACATGAATGGTACTCGGTACTAAATAGCCCCCACATCAGTATTATTTTTTATTAATGATGACATAGTTGGCTTTGTTCAGATGATCCCCCTGCCTGTCTGCCAGGGTTTGTGTACTGTGAGTTGCCACTTTTAGTCTTCCCTGTGCATCTGGAGTGCTGGTGGTGGTCAAATCCTGCTCTGTACACTCTGGCCAACTCTTTGCTGTGCCTTGTGTGTGCTTTGCTTTACTTTGCTTTTTCATTCAGCCCTTGGCCAGTCAGCTCCTAAGAAGCCTGAGGAAGGGGGCTGAGATTAGAACTGGTCTGGCATTTCCTAGCCAAGTGTTTCATTTTAATGGAAAATGATTTTTTTTTGGATTAAACAGAAGTTTTTTTGTAAAAATGTCATTTTTTTCTGGAAAGTATTCAAGCTTTAGTTGAAAAAACCTTTGAAACTCAAAACGTTTCAATGCTTGGCCTCCAGAAGTTAAAATGTTTCTAAGTTTTGAGTTTTTAATGAAAATTTGATATTTCATACAGGAAGAAACGATCCCTTCTTTGCTACCAAGCCCTGTTATCCTTTGTGCCCTATCTCACCATAGCTAGCTTTTTCCACTGTTAGGGGAGGGAAGGCAGGGTACTGAGGGAGAGAGTCTTGGATAAAAATGCTGTTTTGTTCCTTTGAGGAGAATGTCATTGGAAATGAATCCTCCGGCCAGCCCACATCTTGTTCCTGGTTACAGTGGGGATATGGATGTAGAAGCTATTGGGCTTTGAAGCGGGTATACTCCATCAGTTCCCTGTCTTCCCTTCTGGCCAGCTCTGCATGGCAGCAGCCTCAGGAAGAGCTGTTCTGAGTAGGGGTTGAAAGATGCAGAGTTGCTTGGTAAAGATGACATACTCCTTGCAAAGCCTAGAAACCTTCCCAGCGCTACCAAAAGAGGACAGCTGTCAAAGAGAAGAGGTGATAAAATACTGCCTGGGTGTGGGAAGAGGAACTGAGGCTGGGGGGAGATGAACTAGATTTGGGAGAGGAGGAGACTGGGGGTGTGAGAAACAGAGAGGAGGAGCGTGATGGCATGTCCGGGAGGCTTGAATCAAATGCACCTACCTGCCAGGCAAAGTGGGAATCCTCCTCTGAGGCCTGACATTAAAGCACTGATCTGACCTCTTTGGCAGGGGAGGAAAGCAGCTGGCTTTTCTGCTCTCCCTGTTCCTTTGCTTGAGTCCAAGCAGCTGGTCGGGAAGGGATCCCAGGAGGCCATCTAGTCCAGCCCCCTGCTCAAGGTAGGTGAGCTTGCTGCTCTACCTGAGGGTCTACCTGTCTGAGAGGTTGCAGGCATTGGCAGGGCTGCTCCAGTGCCTTTCTTTTTGTGGGAGGGTGCTGGTCATCAACCAGCTCATCCTGTCTATTCTCTGGCACCACTTCTACGTCCTGCCTGTGGCCCTGGAGCTCCTGGCCAGTTTCCAGAGATGGGCACTGAGGTTCTTTTGGCTAGGATGGCACTAGGTCTCTGCAGGGGTCCTGAGCCTCCTCTTGCATGAGGGGGGCAGAGCGTTGGCCAGGTAAATAGACTTTTATGCGCTGGCCCGGCACATGGAGCTGCCCACACTGTGTGCGCTGGGCCACTTACTCGAGGAGATAAAGACTGCCTTGCCAGATGCTGCCCTCACATACATCCTACGGGTCCTGCACAAGGGCAGTCATCTCCCACCAGTATCCCCCGGGAGCCCAGAGCTCATCATGGGGCCCCTACTTCAGCAGGCTCCGTGGCAGTCCCTACCTCATCACCTCAGCAGGCTGGGGGATACAAAACTGGTCTGCTTCCAAAGAGCTCATTGCCACCAGCTCATGTTTCACACTCTCCACCATCTCATCTTCACTTCCCACCCAGATACTAAGTGATGGGACAACCTTGGCGAGGGCAAAGGTCCCCGGTGGACAAGCCTGTATTCTACCCTCATCCTATGACCCACTGGAGACCTCAGCTGGCAGCTCCTCCACAGAGCTGTCAACACAGGCACATACTTAGCAAATTTCACAGACACTAGTGATACCTACCCCTCCTGTCAGCAGAAGGAGACCCTGGCTCAGTTCTGTGTCTAGTGCACAAGCTTGCAGCCCTTTTACCACCTCCTCAAGGACCTCTTGTTGGGGTTCTGGCTGCACTACTCCCTACACCTTTTTGTTTATGCGCTTCCCATTCATGGCCCCACCACGTCCCAGGACCTCCTAGTCAACCTCCTCCTGGCCCTCCCTAAGCTGGCCATATATGAGGAAGGAGACTTTGGTCAGGAGGGTGCACAGTGCCTTGAGGGCTGTCTTCCTGTCCCTTACTGTTCATGTCTCTGGGGAAAGTTTCACTGGGTGACATCCACTGGCTCCTTGGACTCATTCAAGAGCCAGTAGGCACTGGCCAGTGTGATCTGTTCAGTGTCCTTCCTTGGAGCAGTCATTTCAGGGATCCTGGTTTTCTCTGTTTCAAAATCCCAAATTCTCAGATTAAAAAACCCAATCTCTCTGATTAAAAAAACCCCAAATCAGCATTTTTCCATGATTGAAATGAAACACCACCATATCTGTTGAACACAATGTTTTATTGATATATTTACAATCTTAAAGCAATTTTGAAGCTTACTAGTGCCTCAATCATTATAATAAAATAAATTCTAAATATCTATATATTTTGGCATTTGATTTTGGTGTTTTAACATGGAAAATCAGAGCTCCCTTTGCCCCCTTTGCTCACCAAGATGCAAGTCCAGCTGTGGCTGTGCCCCTTTGCTGCTTTGTGACCCTGAGCAGCCCTGATATGCTGGTGCTCTTCCCCTGGACCTGCCAGTGCCCTTACTCCTGACCCACAGCCCCTGGCCCTGCCAGCACCCTTCACTCCCAACCCCCCGCCCCCTACCCCCAGACCTCCAGTGTGTGAGGAAGGGGGGGGTGTTGGGAAGGGGGGGCACAGGTGACACATGGGGACCCACAGGCAATGCATTGGGAGCAGTGGGGGGGGGCACAGGTGATGTATGAGTGTGAGGGGGCATGTGCCCCCCCCCCAAGATTTCTGTATCCACAGTGGGGTGTGAGGCTGCAGCTGGCACCAGAGGAGCTGCCTCTGTGGCCCAGCAGGCAGGACCTGGCACAAGATGGAGCGCTGTACTGCCATGGCCGCCAAAGTGAGGTGCCCTATATTTCATAGACATTAA
>NW_017728993.1:61900879-61908289 GCF_001723915.1 Gavialis gangeticus
CCCCCAAGATTTCTGTATCCACAGTGGGGTGTGAGGCTGCAGCTGGCACCAGAGGAGCTGCCTCTGTGGCCCAGCAGGCAGGACCTGGCACAAGATGGAGCGCTGTACTGCCATGGCCGCCAAAGTGAGGTGCCCTATATTTCATAGACATTAAGGCTGGAAAGGACCTCACAAGATCATCAGGTCCAGCCCCCTGCCTAAGCAGCAGGAAGTCAGCTGGGGTTAGATCATCCCAGAAAGATAAGCATCCAGTCGTGTCTTAAAACGCTGTTGCCCTCTGCCTGCCTGGCAGCAATGGGGGACACAATTCTGCACCACCACTGCTACTGTGCCTCTCCTTGGCGGTCATGGCAGCCTGGCAGTCCCTCCCATGCTGGGTCCCACCCACAGCTCCATGGAGGCAGCTCCTTTGGAGCTGGTCTGGACTGGCTGCAGCCCTACACTCCCTTCCCCTGCTGTGGGCACAGAAATCTCGGTGGAGAGGGGCACATGTCCCTCCTGCCGTGTTGCCTGTGCCCCCTAAAGCCCCCCCCAACATGTTGCCTGTGTCCCCCCTGTCCCTTCCCTGCCCCATAGACTTACCTGGAGGGAACCGCAGGAGCTTCTCTCCACCACTGCCTGGCTGCCACATGCATGTGTACACATGTAGAGCTCTCCCAGCCTGCAAGGTGAAACACGCCATTTCCTGCGGTTTTTTCCTTTCGAGGGGAAAATCCACATTTTTCTCTATTAAAGGAGAAAAAAATCTGTGTCTTTCCGCGTTTTTCCACAGTGAGTGGAAAGCATGCATCCTTGGTCATTATGAACCTTTGGCCCCCACTCCCGTTCCTGTTTTCACTTCAGCTGCCCCATGTATTCAGTTGCAGTGTCCCCAGTAGCCTCCCTAATTAAGGGAGCCCTAAAGTTCTCTTGGTGAGCCTAAGCCCACTGAACAGTGGCACAACAAATAGGCCAGCTCAAGGCAGGATCATCCTTGGCTAAACCTTCACAGCCAGGTATCTCTCTAACCTTCTCTTGAAACTTCCAAGGATGGAGATTTTACGGCCTCTCTGGGTTGCCTGTTCCAATGTGTAACCACCCTTATAGTGAGAAAATTCTTCCTAATCTTCAACCTAAATTTGCCTTGCCACAATTAAGACTGTTACTTCTTTCTCCTGTCCTCTGTGGTCACAAATAGTCCATCTCCATTCTCTCTGTATGACTACCCTTCAGATAGTTAAGGAGTTATCAAATCCCCACTTAGTCTTCTCTTCTCCAGACTAAATAATATGCATTCATTCAGGCTTTCCTCATAAATCATGTTTCCTAGACCTAATGATTCTTGCACTCTATTTGGCACTAGTGAGACTTCTCTTGGAGTACTGTGTCCAGTTTTAGGTCTATGCTTCAAGAGAAGTGGGCACGAATTAGAAAGAGTTGCTTTCTCTTTTTAATCTTCCTTTCTCTTTTTAACTCTTTTTAATTTGTGCCCATTCCTCTTGAAGTATGGAACTAAAACTGGATGCAGTACTCCAGGGGAGAACGGGTGCACACTTTTGGGTCATATTTAGCTTATGGTTTACTGTAACCCATGAGGTATAGTGTGGACACGTGACATACTCTGGTGTATTCTTTTATTTCCCCAGAGTAAATGTGGGATAGAAATCCTATATGCAGACTTTACTGGTGTAAGCCACTCCAATCCAATATAAATTTACCCTTTAGAAAGTCAGGAGTAATTATGTACCACTGTAAATTACACTTGTGTGCAGTTTGTCCATCTGTAACTTTTTATTCCATTTCATTTTGGGGTATCTGTTTGCTCAATTCAGACTATTGCTTGCCTGGTGCAAAGGGCTGTAATAGCATCTTTGACAGGTGGTCACCTCTATAGAGATAGTCATCCGTTTACAGGTGTAATTTCCAGCAGTGTATGGACTGACGTAAACTACACTTGTGTTGATTTATGGTGTTTCTGTATTGTTGCACTGAGTATTGGGTAAAGCTCTATAGCCTGCATAATGCATGATTTCCAAATGGCTGATTCTTAAAGCTTCCTCCTGGCCTTAAAATCTAAGAATTCTACAAAACACAGTGTATGATGTGAAATATTCCTTCCTTGTTTTTGATGAAGAGTAATCTGGGCAGCTAGATGGCTATAGCTTAACTCTCCTTTCTTTACATGTCTGTGACGTAAGGAGGGTGAGATGGGGGTGAGTGATGTTGTGATACACTGGACTGTGTCCAGGAGGATTCGCTGTCTCTGTGACGGCCCTTCTTACTGTGTACCAGGATTGAAAATGACATTAGTCTGAGCTCCGCTGCTTGCCTTATTCCATCTTCTGTCAAGTGCCAAAACACCACTTGCTAAGCCAAGAGATGAGTGACCCCTCCTAAGCTTTCAAGTACTTTGAGCTCTGAGAGACAGACAGGCTGGTAAAATCTTGCTGGAATTGATGGGGGTTTGGGAGAGAAGATGGTAATCTGACTGACACGATTTTTAAGGTACCATGACCTTTGAAGTTGGGAATGCTTTGAAGGGAAAAATGAAGTTGGGGACCTCTAAAATTCTTTGAGTCCCTGTCTCCACTAGTGACTGGAGGTAAAAGACATTTAAGGGTGTCAGATCTTTAACCTGGCACATACTAAGTGCAGTTAAAAGGCAAGCAGACACACCTTCAAGCAGTTTAGCATGTGTTAAGTGTCCTTGTGGAGTTGCAAAGTTGATCTCTCAAGCAAGGTTATCTTCTAACACTACCAAGTTTAATACATCACAATATTCCAATGATTTGCAACCCTTGGAAGTGAGTTTGTGGTAAGGCCTGAACTTTTAGTACAGCCTGCATAAAGATAAAAAGCTGATCCTGTGAGTGCTGAAGTAGGGAGATGACTAGAACACCACAGCAAGCATCTTGCTCCAAACGGGGGCAATTGCAACATATGGCATACGTCTTGAGGGGGCTTTTGCCAAGGGAACAGCATGACAAAATGGTTGTAGATGTATTCAGGGATAGAACCAAGTGTTCTGTGCTATACACACCAGCCACCTATGTTAAAAGCCCTTGGCCTCAAGTCCTTGTGGCAATCCAGCCTAGCCCTAAAAGGTCTGGTAAACCTTCCCGCACCTGTTCCTGCCTGTACTGTAGTGCATTCAGACCTCAGATGAGTAGCATTGGCTACAAGTACAGGTAGTCTCGCAACAGCAACCCAACTTCTCTGCAGCCTGTAAAGAGAGATGAGCCCAGAAGCAGAGACAAGTAGTGGGCAGACTATTTCCTAAAAGGGCTTCACTTAAGGGACAGCAACACAGTGCATATAGCACCATAGTGCTGTGGTAAAGACTGTAAGGTATAATAGTGATGGAGAAGGGTGACTCATATAACTTAGGCTGATTGAGGACGTCTGTCAGGATTGTCACTAATATCAGCGTAGACCAATGCTTCTCAACGTTTCTAGACTCAAGACACCCTTCTGAAAATGCCATTTCTTAGTTTTCACTTGTTTGTTTTCGACTATAGAAAAAGAATCGAGCAATTCTGCTGCAAAGGATTCAGAATGAACACAACGGGTCAGAATGTCTTTAGCGCTATGAATTCTTGCTGAAATCTCCTGGTTTATCTTGTGAATCGTGTTTGCACACCTAGCAGTGCTAGTATTGTGGCACCCCTTGAAAGGATTTCAAGGCACCCCAGGGTGCATGCAACACCCAGGCTGAGAATCACTGGCATAGACAGATCCCAGGAGAGTCCATACAGTTTGTTAGTGCAGAATACCCAGACAGCCATGAATTCCCATCTTAGGTTACTGCAAACTAACTTTCTGATTTGGAGAAACCCTTAGACCCAGCTCTGGAGCCTGGGTATAGTGAAGAGAGAGACCGTCTCTGAAACAGCCAGGATCGTAAAGCTATGTAGGTCAGAGTACACCCAGCGTTGTGGCTAGATCACTGCAGCATACTTGACACGGGGATCCATTTTGGTTCCTTCTGAGCATTGCAGCTAATGCTGAACATGTCGGCTCGTTATTAGGCGGTGGTTGTTGAAGAACATTCATTACTCCTGTGTACTGCGCTGACTGCCAGTGTTGATACTGATCTGTAGACCATTATTCACATCCAGGGTCCTGGCTGTTTCAGGGATGGCCTTTCCTGGGCTGCCCCCAAGAGTTGCTGTTATGTGGTACCCCCTGTTCTGGAGTGGCATGCAGCACTCATGGACAGGGCTCTTCAGCTCTGGAACTTGCTACCCACTTCAGTTTGCTAGAACCTGGATCAGGGAACTCTATAACAGCTTCCTATCAGCTCAAGCTTTCACAGGGGAGGAGAGCCACTTTCCCTCACGGGGGCTACATCCAAACTTTCAAGGTGCTCTTGCTTGGACTAGGCGCTCTAGGAAGGCCCTTTGGAGTTTTTCTTACAAGGGAGTTTTTGTGTGCTTTTTGATGTGCAATTGTCTGAGCTGTTAAAAATCTTTAAGAGCCTAGAGAGCATGCTGAGTCTGGTAATAGCTCAGTAAATGAGGGGGTTGGTTCTCTGAGGTTAGTGGTTAGAAGTCTGTGTCTTTGGGAGCAGAGGATCCTCTGTGGGAATCATCTCTCTTGAGGAATGCCAAGGCACAGCTGGATTGGGATGCTTCTTTCTTTTAAGTAGGTATTACACCAGGGCCCTAGTGCAGTGCCAGGAGATGTTTTCCTGCAAGAGTGCTATTGTTCAGCTGATATGCAAAGCTGAGGGCCTGGTTACCTGTAAACTCACATGGTTCTTACAGTATAAGCCAATAGGCCATGGCTTCAGTGGATGTAAACTGGTGCAGCTCCAGCCTGGAGATCTGACACACAGTTATTGCCAGTGCCTTGGTCCAGTTCCAGATGGGGTCATTAGGATTCTGCCTCCCTAAATTCTCTTATTAGGTTCAGTTAGATAAAATCATCTGCCTCTCCTCCTAACCTGTTGCCCAGTGTGGCTGTGAACTGGTAACAGCAGCTCCACTCTGGTCTACAGGTAGTTCTGATTTAGTGATGGGTATAGAGGTCCTTGTATATCCCTTACTTATCTCACATATAGACAGAGTGGCTGAAGAACTGCAATGTATTTGTGACATACTCCTCTTCAGTTTAATCTGTGATGAGCACATGGAGAGTGATCGTAAGTTATTACAGTTGTCACAAGTATTTGTGATACCATTTATTCTGTGGCATGCTTGGAAATGAGCTGTGTTTGTAGAGAAGAGTAGGGAGAAGCTCGTGTTAGAAAAATGTGGTAGAGTCAGTTCAGTGGGAAATATTTTAGGCATTAATTAGAAGAGGGTATGTGTGCATGCACGTGTCCACATCTGTGCACTCTGCTGGAATGTAAATCTGTTCCTGTGTATAGTGTTGGGATGGTGTTGTATCCATGATGGTCCAGGACATATGACAGTGGCAAGGAGATTTTGACAAGCTTTTGGGTACCAGGGGAGGAAGAGTACCGTGTCCTCATAAGTTTGTCTGTATCTTTCCCAACTATGCTGTGGATCCAATTAAAGATACCACCCACAAGAATCATTGTTTTTATAAAGTAATTCTCTCCTATGCCAACTTGGAAATGCCACTCATTTAGCTTCTTGGATGGGAGGCTGTAGTTTTGAGATGAAGGGTTTCTGCAGCAGAGCTGTGTGAAATTCCTCAGAGTTGGTTTGCTGGGGTCAGGGCAACATTTTATTTTGGTTCTCATCTCCCTGGATTTGCAGCCCTTGAGCTTCCCTTTGAGCTAGAGGTTCAAAAAAGCCTGAAAACTTAAAAGCAAAGTGCCTTCAAAACTGATGAGTTTGCAATAAGATCATGGAAAACTGAGCTATTAGCAGAGGAGAGAGGGGAAGGGAAGGGAAAGGAGAGAGCCTGGTTTGAGGGAAAGAATTAGGAGGGTAGCTACAACTTGGAGAGAGAGGGCAAATATCCTGTATGTTCAGCTGTGAGGCAGAAGGGTGCTGCCCTTCCAGTGTGGTAAAGGAACTGAGAGCTGTGGTGGGAGGGATTTGTTGCATCTGTGATGATTTCACTTGGCACCCTGCTTACTGCTTATTCCTGTGACTTGACAAGCCATATGGAGATGCGAACAACACCAGAATAGCCCCTGGTGTTCAGAGCAGATAGCCTGGGTATATAGCCTTTCTCCTGAACAGAGGGAGCTGCATGGATATATGTGGGCTACAGAACTTCTGAGGTCCACGTGACTGATGCATATGATGCTGCTCCCCTTCTGTTCATCTCTGGATAACTCAGATGCTGCAGCACCAGAGGAGGAGGAGGGCATTGTTATAGCCTCAGGCTAGGATTCAGGAGGTGCACGTTCAATGCCTGAGACAAAGAATTCACGTTGCATCTATGCTGTTATTTAGAGTTGATCTTGATGGTTTCTCTCACCTGGTCCACACCATATAAGTTGCACCCCCATCCATATTATCTTGTGGCAGCTTTAAGCAAAGTGTTGAGACAGACTGATTCCTGGAAGAATGGTGCTTGTGGAACAGTAGGCTTTCTGCTCCTCAGGCTTCTTCCTCCTTGGAATCAGGATGTCGACTTCTTATTTCTCCTTATATGCCTGGCTCTAGAGTCAGGCCTATTTGTTATACAGCCTAGGCCCACCAGGAAACTACAATCCTCCCTTAGTGGTTAGAGTGGGGCCACTAAGTGTACAACAGTTCGATTCTTGGGACAAAGGATGGTAGAACAGGGAAGAGGCATGCATGTCAGAGGTTAATAGCTAGTGTGCCAAAGGCAGACACTATGCAGAGAGTGCTGGCTAGCAAAATGAACTAGGTTGCAGATGGACTGGAAAATAGGAACAGGGAATAGTGGGATCATTTTGGGCAGACCCGTGATTGTGGCTTGCAAAACCTGGGTGAGTTCTGAATGCACCCTGCAAGATGGGGCAGGTAAATTGGGGAAAGCTTGACCCCAGCATCTGATGCCCATTAGAGCTTCTAGGGCCAGGCTACGCTGCCACTGGGGTTGGGCTAAGGAATATGTAATGTAGATGGCTGACAGGTTTGGACAGAAGGGTGGTTCTCACAGTGGCCCTAAGTGTCAGGATAGACATACATGCAGGGTTAGGTGATTTTTTCAAAAGGCATTTAAGCACCTAACTTTCATTGACATCCATGGGAGTTGGGCTTCTAAATCTGGGATGCTTATGCATGAGCACGGACTGCTCCAACACACTGTAATTACAGTGCGTTGGAGCAGGTGCGATTAATTGAGTCTGTTGGAGCACGGTAATTACTGTGCTCTAGCCGCCTCCCACATCTCGTGTATCAGAGTCCCTGTGCTTCAATTTGGTGGCAGAGGCACATGAAATAAAGTTCATTGAACGAGCTTTAGTTTAAGTGCCCTGCCACCATTTTGAAGCACGGGGATGCTGACACACTGCAGTGTGAAGCACAGGGATGCTGCAGT
>NW_017728993.1:61913289-61915084 GCF_001723915.1 Gavialis gangeticus
TCTGATCATGCGCGTGGCTCTTCTCTGGACTCTCTCAAGCTTCTCCACATCCCTCTTGAATTGTGGAGCCCAAAACTGGACACAATACTCCAGCTGCGGCCTCACCAGGGCTGAGTACAAGGGGAGAATGGATGCAAGCCAGCATTTTGGTCGCTTTACTAGCCGCAGCATTGCATTGCAGGCTCATGTTCATCTTGTGGTCAATGATGACCCCCAAGTCCCTTTCATCCATAGTGCTAGCCAGTGTAGCACTGCCGAGCCTATAAGGATACTGCAGGTTTTTCCTCCCAAGGTGGAGAACCTTACATTTTTGGTGTTAAACACCATCAGGTTCTCATCCGCCCATTTGCCGAGCCTGTCCAGGTCAGCCTGGATCACCCTCCTGTCTTCTGGTGTGGATGCTTTGCCCCAAAGTTTGGTGTCATCGGAAACTTGGCCAGTCCGCTCCTGACTCCAGTGTCCACATCATTAATGAAGATGTTGAACAATATGGGTCCAAGGACAGAGTCCTGGGGAACCCCACTGGTCACAGGGCACCATGATGAGTGACTTCCATCGATTACTACCCTCTGGGTCTGACCATGGAGCCAATTTCCAGACAGCAGATCGTGGTGGACCCAAGGCCACATTTGGCCAGTTTCGCCAAGAGGTGATCATGGGATACCAGATCAAAGGCTTTTTTGAAGCCAAGATATATGACATCAATCTATTCTGATTTAATTAGAGTGGCTCTTGGAGCGACTCTAATTAAAAGTGCTTCCCCTCCACCCCTGGAGTGCATGTAAAAGTGCCCCATTCTTAGACTCTCTGGTCCTCAGCTTCCCACCTGTAAAATGAGGGAAATGATGCTGCCTTCCTCTCCCCCGTCTGTCTTGTCTGTTCAGACTGTAAACTCTTTGGGGCTGTCTCTGCTGAAGCTAATGCTATCAGGCCCTAGTCTCAGCCAGGGTTTCAAGGAGCCGCTGTAATAGAAATGCTAATACTAATGGCTAGTGAATGGCCATGTGTGTAAGTTAGAGTGCAATCAGAGTCCCCTGTGCTGCCAGCACACTAAAAACTGTCACTCAACCTTGTTGCCAGCTGCTTATTTTCTCAATTTATCCTGTGCGCCTGTCACCATCCACTTGCTGCTTGTACAACAGAAGATGCATTTAGAAGCATTCATCACAGGAGTGACTGAGATGAATATCTGGGCTAGGACACTTGAGGCGGCTGAGCTGGGCCCTTCACAACTGTTCCAGGGGCCAAGTTCTGGGCACACACATTCTCAAAATTTGAAAAACTCCTAAAATATTTAGGAATCACTAAGTTAGCTATTCTGTAAGGAAATGCAGTCCTGTAGTTTGGAGCCTGGGCTGGGATTCAGGACGTCACATTTCTACTCTTGACTCACACACACTCCCTATATCAGGAGCGGCCAGTTATTTCGGGCACAGGGCCGCTTACCAAGGTTTGGTAACCCTGCCCCTTGACAGGTGCCCCGTCCCCTGGCCTCCATCTTGGGACCAGAAGTCCTGCTCCTAACCTCTGACCTTTGCCACCAGAAGTCCCTTTCCTTGCTCCTGGGAGTACTTCTTTTGGGAAGAGGGTTTGCCATCTTAGAACAGGAAAGAAAACCAAGTTATATCCTAAAAATGAAATGTCCATAATAATATATTTTAATTACAAAATATATTGTTGTCCTGATTTGTGTTTGTGCTGTATATGTAGAAGTGATTATATAATAGCTCAAAATGCAGTCTTAGTCTTGTATATTGTGTGCGGTGTGGAGGGGTGTGGGGGGTATGGGTGGGTG
>NW_017728993.1:61915401-61916501 GCF_001723915.1 Gavialis gangeticus
GTGGGCAGGCGTGGGGTTTGTAGAGAGCTGTGGGTGTGTGGGTAGATGTGGGTGGGTGGGTATAGGGGTTTGTGTGGACGTGTGCGAGTATGGTATGGTATGACTGCGTGTGGGGGACGGTGTGGCTGTGGGGTTTGCAGGAAGAGTCTGAGGGTATGTGGGGTGTGCTTGGGAGTACCCCCCCCGCACACGACCCCCTGAGCCAGTCAGCACCTGCCCCCACCCTGCAACAGCCCAGAGCCTGAGCGCCTTGTGGTGCCTCCCCGCCACCACCAATAGTGTGAAGCTTCAGCACCGCCCTGCTGTGGTGTGTCCTGCTGCCACTGAGCATGCAGCGGTCACGGCAGGGACCAGCATGTGCAGCTGTGATCCTGCATGCCCCACGCTGGCTCCAGGCTTGCCCATCAGGCCTGAGCAGCAGCAGCAGCTGGGTAGAAACTGCTGCTCAGCACAAGGGAAAGTGGTCCCTCCCCCTTGCTGCTGCTGGGCAGATTTTGCTGCAGCTGCCCAGAGCCCATGCCGCACCTGGCTACTCTGTGGCTGCTTCACCGCTGCCTCTGGGCTGCCCAGCACGGCAGCAGTGACAGCGTGAAGCAATTGCAGGGAAGCTCACAGGCTGTGGTGAAGGAGCTACAGGGCAGCTGGGTGTGGCGTGGACTCCAGGTGGCTGTAGCAAAAACTGCCTGGCGGTGGTGAGGGGGAGGGGCCTCTTTCCCCCACACCGAACAGCAGTTTGTGCCCACCACAGCTGCTGCTCAGCCCCAACGGGTGAGCCTGGAGCCGGCACTGAGGCCCAGGCTGAGCAGCCATGGCACAGGACAAACTGCTGCTCAGCATGGGGGGAAAGCAGCCTCTCTTCGTCCCACTGCTGGTGCTTCCTGATGCGGCTGCTTGGAGCCCATGTGGGGCTGTCCTGCATGTGCTCTGCGCTGCCCCCGCTGCCCCACGGGCCAGTGCAGAGGCAGCGGTGACGCGGTGGAGCAGCCCCGTGTGGGCTCCAAGCTGCTGCACCAGGAAGTGCCAGCCACAGGAAGGGGGAGGGGCCACTTTCCCCCCATGCTGAGCAGCAGTTTGTCCCCTGCCGCTACTGCTCATCCCAA
>NW_017728993.1:61921501-61922672 GCF_001723915.1 Gavialis gangeticus
TTCCCCCACACCGAACAGCAGTTTGTGCCCACCACAGCTGCTGCTCAGCCCCAACGGGTGAGCCTGGAGCCGGCACTGAGGCCCAGGCTGAGCAGCCATGGCACAGGACAAACTGCTGCTCATCCCAAACAGGCAAGCGCAGGGCGTGTGGGATTGGGGCTTTGCACGCTGGTCCCTGCCTGTACCGCAGGGCTGGGGTGGGGGGGACTGGGAGTGAGCAGGTGCATGGGAGTGCACCAGCAGCCGGGCCAGTGCCCTGGGGCCAGCACCAGTGGGGCCCAGAGCAGGGTGGCAGGAACGTGGGGTCCCAGCTGGCAAGGGCTCTATGGAGCCGGGCCAGCTCCCCACTCTCCTTGCTGGCGCAGCCCAGCCCAGTTCCATAGACCCCTGCCAGCTCAAGCTCTGCCGGCGCTGGCCTCAGGACACCAGCATGGGCCCTGCGCTCCTGCACACCCTCTCACTTGGACTCTCTGCTCCCCACCCCCCACTGCCACTTTACCCACATTTCTGCCCACCCGCTGGCCGCTTCTGCACCACATTGCTCCTGGCTGCATGGCCGGACTGTGGGACTCAGCAGGAGTCGAGCTGGCCCAGCCCTGAGGACTGGGGTGTTCGTCTATGGTCCTCCCCTGCTTCCCTCCCACTCTCCCTCCCCACCCCCCACCGGAATTTCCTGCTCCGGCATGGGGTGGCACGAACAGCCCCAGGGGGCCAGGCCAGAAGCCTCTGCTAAGTAGGGTCTTCCGGCTGGGGAGGGAGGGGGGGGGCAGGACTGTGGGGGGCCTTGCTACTGCAGGGTTCTGCCATGGCTTCCCCTGTGTCCTACTGCCCCTGGCTCCTGTCATCTGTGACAGGCAGCCGGGGCAGATAAATATTAATTTTCTAAACTTTTTAGGGCCTGTGGATAGAATGGCCTGGTGGGCCGGATTTGGCCCGCAAGCTGTGTTTTGCCCACCCCTGGCCTATAAGAACCTAGATGAGTGGTTTCCCAAATAAAATGGGGCTAAGATTTTTCTCTCCTACCGTGGGCGACTGGTGCCTCCTAATACTAGGAGGTTACCAGTGGCCAATTGCCAACTGTGGGGGGGTCCCTCAGCAGCCAATCGCTGACCGAGAGGCTGGGGGTGGGGGGAGAAAAAAAAGTCTGTGGGGGAAAGGGCGGGGGGAGGGG
>NW_017728993.1:61922682-61931734 GCF_001723915.1 Gavialis gangeticus
CTGTGGGGGAAAGGGCGGGGGGAGGGGAAAGCGCCATGGTGGGGGAGGGAGAGAGGCTGGGGCTGGCACAGGGCAGGGATTGGGTTCGGGGCCAGGGTCTGCTGCACCCATGTGGCTGCCTCTTTTCCCATGCCAGGGGTCATTGCCTGGTGCCAGCATCCACTGCCCTCCAGCCCTGCACTGCCCAGGGGGCCTGAAGCTGGAGTGGGGCCAGCCTCAGCTGCGCTGCTGGGCTGGAGGAGACAGAGCCCCCAGGACACCCGCCCCATCTAAGTTGTCCCTGGTAAGAGCCTGGTGGCTCCTGCAGAGTCAAGGTGCTGGGAGTCAAGGGGGGCACATGCCCCCTTTGCCCCGCCCTCCTCCCCGATCTTTCATAGATCATAGATGTTAGGGTCGGAAGGGACCTCAGTAAGTCATCAAATCCGACCCCTGCTCTGGGCAGGAAAGAGCACTGGGGTCAGATGACCCCAGCTAGATGCTTGTCCAGTCTCCTCTTGAAGACCCCCAAGACAGGGGAGAGCATGACCTCTCTGGGAAGCCATTCCAGATTCTGGCAACCCTTACTGTGGAGAAGTTCTTTCTAATGTTCAACCTAAATCTGCTGTCCGTCAGTTTGTGGCCATTGTTCCTAGTTACTCCAGGGGGTGCCCTAGTAAATACAGCATCTCCTATTCCCTGCTGCCCACCCCTGATGAATTTACAGACAGCCACAAGATCACCTCTAGCCTTCTCTTGTGAAGGCTGAAGAGATCTAGGTCCCTCAATCTCTCCTCGTAGGGCCTTGCCTCCAGGCCTCTCAAGATTCTCTGCATTCCTTCTGAAGTGCGGCGCCCAGAACTGGACGCAGTAATCCAGCTGCGGCCTGACCAGTGCTGCATAGAAGGGAAGCATCACCTCCCTGGACCTGTCTGTCATGCATCTGCTAATGACTACTATCAACTATGACTCCAAGATCCCTTTTCGGAGGTATACTCCTCCTTGGTAGCTACCCCCTGTTTCCACAGCCTGTATACCTCTTTCTTTGCCCTTAGGCTTTCCTGGACTTCCCTGTTCAGCCAAGAGGGCTTCTTGGCCCCTTTGCCCCCTTTTATGTGCAACAGGATTGTCTCCTTCTGCGCCCATAGGATCACTTCTTTGAAGAACAGCTACCGTTCCTGGACCCCCATTTCACCAATGCTCTTGAGGTTTAATGCCTCACTAACTAATCTCCTGAGCACACTGAAGTTAGCCTTTCTGAAGTCTAGTACTTCATCCCTGCTGGTTAGTTTACCTACCTTTCACCGGATAGTGAATTCAGTGAATCGATGGTCACTATTCCCTAGGTTACCTTGTACCTGCAGATTCCCCGCCAGGTCATCCCCTGTAGCTAACACCAAGGTGTTTCCCGTAGTGGGATTGTATACCTCCTGCGTTAGGTGGAGGTCCTGTAGGCAGGTTAAGAACCTATGTGAGTGGTTAGATTTGGCTGATTGTACCTCCCAGCAGAAGTCAGGGTAGTTTAGGTCACCCATGACAACCATATCTCTCGATCGTACGGCCTCTGAGAGCTGTCTGGAGAATTCCAGGTCTAGCTCATCCTCCTGGTGTGGCGGTCTATAGTAGATCCCCACTACCGAGGCCCTTTCCTCCCAACCCCCTTGTATCCTGATCCACCATAGTACCTCAGTTTGGCCCTCCTCTGATCCCATCTTGATTACAGAGGATGTATATTGTTCTTTAACATAGAGTAATGCCCCTCCCCACTTTTTCCCCACTCTACCCTGTCTGTACAACCTGTAACCCTCAATGCCGCTGGGCAGCGAGCCACATGGCGCTGTGCCACGCTGCTTTCAAAGGCTGCACCAAACTCCACTTTTCCCATGACCCGGCCTGGTCGGGGCTCCATTCACCGTGAATGGGGCCCAGCCCAGGCCGGGTTGTGGGGCAATCAGAGCCCAGCGGCTTGTCCAGGGCCATGATGCATTGGAGCCAAGAGGCTGGGGGAACATGTCACCTCTCCCCTGGCTCCCCTGCAGTGTGTGCAGCGGCAGGAACCGCCAGACTCCAATTGTCCTGCAACCTGGCCCGGCTGGGGCCCCATTATCTGTGAATGGGGCCCCAGCTGGGCCGGGTCATGGGACAATCCCCACAGTACAGCAGGGAGTGGGGCAGGGGCAGAGGTGAATGATTCAGTCCTGCCCCTACCCTGCTCCCTCCTGCACTGTGGGGGTCTTGATCTCTCTTCCCCGCCCAAGCTCAGAAACTAAAGGAAGAAAAGAAACCTTACCTACCAGCTTGCTGTGCTGGGCTGGCTGTGAGCCTAGTGTGCCCCTCCCCCCGCTGCAGCAGCCTGCGGCCGGGTTGCCCTGGCATTTGGGGGGGCTGAGCCCTGTTAGTGCCCCCCTTCCCCCAGCGGCCAATCGCCACTGCCGGCACTTCTCTGGGGGGGGCATGGCCAATCTCAGGGGGTGCACATATACCCGGGTGCCCCCCCATGTGTCTCCAGTGTCTCCTACTATTTTATGTGTCGAATCTATCATATTTAATCACACACTATACACGTCTTTTTTTTTTTTTTTTTTACAAATATTAGCTACTAGAAATGGGGGATGCATGTCTTGAGTGAAGAAATGTGGCCACAGGCGATGCAGGGGGGCACAGGTATGCAGCTGCATCCCACCCACTTCAATTCTTCCTCTACTCCTGAGGCCTGATTGAGGTTGTAGCAGAACTCAGCTGCCTGCTCGTCTTCCCAGGTCTAATTCATCTGCTTGTGTTTTCCCTGTGAACATATATACCACTATTTTCAAGGAAAAATCATTTTTTTATCCCCCTACCTTCGCTCCATCTTCTGAAAACAAGGTCCATGTCTTATTTGGGTACATGTGGTATGCAGTCATTCAGATATAATACATTTGAATGTGAGCTCCTCAGGGAAGAGGCTGTGTTTTACTCTGTACGTACAGTGGTTAGCATAATAGGGCCTGGATCTGTTAAATGCTCCTGTGGTACAATACACTACATCTGTTAGTGTGACCTGTGCTTTCTGAGCATGGTGTGCTGTCCCCCTCTAGTGGTGGCTTGGCCTGCAAAGCTGGGCCCCATTATTCAGATCGTGGGGCTGGAAGGGACCTTCAGAAGTCATTTAGTCCAACTCCGCCAAAGCCTGGATCATCCATATCCACATCATCCTGTACAAATCCATTGTCTAACCTATTAGTAAAACTGCACAGTCAACCGTGACACAGCAACAAAGCGTAACACCCTAACCTGCCACAGGTAAAGCAGGGGGAACACAGTGGCCAATGTCTTGCTGATGTGAGGGTTAGTAAAATATGCTTGTGAGATTCAAGGAAGAGGGCCAGGCCTCATGCTACAGAGGAAGGCAAAATACCCCACAGACTGTATCAACCTGAACATGTAGTAAACTTCTGACCCCAAGTATGGCAGTCTGTTTGACTGTGAGTGGAGAAGCAAGACCCTCTGGCCAAGAACCTCCAGGTTTAAGTCCCAGAAGAAGCACTGGCACAACCCAGTCAAAATCTCCAGCCTTGACTGCAGCCAACACCCATTGCTTCTGAGGAAGGTAAAACAAAAAAAAAATCCCTTATGTGTAGCAGCAGGAATAGAAACAAAAAGGTTCTTCCCAGCCACATGTTGCAACTAGCAAAGCCCAGAAGATACTCCTAGATCATCCCTGACCAGTACTCATTCAAACTCTTGAACAACTCCAGTGATGGAGAATCCAAACTTCCCAAGTCAGTCTACTTCTGTTCAACATCTTCATTAGCGACCTGGACGAGGGTGTGGAGAGCACCCTGTTCAAGTTTGCTGATGACACCAAGCTGTGGGGTAAAATGAATGCACCGGCAGGCAGGGACTGCATCCAGGCAGACCTGGATAGGTTAGAGAAGTGGGCGGATCTGAACAGGATGCGGTTCAACAAGGACAAGTGCAGGGTGCTGCACCTGGGGAGAGGGAACCAGCATTATGGTTATAGGTTAGGGGCTGACCCTCTCAGCAGCACAGAGGCAGAGAGGGATCTTGGAGTCAGGATTGACTCCAGGATGAATATGAGTCGCCAATGCGACGAAGCAATAGGCAGAGCCAGCTGCACCCTGTCCTGCATCAACAGGGGCATCACTAACAGGTCCAGAGAGGTCTTGCTCCCTCTCTGTGCGGCGCTGGTCAGGCCTCAGCTGGAGTACTGTGTCCAGTTCTGGGCGCCGCACTTCAAGAGGGACCTGGAGAACCTGGAGAGGGTCCAGAGGAGGCCACTCGTATGGTTGAGGGCCTCCGTGGCCAGCCTTATGAGGAGAGGCTGAGGGACCTGAATCTCTTCAGTCTCCACAAGAGGAGACTGAGGGGGGATCTTGTGGCTGCCTACAACCTTATCAGGGGCCACCAGCAGGGACTCGGGGAAAGTCTGTTCACCAGGGCCCCCCTTGAAGTCACCAGAAACAATGGCCACAAGCTGAGGGAGGATAGGTTTAGGTTAGATATTAGGAAGAACTACTTCCCTGTAAGGGTGGCCAGAGCCTGGAATAGGCTCCCCAGAGAGGTGGTGCTCTCACCTCCCTGGAGATCTTCAAGAAGACACCGGACAGGCACCTGGCTGGGGTCTTATGCCCCCTGCCACCCCCAGTGCTCCTTCCTGCCCATGGCAGGGGTTCAGACTAGATGATCTGTCTAGGTCCCTTCCCACTCATTGATTCTATGATTTCCCTGCCTTACTGTTCTAACAGTGAAGATGTTTTTCCTGATATCTAGTCTAAACCTACTTTGCTGTAACTTCCAGCCATTTGGTCTGCATTCTGCTTTCTATAGCAAGGGAGACAACATATTTTCCCTCTTCTTTATGGCAGCCCTTCAGATATTTGAAGTAGATATTTTAAGCAGCAGGAGAAGCTTGTGCTTTAGAATCCCCAAGCCCCAGGTTGAGTCTTGCTGCTGAGAGTCCAGCCAGTGACCTGGCATTATCTTTGCTGCCTCAGCTGGCATCCAAGTGTGTGAGATACTCTATAAACGTATGTAGTAAGAGACAACTTTTTTAGAGAACCTGAGCCAAAAGTGAAGGAGGTAATCTCTGCCTGCTCCCCCACCCTTCCTTGAATTGCATCTTCAGATGATTTGGCATCCAGGGACCAGGGCAAGGGGAGTGTTGGATAGGCTAGGAGGCCACTGGCTGGTTTGGGTGAGGAAGTATTTAAGACACACTGCATTCCCAGCTGGCCTTCCCAGAAGGGTTAATGATGAGAGAAACTTCTCAGCTAGTACCAATGTCAGTGTTTTACAAAGACAAATCAGCAGGTCTTCAGCATCAGTGGCCTTCCCAGCACCTCTGGCATCTCCATGGTTATAGCTGTATCTGTTTGCTTGTGTTCGTGAGTGCCATACTCTTCTTCACTTGTCCATAACTGGTTGGAGTAACCCTGTTGAAAGTCCTTGTGAATAGAAAAAAGCATCTGTGGCATGTGGTGATGCTCTTGCTGGGTTGGGATTTCCTGGGGTTCAGTAGGTTCTTTCCTATTTTATATGTTGTAGTGAAGCATCTTGAGAGGTGGACCATCAGGAAAAGTGGCCTGGGGCCTAGGGCTCTGAGCCTCTGAAAAAGACTTTCATTGAAGACTAGGAGTGGGAAATCCCCAGAGGGACTGATCGTCCATTGGTCCTGATGGGGGTATAGACAGGACAGTCGGATGCAGCTCTTCTATCGCTGCCTCTGTGGGTTTTCATGGAAATGGCCTGAATTGATGGAGCAGCTCCAGAGATGGGCTTAAGCTACATCTTTTGGTCTGGACTTCAAAATGCAGTGCTATTTGCATTGGGGAAGGGGAGGGGGGTGCAATCCATTTTATTTCACTCTCAAGCTTGGGAACACAGGCAGCTCTGAACTCTCCCGGTGCTCCTATCCTGTCTCTAAGTAGCTTAGGGCAGTTTTTAACTGTGTTGTTACAAGACCAGACAGGAACCCTTGGACACTCATTGGCTTGTGCTAGGACATCACTGTTTTCTGGGAGTATCTTAGCCTATGTCCCCCTAACAGTCTCAACATGGTAGGAGGATCTGGATGCTAAGTTTCTTGGGACAGGGTCTAAGCCACCCTAGAAGACTGCAGACTCTGAGCAGGTAGGCAGAGACCCATCAAGAATAGCAACATTGTAGTATTAGATACTTGCCCCTCCTTCTTAAAAAAATCTCCAGCAGCCAAGGACTTGCCTTCCGATCTGTGGGCAGCAATGGCTGGAGTTTGGCAGAGTGCAAAGGTCAAGCTGCTTCATCAGCAAAAGCAGCCTGCAAGGGGGGAGCTGAGGGCTGGGGTCTCTATGGTGATGGGGGTAGAGGCAGTGCTGGCATGAAGGCGTGAGGGTGGAGTTATGGCAGGCAAGTGAGTGAAGGATGGAGGAGCCGTTGAGGGGGAGGCTGAGAGAAGGACAAGCAATGGGGAAGTGTAAGGGGCAGAGGAGGAAGGGTGAGTGTAGTGGGAGGGAGAGGAGAGCAATGCTTCTCAACCTTTTTAGACTCAAGGCGCCCCACTCTGCAAGTGTTCAGATTGTAGAGGCATCCCATTTTAAAGGGTAATATAAATATAGTATGCATATTGTAAATTATTCACATTATTAATTAATTGTATCACTATATTATAATGTACTGTAATAGTCACCCCTTCAGGCTGCTCCACTCAGCTCTGCTTGGCCCCTGGCATATTTCCTTCTAACTCGGCACCCGCAATCCCAGCACATGGGTCCAGGCCACCGTTGAGGACCAGGAACTAGCGGACCAATTTCTGGCCTTAATTATCCAAGGGTGATCTCCCATGAACTTCAACCTCAGGGCTAAAACAGAGCCCAGTGTCACCTGGCTGGCAGGGACACGGTATTGGACTGTACACATGTGGCACATAGAGGATGCTGGGGGGTTACAGGGACGGGGAAGAGGGGGTGTCAGAACACTGGAGGCTCAGGGGAGGGGGATCTTCTCGCTGTCCCCAGTGTGTACCGACAGGGCAAGCATAGCCCCCATTGTCATGGCTGTTCCTCGGGCCGTTCGCAAGCCTGGTCCAGAGCCACCTCCACCTGCAGCGTCTCCCCCCAGCCCTGGGAGCATGGGAGGAGCTAGGGGTGTGCTGGGCTGAAAAGTGCAATCCTGCCTCCCACATGTCTGCCACTGGCTGACATAGGGGCTACCAGAGGATGGAAGGGGGCAGCCACAGATGCTCTTTTGTCTGCAGGACTCTGGGGTAGGCAGAGGGAGGAGCGAGTGATACATGTATTTCCTCGCAGCAGGGTTGGGTGCTGTGGCTCTCCTGAAGGGGTCTCATGGCACCCTGGTTGAGAATCATTGGCCTAGAAAGTGACAGCAGGGGTTAGTATTGGTTTAGGGGCTGCGAAGCAACACAAGGAGGAGGCAGATAGAGACTCTCCTCAATTGCTCAGTGCATGCACTTCCTTAGTTTCTTTATTCTGGTGATGTGGGAGGTGAGTCAGGAATAGGAGAGCTCACCGCTCCCTGCCTTTTCTGCCAGAGCCAAAGCAGAGTGAGTTTCAGGAACCTGGGCCCTGTAATTCAATTAATTTTGCATGATGTGCCAGGGATTCTAGTATTCCACTTCTTTAAACCTCTTCATTATTAATCCTCTGTAATGTCTTCTTGACATCTTGCTCCCTTTTAGGCCATTTTCATTCAGAACCAAGGCTGCTGCTGTTGCAGCTTTGGATTTAGTTTTTGGGAGAACAAGTGCGTTTCTGGGGTTCATCCTAACTTCTTCATTGCCCATCCTCCTTGGCTGGGAGTAGACACCTTTCCTTTACTGGGGAGCATAAGAGCTTGCTTTTTAATTCAGTTCAGTAATTTGGTGGTCTTCAGGCTTGGCCAGCATTGTAGACTTGTGCTTCCTGCTGCCTGCTCTCCTTTGCCATCTGATTGGTCCAGTTCCCTATAGTGAGAGATGGGCCAGAGCCCTAAAGCACAGAGACACATTTAAAGCAAGGTTTTCAAGTAACTTTTTGACTTGAGACACATGACAGGCCTTATTTTTGTTGGCATGAGCATCCAACTGTTCTCAGAAACCAGCATCCTTTTAGGTGTCTCCAATTTGGCACCCAGAAATTGTGACACCCAAAATCACTTGTTATTTCTGGAAACTGTTGCCTTCAGGGCTGCACCCTCCGCTGGTGTAAATTGTGGTGATAGACTGATGCCAGTTTGCACCACCTAAGGATCTGGCCCTAGAACTCTTCCCAAATTCAAGTGTGTTTGGGTTGGGACCTTCTTTTTGTTAGGTAGCATCCTAACCCCAAATGGCCTGCCATTGTAATGCCCAAGTAGATGATGCAAAGGGCTTCTTCAGCATCTGGGTAAAGAAATATAAAACAGTCCACAGAGACTGAATGCTTTGTGTCTTTGAATAATTTCTGGCCTCTGCTCTGATTTTATGGTGCAGGAGTAAGAGATGGGCAGTGGGAAAGAGGACTCTTAGGACAGGAGGCAGCTGTTCCCAGCTCTGACTTTCTTCATGGCCTTCAACCAGCCATTTAAAGTTCAGCTCCTCACCTGTGAAATGGGGATTATCCTTCCCTGCTGCACAGGGACATGGTGAAGCTGAAATGTAATCAGTATTTGCAAAGTGATTTTTATTATTGTTCATATGCTGGTTGGAAATAAAGCAGAGGCTGGAACAGGCAGATTGAAATATAACAGACGTGCATATGGGGTTCTTCTCCTTGCTTGAGGGGGCTGAGCTGCAAGAGGACAGCCTGTGTGTCTGTGTCTGTGTGGTTTGTTTCTTGTATCATTTCAGAGCCCATTCCCAGCCATCACCCTCTTCAGCCCTTGATTTGGTTGAACATTGTTGGGATTGAAGCTGTCACTCCTGTGTACTGGTTTTAACATACTGTTAAGATAATCAACTTAATGATGGATTTGGAAGGCGTTAGCCTCATCATTGGTGAGTCACAAAGGTGGGGGAGGCAACAAGGTGATTAGAGGCCCTCAGAGCCATGCAGTTGGGGATAGCAGCCTCTGCAAAATGCACTCCCTCTGCCTCACTGGGGTCAGGAAGACCAGAAAGGAG
>NW_017728993.1:61936734-61957315 GCF_001723915.1 Gavialis gangeticus
TGGATTTGGAAGGCGTTAGCCTCATCATTGGTGAGTCACAAAGGTGGGGGAGGCAACAAGGTGATTAGAGGCCCTCAGAGCCATGCAGTTGGGGATAGCAGCCTCTGCAAAATGCACTCCCTCTGCCTCACTGGGGTCAGGAAGACCAGAAAGGAGATTGTGAGCCTGCACGACAGCTCTGTATGGCTCTGACTGCTTGTCTTGTTGGTGATGGGCAGGGTGGCTGCACCAAAGAGACCCTGGGCAGGAGCAGGCTCGAGTGGCTGAGGGT
Organism: Gavialis gangeticus; assembly: GCF_001723915.1. NCBI lineage: Eukaryota > Metazoa > Chordata > Crocodylia > Gavialidae > Gavialis > Gavialis gangeticus. The sequence goes on from NW_017728993.1 coordinate 61,937,006, forward strand.
GCAGCTGATGGAGAGTCCAGGGTCATTAACACACAGATTGTTGCCATCTGTCTGGCAGCTCTCTAGCCTCTGTGGAGAAGGGTGGTCAATGTAGTAAAATAAAAATCAGTGTGTATGGGAAAGCACTGAGATTCCAACATGAAGAGTAGGTTGTGGGAGGAACCCAGAGTATCTGATCTTTGCTGGGGGGGTCCAACTGATCACCAGACCCAGCTCACAAGGCAAACATGCCAGCACAGGCAAATGGAAGAATGTCACTGCATTTTGTCATGTGGGGTCAAATGCATTAGCTTGGCTCCTGTGAGCTTTGGTGCCACTGTCCCCTGAATTAAATTATCCTTAACTTTGATTCACTGTCTGAACAAGCTGGGCCTGATGCTTAGCCACATCTCTGAGCTTGCATGTGCCACCACAGGACACTGCTCTTCTGGGACCAGTACCACGGTGTAAAAGAGCTGCTGGCGGTGCAGGGCTGAGCGGAGAGCAACTGACAGGGATGACAGAGGCTGTCTGTGAATCTGTAATGTCAGTGCGAGGAGGTGGCAGAATAAATTAACCTGGTCCCAGAACATCCCTGCAAGTGACAGTGGGCAAGAAAATAAATCAACACATATTATGTGCACATATGTACATACAGATACCATTTTGGATCCCTTTGGATGAACTTGTAAGTGCAAGGCACTGTTTAAGACCTTATGCATGCTAGGATTTTTCTGCTGAAAACCACTGTAGAGTCCAGAGCAGCTTTCTGCATTTATGAGAAGGTTTACATCTACATTGAGGGAATCTTCCTGTAATAAGTTCTCAGCTAGAGGACCCTTGGCATTGCAGTCAGGGATACAATTTTTCAATGAAATCTTGAGGTCACAAAACTGGCACAGTGCCCAAACTCAGCTCTCAGTTGCACTGCTGTAAATCAAGAGTAGCATCCCTGAACACCATATTCACCTATGGGGGTTACAAGGTTATGAGGCACTTGGGGACATTTCTACTACTGTAGGCTGAAACAAGTGCCAGTCTTCTCTGATATTTGTGTTGCAGCAGCACCACAATTGAGGCCCTGTTGTGGCATGTGCTGTATACAGAGACAGCGCCTGCATTGGAGAGCTTAGTTTACACAGATATAGGAAGGAGCTTTTCTCCCATTTTACATATGAGGAACTGAGGCATTAAGGACAAGATTTTCCAAAGTGTGTAGTCACCAGTGGTGCCTTGATTTCTGTGTATCCAGTTTGAGATGTCCTAAAAAAATCTGATCTTCAGAAGGCAGGCACCCAGCTTTTCTCAAAATCAGACTCCTTTAAAATGTACTTATGGTTGAATGCCTAAATACCAAGGTCTTCAAACTCACAAGGCGCTTTAGAAAATCTCAGTCTCAGAAGTTAAGTGGCTTGCCCAGAGAGACAGTCTGCAGAGCTGGGACTCAAACTGCTTTCTTCTGAGTCTCCACTTAGTGCAGAGTGAAATTCAAAACCAGCCTTCCACTCAGGCCAGTGCCTTTGAGAAGCCTTCATTTCCACGTGTGTAAATCTCATGTTCCACAAGCATGAGAGATTAGTATTAGTATCACTGACAAAGTGTGATTGCAAAACACTTTGATGCGAGAAATTACCCACTGATTCATTTCTGCCTGAGCTGTGCTCCCTCACTAAAGATGGCAGCAGGCTCTGGGTATCAGTGGTTGCATGCTGGCCAATCTCATTATTTTTCTCTCTCTCTGTGGAGTAGAAATTGTTGTGTGATGGAATCCTTAGGTATGTCACTGGGTTCCTAGGAAATGTGCCTGTGAAACTGAGGGGCTTATGAGTGGCTGGGGCACTGCAGCTCTAGGATGACATACAGCTTGCAGGATGCCAGAATGCAGCTTCAGTTTGCCCTCTTCATACAGCTGTGGGATGAGAACAAAACTGATCTGCAGCAGGGTTTTGTTGCTGGACTGTTCGAAAAGCAAGTATTTCTTTTCATCTGCCTGGCAAGAAACAGGGTCAGGAAAATAGGATTTTCTTGGAAATCCCTTGTGTGCGTTACACAAGGCTGCTCCTGCCTCCTGGGAGCTGGAAATTGTGGCCTGTGCCACTGCTACATCTGTGCATCCTTGGGCTGTAGGGAAGTATGCAGCTTTGAGGGCGATATCTGTTAGTTGCAGTGCCCACTGCATTGCTACTGCTGGTTCTCAGTACCACCAGTGCATCTCAGCTAAGACCTGCACCATTCCTTTGTCAGGCCACTCCTGGCCTCTCAACACAAACCTTTCACTATTTTAGACAGTGCTGCACTTCAGTGAGTGTGGCCTGTGGGGAAGGTCTGTTCTATAATGCCACCCATTCTGTTCAAGGCTTTGTGTTAAGACAGGGGTTTTTAACCTTTTTGGAGCAGTGTACCCCTGACGGCTGGATACAGAGTTGTGGGGGGAGGGGTTGAGCACTGTTGGCTTAGACATAAGTTTGATTCCCTGTTAATTGTCTGTCTGTGTTGCTTGGTATATAGTCTCTCTGCTATTGCCCAGTGAACTGGAAAGGATGGCAGACTTGGCCTTGGTAGAAGTGATGCTGATTCACCTTAGCAGGGAGAGGGTCTGTTGGGGGAGGTGCATGACACTTCCCTGTCTCCCTGAGTGAGCTGCTAGCAGCAGATTGGCTGTTTTGAGGTAAGCACAGCAGGGGAGACCATGCAAGACTTCAAGTTCATTTATTATCCTGTAGCTACCATTGTTAACAAAAGGGCATGTCCTAAGCTCTCAGGAGCCCATGTGCTTCCTGCTTTTACCTTCAGCCTACACACATGCTGGCTTAGGGCAGGAGTAGGCAAATTCTGGCTTGCGGGCCAGCAGCAGATTCCATTTCCCAGCAGCCTTTGCCCAGATGGCTGGGGCCAGTCTCCATGGTGACCCTGGCTGCACCTACGCTGTGATAGCATAAGGTTGGGGTTGCCATGGAGACTGGCCGCAGCCTCACTGGCAGGGCGGGGGGCTCCTCCGGAGCTGCTGGGATTTTGTGGAGGGGGCAACTTGGTCTGGGGCCAGGGCAGTGCCGCAATCTGCAGCCTGCACGCTCTGGACAGGGGCACGCAGGCAGCAGATTGCGGCTCTGCCCCAGCTCTGGACCAGGCTGTTACTACTCCAAGAAGCTGGGGCAGAGCTGCGATCTGCTGCCTGCGTGCCCTTGTCCGGAGCGTGCAGGCTGCAGTTCCCGGTCTGTGGGCCCGACAGAATGGCGTGGCAGACCAGATCCAGCCCACGGGCCTTATTTTGCCCACCCTTGTCATAGCAGCTCCAGAGCAGCCTCCTGCCCTGCCCTGCCAGTGCAGCTGGGGCCCGTCTCCATGGCAACCCCAGCCTTGTGCTATAACAGTGCAGGTGCAGCTAGGGTCTCCATAGAGACCGGCTGCAGCCATGCAGACAGGGGCTGCTGGGAAATGGAGTCTGGCTGCTGGCCGGATCCACCATGTTGCCCACCCCTGGCTTAAGGACATGTACGCATAGTCATTTAATGACATGTGTTTCCTCACACTCAATCTTGAATGCATACATGGGTGTACTCTGAGGAGCACACACACTCTGAGGGGTATGTACGTGCAATTTCCCATACACATTCGTCTCTGGATGTTAGTTATATTAGACTGATGCTCCTTTTACTCCCAAGCCCAATCTCAGACAGTAGCCAAGTCCACCTACTTCAGAAAATTGTCCTCTTGAGTGGACTACTATTCTGCAAAAAACAGCCCTTGAAGGAAATGTTGTAATCCTCATTGTTTGATAGCTGGTTTATGCCCTGGAATAGGAGGATGCTGGTCCTTGTTGCAGTGTGTCCAGGCTCTTTGAGAAGAATATGATCCAGCCCAGCTGGTGCTAATTAACCGCTTTCTCTCAGGGCTAGTGCGGGGTAGGTTATGGGACTGTGTGGAGAGAGCTGCTGGAGGCTGCAAAGTCTTAAGAGGGTCTGGAAGCAAAGGAACTGTGGGATTTGTGCAAAAAAAGGCTGAAAGAGCAATGGTGTTTGGGACCAAGCTGCAGCAAGCCCAGGTTGGGTGAAGTACTTTCTTTTTAACTGTGGGTATTGGTCCCAGATTGTGTGGGGTCTGGCTGGGGTGAAAGGCTCCAGCGCTAATAGTGTGGGAAGCTCAAGAAGATAGGGAGTGCTCCATTCCTACTGAATATGGGAAAACAAAAGCAGCCTCCAAGAAGGATCTGGGAATGTTTGTCTGTTGGCTGATATTGTGGTGATAGTTACCCTTGTGCAGCCTGCTGCCCTCTGCATGGCCTTCTCAGGCAGGATTAATTCAAGTCACCATTGTTAATTATGACTTAAATAAGCAGGCAAAAAACTTTGATGCGTGTATGAGTACGTGTGTGTGTATGTGTGTGTGTGTGTGTGCGTGCACACACTCATGCATGCGCACATCTTTGGAAATATATATCCATTATCCTTTAGTTTGCATTTTTACTCTTTAGTTCTTTTGCCTAAAGAAAAACTTATCTCATTAATTAGTGACCATTTAGATCTGTGGGCTTAAAACTAAGCAGACCCTACAGCGAGAGTATATTTTGTTTGATCTGGCTGGATGCACATTTTACGCATTTAAGCAGTTATGCATAGCTTAACATACACTTATGCAGATGCCTAACTTTTACACCCTCATTGTGCTTGAAAATAGTGAGTGATGCATTTGTTATTCATTATATTAACTTCTTGTGGATTTCATTGTGTTGAAATGCATTTGTGTGGAAACTGGAAGGCAATTAAAGCACAAAAATATCTTTCTGCTGGTATTAAATAAAATTAATTTGACTGCTTTGAAGACATAAAAGAAGCCTATAACACACATTTTGCATTTAAAGTAGACTCCTTTAACAAAGGAAGCACTAGCTAGTTAGTGAACTGATTGCTTTGGTCACCATGTTCTTGCAGACTTCAGAACCATCAGGCTTTGTCTCCTCTCACTCCACTTTGATTCATGGCTTGGCACTTCTGTTTCTTTCAACTCCCCCATGGTTTCAGTTCTCAATGAAATGGTCATCGAACCAAATTTACTGAATAAACTGAAATGAAGGAAATATCTTTTTGCCACAGAAGAGACGACTGCTTTCAAAAGCTGGCTTACTACTTCAACATACTTTGGTTCCAGTTACTTTAAAAGTGACTTCCACCAGTTTTGTGGCTTGCCTTTCTTTAAAACATTCGCAGCAAGCCTGTATTGCTTGAATATTTCAATGTAAATGATGTTAGTAGATCATACTAGGTTCAGGACCTAAGACTAGTTGTTGACTTCAAATATGTGAACTTTAAAAATCTAGTTTGAAACTAAATTAAAGTTACACTGATGTGAGTAACATTGAATGTTCTTTTTCTTGTGTGCAGGGGAGATTTTTCAAGGGCATGAACAATTCAAGTTCCTACTAGAAAATCAATGTCTTCCATGTCTCTGTAAAACTCCCTAAAATGTCTAGGGTTTTGGGGTTTTTTTGGATTCTCTTAAGCTCTAGTGGCAATGAATCCTGCAAGCAAATGACACTTGTGGTTATGTGTATTTAAAGCAGCTGAGGATCTTGCCCACTGACTCATGTGAACGTACACAGACACATTGTACACTCCCACACATGTTCACATAGAAAACTGGCTACCCAGTACAGAGTGTTCCACTTCTATGTATATCAGATAACTGATACAAGCACTTAACTGCCTAACAGGATGCTAGTCCCAAGGTTTTTCCCTCTGCTTGCCTTAAAACAAAACTCAGCTAGCTCTGTTTTGGTGAAATTAGGGTTACCATATGTCTGGGTTTTGCCTGGGCATGTCCTCTTTTTGGGTCCTCCCATCTCTGTCCAGGCAGTTTTTTTAAATATCAACAAAAGTTTGGGATTTGGGATTTTGCTCTGCTCAGCAACAAAGTTTTCCCTGGCACTGGGCTGCAGCAGTGCCTGGGAGGCGCTGGCTCCTCCAGTGGGGGAAGGGCAGGGCCAGCAGGGAGCTGTGTGCCTGGGTGGGACAGCCAGGAGATGCTTGCAGGGCTGGGGGAAGCAGGGGGCTGTGGGCTGGGAATGAGGGGCACTGTCTGGGGTGGGGTGGGGTGGGGCAGGGGACTGTGGGGCAGGAGTGAGGGGCACTGGCAGGGCTGGCAGGGTGTTGGCTTAGGAGTGAGGGGCACCAGGAGGACTGGGGACTGGGGGTTGGGAGTGCAGGGAACAGCCAGTGCCAAGAGGCAGCAGGTCAGGAGTGAGGGGCATCAGCCGGCATGGGAGGGCTGTGGCTTGGGAGTGAGGGGCAGGGGAGGGCATGGCATATTACTGGCCCCCCCCAAATCATATCACCCCCCTTGCTCCCTGACAGGTATCCTCTTTTTTGAAACTGGAAATGTGATAACCCTAGTGAAGTGCATAAACGGCTTAAATGCACAGAGGAACTCTTTGGCCCTGTGATTTACTTAATAACCTGGTTGTACTCCATTTAACTGAATACTTGGTGAAAGGGACTTGGTGCCATCAATTTCAAGGTTTCTAAAATAGCCTTGAACTGACTAGGTCTTGTCAACTTTAAGATTGGTTTTAGAGGAATTAAGGTGGCTCCTTACTTAGTTGCTTTGAGCACTTTATGAGGTCTGTAAGGCTTAGTGCAGACTGTCATAGTCAACTGCATTATGGTAAATGTTCACTCTGGGTAAATGTGTATCTTTTCACCCCCAGTTCCCAGGTATGCAAAGGGTAATGCATAGCTTAGTCTAAATGTTTACTGTAAAAATGCTCTTTGGTAGCAGCTTTCATGGCAGCTGGTGTCTGGGTCAGGTTTCTAGCCTAACAGAGTCTCTTAAAGCTTTTTAGAATCCTTATTCTAATATATGTTAAGAATTGGGTGACTTCTGGGGCTTAATTCTGTTACTATTGTGTAGGGCTGGCCCATGAGATTACACCTGCTCACCTCCATGTGAGGTCTCCCATGAGCCTGCTTGGAGTAAGCAATGGCTGTAGAATGGAGTCACTTTTATCTGGAAGGTGAGAACTGCCTTGGGTATTTCTCTTTGTGGTGCAAATATCTTGTTGGCTCAGCAGGGAACTGAGATTAAGCTGTGGAGCCATGGAGGTTTGTTTTTATTTTGAGCTTAATTCTTTAGTATTTTTCTTTTTCTTCCCTTAAATAGAATTCATCCCTGTTGCACAAAAGTGCCAGACTTGGCCCTAGAGAAAAGTCCTCTATTATCCATCAAGTAAGAACAGCAGGGATAAGGCCATGTTCCTCATGCCTCATGGCCAACTTGTCTCAGCTCTGGCCTAGATAAATACTTCCTTCGGGTGAGGTGTTCTTTCCCTCTGGTTAATTCAGTCCTTTGCCTTCTTGGGGAGACTGCCTACAAGAGGCCTATGAGAAAAGCTGAGAGCTGAAGAAATAGGTGCCTGACAAATGGAAAGCTGCCCCCATCATAAAAATGTCACCACTAATGCTAAAGATAGCAGTGCCTCTTATTATTGTGGGCTACTGGTCATTGGGAACTTGACTGACGGCAACAAATTTCTCACTTCACGTGCTCACTGCAGACCACAACCAAAGGCCAAACCTGCCCCCCCCTCCGGATTCTGTGCGGGTTGAGGAGAGTGTCCATTTAATGATCTTTGTGGAGCAGAGCCACTTGAAGATCCCCATGCCGGGATGAGCTACCTCTGAACAATATTGTGGGTTCCTATGGAAACAGTCTCAAAGCAGATCTGTTGCAGCATGACTTGGATTCAGCACGTAGAGCCGGGCACTGAACAGGCTGACAATGCTGGTTGCTGCCTGGCTGGGCTTTTAGAATATTGCTGAAATGCCACAAAACCATCTGTTTCTTCCAGGGGCCTAAGAGGATGGCCTGCCTCCTACATCGTGTGAGCAACTGCTAACTAAACCAGGCAGTGCTGGGACCCTGATAACCTGTGAGCCCTGCTGCTAGATAGCTGAGGTCCAACCCAGCCCACATATCGACTCCCTTTTTCTGGTATAGTTAAAATGTCATGTTTGGAAGTCTGTAGCTGGGTGAGCTGCTGTAACTTTGTCACCAGCTGTACAATCTCCTGTTAGGAAGAATTATGGATACTTGAGGCCAGGTCCTGAGATAGTATTGAGGAGCAGAGCTCCAGGTGACTGTCTGTTGGCATCCTACTGTTTTTGCAAAATATAAATCTTGACACTGAGAGGCAGAGGGGCCTATTAGACAATTCACGGGGCTAGGTGATGAGATCTCTTCTTGGCTCTGTGACTGGCCTGTTGACTGTCCTCCTTCTCTTCCTGTTTGTCCTCCTACACTTTGCCTGTTTGGCTAGAGGGTAAACTCTCTGGATCTGGGCCAGTCTCTCAGCAGGTGGCTTATATAGTGCTTGACATATTGGGGCCTGAATTTCACTCGTGGCCTCTAGCTGGTATTGAAATACAAAAGCTACATAATAATGCAGTCTGGTTCCTTCACTGCAGTAGATTGCCAGTTGTTTCATGTAATGCTCCCAGCTCAGCCCCCCAAAATAGGGTGGTATTTAGGGACAGAAAGCACAAAGCAGGTTAAGAATGCCCTTTCCTGTGGAGTGGATTAGCAGCAGCAGTAGCTTTGTTAATCTACTCTGCAGGGTTTGCTTCATTGTATTCTGTTAAAAATGGCATTTGGGGAAAACAGCCAGAATAACATTGAGCAACTTCCAGATTAAATTGCTACTTGTGAAGCTGGTGTCCAGCTGGATGGTATCAGGCATGCCTGACTTCTTGGATATGTGGCTGCATAGACCCTTGATTGCAATGCCTCCCACCCTGGGCATCTGATGCTGGAGGCATCTGTGCAGCTGAAGCAAGAGGAAATGAGGATCCACTCCAGCCCTGCATAATAGAGTTGGCAGGTTGATCTATTTGTTTTCAGCTGGTAGTTCCTTCTGATCCTTCCCCATTGCTAATTTGTTTGCTGTTTGTGGCCTGGCTGCTGGTGGCTTTATGCTGATTGTTTGTTTTGCTCACATGTGTATTTGGGTTTGCTTGTTTGAAATGCAGCAGCTTAGGTGGCTGCTGCTTTTATCCTATTGCTGGGCAGTTACTGCAGCCACCGCAGTGATGTTTGATGGGAGTGGCACTGGCATATGGCTTATCAGACCTATTGGTTAGGTTGTAGCAAAGGTGAATGTGACCCTCTGGGTAGTGCCAGCCTTGAAGACTTGCAGTAGGCTTGGAGTGGGGCTAAGCTGGTGCAGAAACCTTGGCATGGGTTGAATTTCAGCCTATATCAGTAATCCATAGAGTACTGATTAACCCATGCCTTGGTTCTGTCCACAGTATCCAGGATTTTCCAGAGAACACGAGCTGGATCCTATGGTCATTTCAAAGATCAGGCTGGGAATGGTGTATCCTGCTGACTCCCACTCTCCCAAGCCCTGAAGATTTCTTGGCACTGTCACTGGGCTGGCGCTTGGTTTTTGTTGTGGGTTGTAATGAGGGGATTATAGTCTCCTCTTCCTTCCCCACATCTGTGGAGCATGGCCATCGTCATTGGATGTGGTCCTGAGTTCCCCAGGCAGTGCTGACTGGAGTGGCCTGGAGAGAGGATCCAGCCATCTGGTGCTTGCCTGGTGAGTGGCTGGCTTGCTAAGCTGTCATTCCTCAAACATGTTGGCCCTGCTGCCTGCTGCTAATTGGCCTGACAGGCGGCAAAGGCATTTACACTGTCCCCATCTCCTTTCAGGCTGCATAGCACTCCACTTCTCCAGGAAGTGGTGAGATGTGACACCCATCAGCTCTCATCCATGTCTCCCTTCCTTTCTACCACCCTGTCACCTCCATTAATGCTGGTCTCTGCAGACTGGGGTAAGGAGAGGATGGAGTGCTGCAGGTGCTGTTCCCCCTACGCCAACCCCCCACTTTTGGCTAAGAAGGAAAACAAGAGGTGGGAGGCTGCACTTTCTCTATTTAGTGCTGGCTGCAGATGGAGCCTGTTTTGCACAATACCATCCCTCTTCTGGGACAGGTGTGAGGAGAAGCGGCCTGTCTTCTGATCAAAAGCCTGAAAGTTGACTCAACTTTCCTGCACACAAGTACCTTTTGCATTCTGTGCTCTGATGCTGTCTCTCAGAACTTTGATGGGAATATCTGTGAACTGTATTTGTGTAACCTGAATCCCCAGTGATCTTGACGGTGTCTAGCATTTGGCCTGCCAATCCTGATAGGAGTCCATCTCAGGGCATTGTAGGATATGTGTTGGGGACTCCAGTTGCACTGTATAACTTGCATCAGGTCTGCATTGATGTCCCAGCATGTTGGGTGATGCTGAAGCCCTTGGGATGAGGCACAGAACATCATTTTGTGTCATAGCACTCTGCCTAATGATTCTCCTGCTTACAAACCCTCAGGTTATTAGGGAGCAGGAGTACAGTTCAAATTGCCTTTTAGTTTTAGTTGGAAGAATTATACCCTTCTCTGCAATTAAGTGATAAGCTCTGCCCAGAATTTTACTATTTACTTAGTGTTTCACACTTGAAACACTTCTCAGATATTAGCTGATGAGACAGAGAGAGAGAGAGACAGTGAGACAAAGAGATAGACAGACAGAGAGAGATGGACAGAGTCAGTCAGTCAGAGAGAGAGTGACAGAGCGAGACAAACTGACCAAGAGATTGACCAAGAGACTGACCAAAAGACCAACAGATCAATTGAGAGCCAGACCGAGACAGACTGACATACCGACCAAGAGCAACCCAGAGTGCAACCTTGAGTGAGACCAACCAAGACCGGGAGCAACACCGGCTGTGAGTGAGACCAACTGAATAAGACTGAATGAGAGCAAGAGTGAGCAAGACAGGCAGACAGAGAATGACAGACAGAGACTTTGGGGTGGGGGGGGTCCTCCATTGTTTAGAGTGATTGATCTATGTGGAAGGGTGCCTCTCCAAGGGTGGCTGTTAAGCCCCCAGAGTCCCTGCAGCTGTCACTTTTTGGGCGCTCACCCCTTCATTCGTCTGCCACACCTTGATGTTTATTATTATTAGTATTATTATTGTTATGAAGGGGGCTGCCCCAGAGCTTCCCAAATTACTCTCACAAACCACCAGGTGCATGTGGTCTCTGCATTATGGGCTAATTGCATGACTCTGTTCCTCCCTTACACCATGCCTCACAGATGGATCCTCACTGATGATTTCTTTCACTTAAGCCACTCCTCTGCGGTTCCTGGACCTTTGCTGGTTTCACACTCAGCCTCTCACTAGGCTCTGGACACATCCCTGGGTCCCTAGGAACCTTCTCCTATCCTTAGTTCCTCCCCAGACCTCCAGACTGCTTCATCTGTCCTCTCTGTGGTGGTGCTTCAGAGTAGCAGACCTCTCGCTGAGGTGGTGCTCTCTCTCAGCAGGGTCCAGATCTTACTGCCAGCTTCTCTCAGGGCCTGGATTTATACCTACTGGCTTCCTGGGTCAGCTGACCCCCCAGTCAGCCCTGGCCTGCACCTGCCATCAGCTTTGCAGGCTGCCTGGCCTCTTACAGAGGGTCCTGAAGAATATCCCTGGTTTGGGCAACTTAAGTTCTGACCTACTGGGCTTTAACCATTCTTGTGACTTGAGTAGGATTTAGATGCTCCTACTGCAGTAGAACCTTGGGAGCCCCAGTTGCGGACTAGAGCCCAGTGTACTAGACACCGTACAACCACAGCGGAGAGATGCTGACTGCCCCAGTGAACTTGGAGTTTAAGCACAGGATGCGAGATGGTAGATGAACACAGGCAGATGGAGGAGCTCAAGGAAAGAGTGAGGCAGTGCTGGTCAATAGCACAGCGTAGTAGGCAGTGGTCTGGTGTCCCTGTTGGAAAGCTAGGCTGAGAGGAAAGACCACTGACTGAATCTTGGCTCTTCTACCCATGCCAAGTGAGTGCCCAGGGGATATTGGGTGATGCTCTTCTGACCTGGGCAGGATTCTAACATATGCTTTGCAAGGTGCAGATTACTATATCTACTGCAGGATATGAACCCTTCAGGCTGGCTCTTACATGACTAGCAGTCCAAGGAGACTGTCTTTGCCGGGCTCAATCTGCAGAAGATTGTGAATGGCTAAGCAGCTTTTGGTGGTGTGCCTGCATTGCCACAGGAGCAAAGTACTGCACTTGGTGATCATTTTACAAGCAAATTCCACTTTGGTGTTGGTAGGGACGATTCTGTTGACTTAACTGATGTAGCAACTGCTCATCTTGGGTTTGAATCTGGTTGTGGACATTTTTAGTAGCATGCAAAAATTGATCATAGCTAGAAAATGCTAAATTGTATGAAAAGGTGAGAATCTTCCTTTTTTAGCTGGTCTGAGAAGGTGACCAGATAATGGCATAGATTTATTTGTTTAACACTAGACCTTCACCGTAACATCTAAGCTAACATTCATATGCACCAGATTGAATTTGGTCCCCAGAAATGATTAAATTTCATATGCAGAGACTAGACCCTGGACAGTGAAGTTCTGTAGACGGTGGCTTAACAGCACGTGTATTAAACTTATTGCAACTCTGAGTCATTCTTGTGACTATTTGTGTAAAGTTTGGAGGCATCCAACTAAGATTGTGACTGGATTGTGCTGAGTCAGTGCTCTATGTGCCTATGGTAAGAGATAGTCCTGCCCCAAAGGAATTACACTTTAAACAGATAAAGGGAAGGAGAGATTTCCCATGTATTATGGATAGAGAACTGGAATATGGAGCTAGTCTAGGTGTTGATGAGAACTCCTGGGATCTGGCCTGAGTTTGCTCCTGCAGAGTTCAAGAGGCCAGAGCTGCATGATTTTGAGAACTCATCTCCAAGTAATTGGCCTTTCCTTTTATATAGAGGATGTGGTAGATCTGGGAATTGACCTAGTGCCATGCCTTACCCACAAAAGCATAACATAGCAGTTATGTTAGCCTCATACCTGCAAACAGGGGTGGTGGCACAAAAAGCAAAATTATAGAAGCAAGTGTTAAAAATCTTAAGTGCCTAGTAAATAACAGAACTAAATTATAGTGGAGGAATCAATTGTACTCCCTAGATTGATTAAATTACTAAATGAGCCTGACTAATGGAATGCAATAGATGTATCTGCACTTGACTAAAGATGCTGAAATAATTTCTTCAGTAAGAGATTTGAGCAGTTAATTGAACTTGGCTTTGATCTGAGTGCTGCCAAATGGATCGAAGACCAGCAGAATGACTATAGAAAGGCCTTCCTGTCAGACAGGATGCCATAGCAGTCTAACCACCAGGTGGTATGGGGGCAACTAGGCCAGCTCTTGACAAAGCAGCCTTTCCAGTTAATGGCCAGCTGGTTATCAGATTTGCCTCTTGCTTTCTTAACCGTATGCACAGGAATGCTTGAAGTCTTGAGGGTCTGGATGAAAAGCATGTGGCCACAAGGGGGTTCTGCTTACACTGCAGCTGCAAGCAGCTGGGGGGGTCAGCTGAAACACAGTTGACAATTTTCAGTCTCAATTTTAACTGATCAGTGTTGTTTTTAAGGTACCTCTAGTATTGTGCCAAATTAAGACCCCTCAACCTCTGAAGTTGCAAAACAAGTTGTTCTGGAGCTATTAGTTACCAGTGTGTCTGTAACATGGCTAATGGCTCAGACAGACCATGTGTTTTGTATGGTTGTGGGGAATGTCTAGATCTCCTCCACTGCAGGCAGTTACTTGCTATGTTGAAACCAGCGTAATAACTAGGTCTCCTGATTGTAGTTGGAGTGACAAGAGGGTGTCAGGCTTACCATCCCACCACGGTTCCAAACCAGGGCAACCCAAGCAGTGTTGCCTCTCAGGTTATCTCTTCGTAGGATTGGAGAGCTAGCTCCCCAGCTGGAGTAAGTGGCATAGCACCTTGGATTCCGACTGGCATCAAATGGCAGTGTTGCGTCAGGTCCTGTCAAGGATGGCTTTCTTCATAGTACAAGGACTCTGCACTTTGTGCGTTTAAAACTAAAGCTTAAATGAAAAACTCCATAGCAAAGGCTGTCTTCATCTGGGAAAGTTAGTGTATTTTTCAGGCTGTAATTTAGATTTCTTTTGAGCCACAGATTCAGATCTAGACATAGTCTCTTCACCCTTATATGGGAAATTGATAAGCCTTCCTTCCAGTCTATTAATTTCACCTGCTTTAGTGCATCCAAAATCATCTGTGAGGGCTCTCTCTCAGTAGTTACTTTGCTCTTGCTTTCAAAGCCTTTCATTCCAAAGCTCTTGGCTGTTTGTTTGGCCTGGGTCTCCTTTTTATGTCCTGTTCCAGCAGCAATCCCAACCTTGATGCTGCTTTTGTCTCCTCTCACTATCTGCTTTGTACCCTCTTTTAGGCAGTCTCTTTAGGAGGATAATTTTTGCTACTTATAAGGGGAAGCAAAAATGTCCTAATGTTGTGGCAGAGTGTCCCTGAGGAAGGGGCAAAGGCCCAGTTGCTTACATTGCTTCTCTCAATGCTTTATCCTGTTTTGTTTGAAGCTATCTTGCACTGGCCTCTGGGGGATGACAGATGACCTAATTGGCTTTCTCTGTGCCTGGCTTCTGGGAGTCTATGATATATTTCATAGAATTTTTAAAGCTGGAAGGGACCGTAACTTTTATCTGTGACCCCCTGAATATTGTAGGCCATGATGACTAGCTGCCACAACATACCAGGCTGGAAACAATCTAGTATGCAAGAGGAATACTGTATTTACTATTTACTCAGTGTTTCATGCTTGAAACACTTCTCAGACAGTAGCTGATCTTTGTAAGAGCCCCATGAGTGTGTGCCTGCATGTCGCTTCATTTTCCAGCTACAGAAGCTGTGGCACAGGGGGCTTTGTGTAGCCTGCACAAAGCCAGAGGGATACTGGTATCAGAACCAGCCCTCAGATAGCGGAGCACTCTTATCCTGGAGCTGTGCTGAGACTGTGCCTCTCTTCATAGCATTCAGGCCTTAGTATTGATAGGGCCTAGTCTGCTATTTGTGGGAGTAACTGGGTATGTGTATACGTGCAATTAATTCAAAGTAATAAACTCTGGAGCAGTTTGAGCCAGAGTAGACTATTCCTGGGCACAGCGTCTACACATGTGCCTGGGACAGCAGAAATTTAAGCCAGGGTGGAGCAGTTTATGCCAGGGCTGCTTAACCCTGGGCTCTGGGTGGTGGTGTTAGATGGTGAAGGGGTTGGCTGGGGCATGAGGGTGCTAAAACTATGGAGCTGTGTCACTAGGTGGCAGGCAGGAGTCTGGCCCCTGGCTGGCTAGGCTGACTAGGTTCAGTTTACGCTTGTGGTTAGCAACGCACGTGCGTTTAATTGCAATAAATTACCCTAGCGTACTGCAACATTAATTAGTTTACTGTGGCATAATACTGTTGCATGTGTAGATGGTGATGCTTCACTCTGCAGCTAATTAGTCTACTCTGCCGTTAAGCGCATGTGTAGACACGGCCACTGACAGCTCTCCAGGCTTATATTGTACCAGCAGCAGTAGAGGAGTGGGCACTTAGTCACAACCTGATGCCCACCTGATGCCAGCCTCTGCATTCAGGTGTGGGTGAAAATTTCTGACCATAAATAGCACCTGCAGATGAAGGCCAGATTTTTGGAGATGGCTTCCCAGTCTTCAGAGATCTCTGCTATTTATTAGGAATGACTTGGGTTAGAGGTTTGATTTTTTTGGCATTGTGTGTCATAGCTTCTGTTGGCGATGACCCAACTCCCTTTAAGCCAAGGCTTCTGTGCTTAAAATTAGAGGTGCCAGCTGGTGCCTGGTGTAGGGGTGTCCATCAGCTCCTTCCTGATTCTTTTGTTTTGCCTACCTGTTCCACTTTTTCTCTGAGCAGGTAGAGCACTAAGATACACAGGGAACATGTTGGGAGGTGCAGGATGATTGTGGCATTTGTCTCCAGAGCTGCCCTTGGAGTGCCCTGGAGGGCATTTTTTGCTGAAGTCTATTTGGCACCAGCCCTTCTGTCATGACACTGCCAATGCAAATTGAGCACAGAGGTAGGGATGGAAATAGGGAGGGAGAAGAGAGGAATGCATGTAGTCAGGTGTTGGAGCTCCCATGAATGTCAGCAAACTCAGCCTTGTCCAGCAGAGGTGTTCTGTGTTGCAGGATACAGTGGTACAGAAAGGCCTATGGCAAGGATGAGACAACTGTAGCACAGAATAATAGCCTTGGGATAATGGGGGATGGAGTTGCATTATGCAGGTCCTGTTGCTGTACTGTAGTCTTCTCATTCACTTTCCACTGCTTATTATGCTCCTGGATGCGGGTGGGGGCAGGGGATGGCAATGTCATATTCACCACTTTTGAAATCATCTCTCTTCCTGGAGCCAGTACGCCTCTGGCTTGCATCACTAGCCCCAGCTAGCTGCAGACCACTTAGAGAGCCAGGACAGTTGCTGCCCTCCATTAAGCTTTATGCACGCTCAGTTTTTTTTTTGATGGGGGCTCAGATGAGGAAGTGGTTTGTTCCCAAGGCTGGTCAAGCTGTGCAGGCTGCTTCCCCAGGAGCGGTCCCTCTCTCCTCAATGCTACCTTCAGTCACTTACAGAAACACCACATTTCTGCTGCTTTGGCTCAGAAAGCCTGGAAATAAACTGGATTCCTTCTCCAATAGCATGTTACCATAGCAACTGAGCTTCCAGACTGCCAGGCAGTGACAGCTGGGCTCAGGAGAGGGTACTGCTGACCCAGAAAACAGAAAGGGAGCAAGCTTCATTTTTTTTATGATGTCTTGGTGTAAAAACACAAAGCCCAAACCATCAACAGTGTTGGCTCACGCAGCTGTCACAGTTGGAGCTTGGGGGTCTTGATATTCCTTAGTACAGGCTGCATCTTCACTGAGATGCTCCAGGGCAGCACAGGACTGATGTACTGGATCTGCCCTCTGGTTTGGTCAGACCTGCGATCTGTCCAGTTCAGTGTCCTGTCTTTGAGGCTGCTGGTGCAGGATATCATAAGAGACCAGTGTGATTACTCTAATGGAGGCAGTTGTGGGATAAATTTACACAGCGAATGTCTTTCTGTCAGCGAATAGCTAGAGATTGGCTTATACTCATAGAGCATGGGCACCTGCTTTCCCTTTCTGTGGTTGTACTGGGGACAGTAACCACAGTTGCATGCATGGAAAGGTATTGTTGGAGAAGTAGATCATGTATCAACTACCTGAATTGAAACTTAATGGCTGAAAATAATGGAATTGCCACATGACCTGCTGGCTCTTGTAGCGCCTTTACAGCCAGTTGTGGTTCATGGCACAGTTGGAAATTGCTGCTTCAATTGCTCCTTATGTCTCTTATGTACAAGGGCATCTTAAGACTCCCAGAGTCAGGTGCTCTGAGGGATGAAACCTTCTTTCCTATCCTGTGGCCCAGTGGCTGAAACTGGCCATGCTTGGTCAACTCTGATTCACAATGTACTGACACTGTGGGAAAAGCTTGTGTGTCTTTGCTTCTGCCATAGCCTCTCTGCATGCTAACACCAAATCTAAAGAGGTGTTATGTGCTATAGCATGTTAGGGTGAGATTACACATTACAGTTGCATCACTGGGGCAAGGCATGGGTGGTGCTGCCACTGTAAGGACTGGGCAGGGAGAGGCAGGTGCCAGATGAGGGTGGCTATGTTAAGGCCCAGCTCCCTGACCTGAGGGCAGTTTGTGATCAGCCAGCAGAGGAGAAACACTGCTCTGCTGAGCTTTGCCAGGAACACTTAGAGGTAAGGGTGAGGCTATGGGGTTGGCTTGGAGGTCTCATTGGTTCTGAGCATGACCTAAAACTGTATCCTGCTCGGGCAGGAAGGCCTGGTGGGGCTGCTGGTGGCACGGCAGCCGCCACGTAAATGCTAGGGGTGCGCACCTCCCTGGTGGAAGGCAAGTTGGGGCGCCTTAACCTCAGTCCCACCTTCAGGTGGGTTATTTAATGCAGGGAAAGCCAGGTAAGCTTCCTGAAGTACTTGAGCCTGCTGGGGTGAGTGATCCTGCAGGGCCAGGTACACTTTATGAAGCACCTGAGCCAGGAATGGGGGACCCCTGAACCCTGTGGGCAGGCAAGCAGCTTAGACCTGAACTGAGGTACTGAACTGGCCCATGCTGGGGCCAGGACCCAGAGAGGGGTCAAAAAGACCAGGGGCCCATTGCGAGGGATGCTCACAGAGCAAAGAAGCTTGGGGTCCTGACTGGCCTGAGACGGGGCTAGGGCCTAAGGGGGAGCCAAAGGTCCCAGAGAGGGTACCACAGCTAATGGGTAAAGGGAATGGCTGATTTTAGCTGCCTGGGATGCTGTCTGCGAGGCTTGGGCCTCAGTGTAGGTGTGGAGTGGAGCTGTGGATACCCCCCTAAACACTGGGTTCAAAATGGGAAGGCTCCTGCCTAATTAACACCTCAATACTATTACATCAAGGCATGGCAGGTGAGTGAGGTGGGTGGCTGGCCCGTAGACAGAAGGCAGGCAGGTGCTTGCACCAGGCATGAAACCTTTCCCCTGTTACAATCATGTTAAGAGCAATTAAAACTTGAATGAACACACATTAAAACTCATTAACTAGAGTTAAGTGCTCTTCAGGCATTTTAAAGTTATGTCACTTCAGGTGAGGATTATCTTTGAGCTGAGCTACCTAGCTCGAGTTAAGTTAATTTCTGGGTGTTAATTTGAGATAAAACCACCAATTTGCAGTCGTCCAGGATCCGAGGAAGCACTGCTCCCATGTGAACTAGCTATCATTCAGGACTCTATGGGCCCAGACTGACAGCTGGGAACAGCTCATAACAGGTGGATGGGGATAGGGTGAGTGGGGAGGGAGGGAAAAAGGGGGAAGAAGGGTGGTGGACCCAGGGGGAGGGGTGCATGGGGAAAGGATGAGAGGGGCTGGATTGGAGAGAGGGAGGGGGTGGGTGGGGAGTTGCCAGACTGCTGCTCCCTCTGCCCCCCAAATTGCTCCCTCAACTCCAAAATTGCCCCCTCAATCCAGATTGCCCCCTCTGCTCTCCATTGGCCCCTGCATTCCCCAGATCACTGCCCTGCCACCCTGTTCAGCCTGAGAGTGGCAGAATTGCCATTGTGGGGTCGCCACTCTCTGCCTCCTTGTGGGGTCTCTGCAGATCATGCCACCTCAGTGTACCCATATCCAGCCCCCACCAGGTCCTGCAACTAAAGGGAAGGCAGGGGGAGGGGGCAGGGTGATACAAGGAGCTTCCAGGCAGCTGCAGGGGCCAGTGGGGGCTGGATTTGGGTGTGCAGGGGCAGCATGGGCTGGAAAGAATCTGGGAGCAGGCAGGGAGGGAGACCCCCATCTTGCTGCTGCTGCCAGGATGATTGGGGTGGCAGGACAGTGATCCAGAGGTAGGGGAGGCTATCTGGGGGTAGAGGGGCTGATTGCGAGGTGCAGCAGGGATCTAAGAACTGATGGAGGGCAGCAGGGTGACTTGGGGGGTTGAGGGGGTGATCCAAGTGATGGGGGGGCGGGGCGGGGCTTCCCTTTTCATCCCTGGCTTATACTGTGGCAAGAGAGCTGGTGAGCAGGGTAGACGTGGAGCAGACTTGCAGGCCCTAGCCATGCCTTTGCTCACCAGCCCTCTAGCAGCAGGTCTGAGAAGTGCACATTAGACAGCGTATTAGTCCCAAGCATGTGACTGACCATCATTAGCACTGGTTAACCTTAACACAGACTAACATTCCTTAGAATTAGCACCTGCTACCTCTAATGCAGGGGCCAGCAAAACATGGCTTGTGGGCTGAACCAGGTTACCGAGGGATTCTATCCAGCCCATGGTGGGACCTGTGGCCCCACCTGACCCAGGCACAGGGGTTAACCTGGGCTGTGGTGCATGTTGCCAGTCCTGCCACCCCCAGGTATGCAGCAGGCTGTGGTGGTGCAATGGCTAGACTCAGCTTCCTGGAAGCCCTGGCAGCAGTGGCTCCTTCTGGCTGCCACTGCCAATGTCACTGCCACCACCAGACCTGGTCACCCTGGCCCATCCACCCCAGACCCACTGCCAGGGGCGCCAGATGGAGCAGGTGGGCAGGGTCTCCATGAAGACTGGCTCAGGACCCTTGCTGGCAGTACTCTTGGTGGGGCAGATGGGATAGGGCCGCAGGTGGGTGGGGAGCGCCATCCGGGAATGGAATGGATGGGCAGGCAGGGCCAGGATTGCTGGGTGGTCACGCATGGGGTTGGGGCCTAGGGCAGAACCATGATCCACTCCCCACATGCCCCTGCCCACAGCACTACTGCTGTTGCAGGGGCATGCGGGGTAGTGGATCATGGCTCTGCTCTTGTTCTGGCCCCAGGCTGTCACTGCCCTATGATCCAGGCCCCAGCCCTGCCTGTCTGTCTTGCTCCTGGATACTGCTCCCAGCCTACCT
>NW_017728993.1:61962315-61976711 GCF_001723915.1 Gavialis gangeticus
GAAAAAGGGGGAAGAAGGGTGGTGGACCCAGGGGGAGGGGTGCATGGGGAAAGGATGAGAGGGGCTGGATTGGAGAGAGGGAGGGGGTGGGTGGGGAGTTGCCAGACTGCTGCTCCCTCTGCCCCCCAAATTGCTCCCTCAACTCCAAAATTGCCCCCTCAATCCAGATTGCCCCCTCTGCTCTCCATTGGCCCCTGCATTCCCCAGATCACTGCCCTGCCACCCTGTTCAGCCTGAGAGTGGCAGAATTGCCATTGTGGGGTCGCCACTCTCTGCCTCCTTGTGGGGTCTCTGCAGATCATGCCACCTCAGTGTACCCATATCCAGCCCCCACCAGGTCCTGCAACTAAAGGGAAGGCAGGGGGAGGGGGCAGGGTGATACAAGGAGCTTCCAGGCAGCTGCAGGGGCCAGTGGGGGCTGGATTTGGGTGTGCAGGGGCAGCATGGGCTGGAAAGAATCTGGGAGCAGGCAGGGAGGGAGACCCCCATCTTGCTGCTGCTGCCAGGATGATTGGGGTGGCAGGACAGTGATCCAGAGGTAGGGGAGGCTATCTGGGGGTAGAGGGGCTGATTGCGAGGTGCAGCAGGGATCTAAGAACTGATGGAGGGCAGCAGGGTGACTTGGGGGGTTGAGGGGGTGATCCAAGTGATGGGGGGGCGGGGCGGGGCTTCCCTTTTCATCCCTGGCTTATACTGTGGCAAGAGAGCTGGTGAGCAGGGTAGACGTGGAGCAGACTTGCAGGCCCTAGCCATGCCTTTGCTCACCAGCCCTCTAGCAGCAGGTCTGAGAAGTGCACATTAGACAGCGTATTAGTCCCAAGCATGTGACTGACCATCATTAGCACTGGTTAACCTTAACACAGACTAACATTCCTTAGAATTAGCACCTGCTACCTCTAATGCAGGGGCCAGCAAAACATGGCTTGTGGGCTGAACCAGGTTACCGAGGGATTCTATCCAGCCCATGGTGGGACCTGTGGCCCCACCTGACCCAGGCACAGGGGTTAACCTGGGCTGTGGTGCATGTTGCCAGTCCTGCCACCCCCAGGTATGCAGCAGGCTGTGGTGGTGCAATGGCTAGACTCAGCTTCCTGGAAGCCCTGGCAGCAGTGGCTCCTTCTGGCTGCCACTGCCAATGTCACTGCCACCACCAGACCTGGTCACCCTGGCCCATCCACCCCAGACCCACTGCCAGGGGCGCCAGATGGAGCAGGTGGGCAGGGTCTCCATGAAGACTGGCTCAGGACCCTTGCTGGCAGTACTCTTGGTGGGGCAGATGGGATAGGGCCGCAGGTGGGTGGGGAGCGCCATCCGGGAATGGAATGGATGGGCAGGCAGGGCCAGGATTGCTGGGTGGTCACGCATGGGGTTGGGGCCTAGGGCAGAACCATGATCCACTCCCCACATGCCCCTGCCCACAGCACTACTGCTGTTGCAGGGGCATGCGGGGTAGTGGATCATGGCTCTGCTCTTGTTCTGGCCCCAGGCTGTCACTGCCCTATGATCCAGGCCCCAGCCCTGCCTGTCTGTCTTGCTCCTGGATACTGCTCCCAGCCTACCTGCAGCCCCTTCCCATCTGCCTAGCCAAGCATCCCTTGGCTGCCAGGGTCCCAGCCAGTCTCCATGGAGACTCTGCCCACCTGCATGCTCCATCTGGTGCCCTCGGTGATGGGTGCGGGCTGGACGGGCTCAGGCCAGATAGGATCAATTGCCCCCTCCACCTCACCGGGCCATGTCAGCACCCCACCCCCCCGGCCCACAACAGCTCACCAAAACTCCCTAAGTGACCCTCCAAACGAAATGACTGCCCACCCCTGCTCTAATGTGTAATCTCTCCCTTAATGTCATTTCTGAGTGTAGCGGATAGCGGTAATGCTGGTTACCCTGGCATTATTGCAGTTAATTACTGCAGCTATTAGTTCTTTTACTTTTCTGAATTTGCTCCCAGATCTACAGAGTACCTCTTCTGTATGAGTTTGCAGCATGGTATGCTCTCCTAACTTCAGTTGTTTACCACTTATTAAATATCTTATGACTAAGGGTTACTTGCTGGTCACTTATGTCATGGTGTTCAACTAAAAATCAGTTGGTGGCTGTATTCATTACCAGCACCCACAGGATTGCTGCCCCTGCTCCACCTACATTGTTCTCCTACGTTTGTCTGCCACTGACTTTCATTGCCAGTGGTGATCAAAACCAGTAAATATGGTGGCAGAAAATGCGAGGGGGAGGGTGAGAAGAAACCTGCTGGTGGTGGCTGAATTAACCTACTGGGTGCTGGCTGTACTAACACAGCAGCTGTAGCAGCCACGGCAAAAAGCCCCACAGGCCTGATAACCCACTTAGATGTTTGACACCCCTGACAGCCTGCTCATCCTTATTCACGTCAAGTTTCCGAACTACAGGCCATAAGACCTGTTGATTTCCCTACTTCTGTTACTGCTTTACCTAATCCCTAATATATACATTGACCTCTAGTTGAGCTCCAAGCCTCCTGAAGGTTCAGATCATGCGTAGTCTATGCTTGCCTGGCAAGGGAAACACTGTGACCATGGAGGCAGTCTTCCTAGCTGCACCAGGAAGGACTGCTCTCCTGGCACAGGGATAGTACCTGCCAAGGTAATGTATAGTAAACCTCCCACTTAGCTGCTGAAGTGAGAAGTTTTGGCTTTAAGCCCACTTTATGGCAGTGGGAGACTCCTCCCTGGCTTGCCCCTGGGGCCTTATAGCTGAGGGCAAGCAAAATTCAGGGGCACTTGAACCCCAAGCCTCTGGGCTTGGGTCTGCAAGTAGTATGCCCACCAAAGGTTTTGGGAATGTCTGAAGCCTCAGATGGGGGTGGAAGATGTTTGCCAGTAGTCGGGCCACTTATGGTTCTGGACTCTTAGATTTGGAATTAGTTTTGGCTAATTTGGCCTGGGATACATACATTTATTAAAAAAACAAACAAACCTCCAGGCCTGCGGACTTTGGAAGAACTGAGGCACCCTTCATGGACTCCCTCCTGGGCCTTTCTCTGGGCCTGGGGGATGCCAGGAGAGAATCACACTTTGGGCTTGGCAGGGCCTGGGGGCAGACTAGCTGCTCTTTACAAACTCTTGGCTCCCATTCATATGTTAAGCAGTGTGCACCACCAAGGTTGTACCTAACATGCTTCATGGTGCCCAGTGGAATCGCTCAACAGCTTCCCATCAGGAACTTTAACACTAACACACCTGTTGTGGAGGGCATCTCTTGTGCCCTTCTCTTACTTTAATTACTGGGAACATTTGCATGAGAACTGGCTCCTGGTCTTATTTTGAAGTCCATCTGCTTCTCCGTCTGCCTGTTCCCCTCCTGAAGTATAACCTGCTGCCTGTGACAACTGGTCAGTGCCAGAGTAGCGTTGTAGAAATGCAAAACTCTAAAACTTGTGGTTCAGAAATTATACCTTTTATTAAACCAACTAAGACATCACAAAAAAAAAAGTAAATTAAGATCTTTAATTTTTCCTGAGCCTGAGAACGGGTGTGTGTGCCTGAAAGCTTGCAGAACATTTTTTTTTCAATTTCTTAGGTGGACTAATAAAAGGTATCACCTCTAAACCACAAGTTCTAGAGTTTTGCATTTCTTTTTGTCTCAGATCAATGCTGCTTACCAAATACATCCCTGAAACAGAGCATCACTGTGGCACAAACAGAAGCATTGAGAGAGAGAGCATTGCTGGGGCACTCAGTATCTACAACAGTGATTCTCAAACAGAGTACCAGGGCACCCTGGGGTGCCATCAAATCCTTTGAAAGATGCCCTGAGGTGTGAGGAGATAAGCAGATAAACTAAACAGGTTCAGGCTTGCCCCTGCCCGAGCGATCCCACACCCATTGCCTACCCCTTCTGTAAGGAGGTAAGCACTATAATAAGTAAATCAGTTTTTGAAATTGGGTGTCACTCAATTTACAAAAGTTATGGAGGGGTGCCTGAAGTCCAGTGGTGCCAGGTGAGGAGTACCTTTGAGTCCAAAAACATTGAGAACCTCTGCTGTATGCATTGTAGATGGGTAAGAGCTGATCTTGCACAAGGACTTTCAGCCTTAGGTAACAGGTGCAGATCCATCTCAGAACCCATCCATGTACTGGTATTAGTAACCTCAGTTTCCTGGGCCAGCTAGTAACGCAATCAGATGTAAAGTACTTAAAAATCAGAGGCAGATCTGTTTTTTGTGTCCTAAACTTATTCAAATGACTGAGCGTGACCTGGAGCCGGTGGCTTTCAGGCCTTTTTGTCACTGGGAGATTTAGCTCTGATCCCAGGAACCAGTATGAATCCCTTGAGCAGGAGGGCAGAGCTACTCCTTACACTGGTGTGGCTTCTCATGACCTGGCAGTGACTGCAGTAGTCTGACTTGAGGACCTGTCCTTACCACCTTAAGAGCCCAGGTGCTTTGCTGTGTATAGATTACCTGGGCTGCATAGAAGGTAAAGGTAAAGGCTTAGCACCCCCAGATGGAAACTTGTACTCAAAAGTGGTTTGCACACAACAGTTCTCATTTGTGAGGGAAGGGGGAGGATTTCTCCAGTTTAACTGGAGTTGCTGAGTTTGAATATTTTTTTTAAGCTTGGCCCTAAATCTTCCCTTCCTTTTTTCCTGGATAGAAGTTCAGAAGCTGTAGTGATGGGTGACCTTATTAAAAACCTAGAGGGGGAAGTCTTAATGAAATGTTTCCAAAATGTTCAATAACCTACTTCTGAGCCACATTGTGATGCATAAATATTTGAAATGGCTGTTTTCCTATTGAAATGAGGAAATTAAGTCATGTTGTGAATGTCTTGATGCAAAATCTTCATCTGAATGAAACTTTGCACTGCAAGATTAAAAATGTCAGACTGGAGTGATCGCTAAAAAACCAGGCTGTTTTCACTCAGCTTGTTTTGCAAATTGCAGCAGTTCTTCGCTGTTTAAATTGTAAAACCTTCAGTTGCTGGGCTTTGTTTGTCTAGATAAAGAAGCTTTCAGTAGTCAAACTTCATCTGAATATCTAGGAATTAACACCTTGGAGGTGGGTGTATGCCTGTGAAGTAAACACCTCCAAACTCAGGTTTATCTGTAATCTCTTTAATTTTTCCCATTTTTAGCTTTCTTGTTAATGGAGGATTTTAAGAGTATGCCCAACCTGTGTGCATGTTTCTTGTTTCCCCCCAGATAGGAAGCATGTTTGAGGCAGGTCTAAGTAAAACCCATTGTGCACCCTGCTTTGACAAGGAAAGGGGGAGCTGATTCACTGCAGCAATATATGCTGGGCATTCACTGAAACTAATATAAAGCAAGTACCAAATCTTGCCTTTAGGGTTCCTAATGTTTTATACCACTGCAAAGTGGATGTCAATGACTAAGGTGCAAAGCAGTGGAGAATCAGGCCCTTGTGACTAAGGCTGTTTGCTCCTATAGCCATTTAATTGTTTTGCATATAACCACTGAATTTGTCCTAGTGGACCTTCAGGGAGGGGTTGCTGTGCTGTGGGGAGAGGGGGTAAAGGAGCCTGGCTGAACCCTAGACTCCATTCCTGCAGAGCTATGTAGAGGAAATTTCCACTTGGGTGCATTAGGAAACGTGGTGCTTCAAAGCCATGTGGCCTTGGTGAGATGAAATCAGAGGAGTCTGGCAATCCAGCCAGTAGGGACAGAAGCAACCAAAGCTCTCAGACCTTTCTGCAGTTTGGGGTGGATTTTCTTTGCCTGTAATGCTTGCTCTACCTCAGTCTGTCCATCTTGGCTTTATCTTCCCCCCCACCCTCTAGTCGTTTTTTGCCATCTCCTCTCTAATTTATCCCCTCATCTTCCTCCTGTCCTTTTTAGCTTTTTTTCCCTAAGATTCCCTCCTCACCTCAGAAAATGAAGGTTGTATTTTATCAACCTGCCATTCACTCTACTTGCATCCCATCTGTGCTCCATGCTGTATCTTGTTTGTTGAAACTGGTAAACTGTTTGGGCTATGGACCAGCTCCTATTCTCTACTGTAGTAGTTCTGAGCCTTGTTAGACTCAAGCCACCTCTCAGACAATGCCAGCTCTTGGTTTTCACTTGTTGTTTATTGTTGGTGGGTTGTTTTTTTTTTTTTAAGACTGTGGAAAAATATATAGAGCATTGCAAAGAACTCGGAAAACCCACAACAGGTCAGAATGTCTTTGATGGCATGGATTCCTATTTGAAATCTCTGGTTGTTCTTGCAGATTGTGTGGGTGTTTCTATATACCTAACCATCTTGATAGTATGCAGCTCCTCACGGCACCTTTAAGAATCCCATGGCATCCTGGTTCAGAATCATTGCTATATACTCTCTAGCATGGGGGATGGAGTGAGGAAAGAGCAAATGCAGAGAAGAATGTAAGAAGGGTTGGCCTGTTATAGTTTACTTTTCAACTCCCAGCTTCTCCCACCTGTGATAATACTAGATTTCCTTCCCCTCTTGAGGGTGCAGCTCAGTCACCAGGGAATCTCAGCTGTGCCACCCAACATTACACCTCCTAAATCTGACTTATAGAAGTTTTCTGCATTTCAGGAGACAGGCTACTGACAGCCAGGGCATCAGAAGGTGGGAATTTTATACTAGCCATCTCTTAGGAGCTTCAGGATGAAAGTACTAGTGAGCTGCAGTTTGGAACCTGGCAAAGCTCTGGAGTAGAGGAGGAATGAACAGGCTGGAGGCCTGGAGAAGGAAATGCCTGGGAGGGGCAGGGTGGAGGAAGAATAAATACTAGAGAAGAAGACGACTAAATGAGGTACAAGAGAAGGAATGAGAAACAAGATATATAAAAAAGAAAAGGTATTACCTGGGACAAGGGAACTTTCAGAGTTGGACAAATCTTGGTTGTGAGATAGTATTGATCACTTATGATAGGGCCAGACTGAGCTATGGGTTTCTTGTGCCTGCTGCTACGACTGGAAGGTCCTAAGGCATTGTGAAAAGGAGAAGTCTCCCTTGCTTGGTTTCCCAAAAAGGGATCAGCGCTTATTATTTCCAATGGGGGGAAAAAAAAGGGCACAGAAAGCATTATTGGGTCCGTTAGTAATTTCTTTATAAGTACACAGTTATTACCTGTTGTAGACTTTTCCACTATTTTGGCTGGTTAAATTTTAGGGCTGGTGCAAACTGGGGATGTCTACATGAGACGCTACATCACTGTAGGGATGAGCTACGGCAACATAGAATCGGCAGGCATGAACTGTGATGCCAACACTACTGTGAAGCAGCAACAAACTACTATGCAGTCGCTTGTTGCTACTGTACAGTAGTATCGGAAAAGACCCGTGAGCCACTGGGACTGCACAGTAATGGCTGTTACTGCGCAGTTATTTAGTACTTGCTAAAACAAGGGCTAAATCACTGCGCAATAACAACCATGCAGTTGGGCCCACTATAAACACAGCCATGTCAGAGGACTTGTATACAGCCTCTTTCCTGACCTGCTTTCTTGTGGAGAAAGCCTCTTAGCTATGCCCTTTACCCAGAGTTGCTTAGAGCAAATTATCCAGGTACATCTGTAATATAGATGAATCCCAAGGAATGGGACTTTTACCACTTCTTCTAAGGTTATTTTGTCTCGTGGATCTTGCTGTTAGTCTTTCAGCAGAAGTCTGTTAAATCCTCTCCTTCTACCTTGTGAATTCCTTGGCGTCTATACTCCTTTCATTTACCAGATGGGTATTACCATCCAACAGTTGTTATGATCTAGGTGATCATAGAAATAATTGCTTTTTTCCCTGTATCTCCTAGCCAGCTATCTCGGGTTCAGATTGTCTAAACTAGTCCAACCTGGCCCACTTGTAACAGGGGAGGTGGCACACATGGGAGGAAATGAGAGAAAAGGGGCTGCAGGTGTACCCACAGATTCTCTAGAGGTCCCTTCCAGCCTTACTTCTCTGTGATCTATGATTTAAATTTATCCTTGCCTAGACTCTTAAAAGGTTTATGCAGCCCTCAAATCAAGACTTACCCTGAAATAAAATAAAGCCGCGCTATACTTGCAGCCATTTACGTTCTGTCCCATGTCCTGGGGCCAGATGTGCCCGTACATAAATGCACAGAATCCCTCTTGCCCCTTGCCCCCTTCAAGAGCAAAGGGTACTCTGAGGCTCAAAATGTTGACATTGGAGGGTTAGTGGAAAACAAGGTCTTCCAGGAGGAGGGGGAAGGTCTTTTAGGATATAAAGAGTAGAAGGATAGATTTAAATTTGAGCCAAGTGACCTAAGATCAGTTGCCTCGAGGCAATCTGATATGTCCTAAAAGCTATAATCACAGACTAAGCATCTTTGCAGAGCTTCTGTAAAGGTGGTCAACCTGGCTGCAATTGCTTTTTGGAAGGACCTTTTTTGGAAGTTATGGTTTTGTAGGGGAACAGATGCACTGTGCCTCTCCTGAGGGCAGCACAGTACTTAAGAATGAACAAAACTCTCTTTTGAAAATAAACTGTGTTACAAGAAACTGTATTATTTCCCTAATTTCCCACATGCAGACACTTGTTTATGGCACACTTTCAGTTTCAGAAGAGTTCTGAAAAACAGCACTAAAATTAGTACCTAATTCCGGAAATATCTCACGAGGGGTATGAGTCCAGCAAGACTAAGCAGGAGGGAAAGAAGGGAACCAGCCAACCAGCTGGTGTGCAGTGTTCTGTTATTAATGGCAAAACTGATGGATTTTGAACTTGGATTCCCCTTAAGCTTTCATGGAAGCCTCTTAGCCTGAAGGATCATATGTTATGTAGATGTAGGATGGTCATGGTTTTTGTGCTGCAAGTGGTAAAACTCCCATGAAAAATCTGTTCATTCACCCTTAGTTTCCCTCCCTAGTAACACCCTATTACTGACGCAGCCCCTTGTAAAGTCCACAGATCTATTTATTGCCAGAAGAAAGGACATTTGGGCATAATTTCAGATTGTGAAATTTTACCTGAATTTAAACCTTATTATTTTTCTGCGAGTTGAGGTGAAACTAACTTCTGCAGTAGCAAGAAGTGTTGGCATGAATTTCATGTGCTAACAACTTTTGAATTAAAGATGAAAGGAAGTACCTCTACAAAGCAGCTTTGAGATGGTTCTACAAACTGGCACAGGCTTCAAAGGTGTGGTCTCACTGTCTGACAGGTCTGGGAACTGCCTCTTAAAAAAAACCTTACTACAAGCAGTAGGAACCACTGTAAGTCTGCAGGCTTTCTGCTAGAAGAAAGGCCATCTTGGGGTAAATTCAGATGTTTCCTATTGTCTTCTGGCTAAAGCAAAGACTGTCTCTTAGCACATACCATTCCTTGCACAGCTGAGCTTGCTTTTACAATAGTAGCATCAATTGTTCTGTAATATCTTACTGTTCATGAAGGAGGGTGGGGCTAATCAAGATGTAAGGATACATTAGAGATGATTAGGGCTGAATGTATTTAATTATGTACCCATGATCTGTTTAGATTCTGGATTAGACCTGACTTCAAGTGTTAATGCTGTTCATCCTTGCAAAGTAAGGTATTTAATTTAAGGGTAGAGTAATTTAGTCTTAAGTAGCTGATTCATGGCTTAAAAGTCATTTGTTTGAGAACTAGTCCTCTTGCCATGATGCAGAATTGTGTCCTGGCTCTTCACCATCCAGTGCTTATTGAAGAAAATCAGACAAATGTAAACAGAAGGAAACCCATGTTAAGCTAGTGTAGAAAATGCAATAGGAGTTATTTGCTAATTAGGAAAATAACAGCCATGTTAAAGAAAGGAAGCTTCACCAGGGTATTCATCTGTTTTCCTCCTGACAATTTTAAGTACCTTAAACTATCCACCTGAAATCAGTAGAGCTGCTAGAAAAGCAGTTGAGCTTAGCAATCAATTGGATAGGCTGGTTCAGCACCTAGGACATTGCCAATGAAAATCCAGGTGTTTCAGAAACTGGTATTATAGTTAATTAGTAAGCAGTGCTCTTCCCTCTTTTTCTGAACCAATGTCCTACCATAATGTGGATGCTGGGCAGGTGGAGGTACCATCAGTAGCATAGCTAGAGGCAGTAGAGCAGGGCACCAGCCCAAAGCACTAGTTGGAAAGAGGAGCCACTGGCACCTCCCTGGCAGCAGCCAGGTTGCGAGGACACCGCCCCTCTGCAGCAGCAGCAGCATCCAGGGGTTGGCAAACCCTGCTGTGTCAGCAGCAGCTAGTACAGGTAAAATTGTCCCTTCCCTCAGGCTCGTGAGCAGAATTTTGCTTAGGGACTAAAACACGCTAAAGTATGGTAATTAGAATGAGTCAAATCCTGAGTGCCTGCTTGTAGTTTAAAGATCTGCAAGGGTGTCCAAATTCTGCTGTGATTAATTAGATTTACAGGGGAAGTGGTAGTCTAGCTGGATACAGTTACCTTCCTACTTTAAGTGGCTGGATGTGATGTGAAAGGGATGCTCTTAAACTTCATGGCCAGACTCCTATAAAATGTTTCTTGATACACCTACCATACTAATATGAGCAAAATGCTGGAGGAGAAGAAGAAAAAACAAGACATGAAGTGATAAATGGATTTGCAAGAATTAAAAAGAATAATAATTGAAACAACAGAATACAAAAGTCACTAATCAGTAGAGTTAGGTGCTCAGATTCTTAAGTTATTGAAATTTATTGACAAAGGTGTTTGCCTTGTGAATGTCAATAGTGAATATAATAGGTAGTGTGTGCCTAATGTCTCTTCAAATAGACTTTATTGAACTGTGTTTGAACTGCAACTACAAAGTGCTTCTTAGTGCTAATCACATTATGAATACATTACTAATTTCTCACTGTGTGGCAGGTTCCTTTGTTTTGAGGAGGGGAGATTGGAGAGAGAGTGAGTAAGGAGGTTCAAATTTGCATTTAGTTTCTTTTCTTTATTAAACTCTCAACAGTCTGATCTCTGGGCTGGTAGGAGTATATATCCAGTGAAGAGACAAGACTTGGTATAAGCAATGTGTTGATGAGCCAAGCTATCCAAACTAGCTCCACACTGAGAGGAACTGTTCTCAGCACAAAAGTGGTCTTTCTTTTAGTGACCCTTACTTTTAAAGGCAGGTGCTTGGTGAAGTGAAGGGCTGACGAGAGCTCATGAAAACTTTCATTTAAAAATCAAATTTTACTTCCCACCATGTAAAAAAAAAAAAAAAAAAGATGTTTTTTTTTTCCCCCCCTGCATGAAACTTACTTTTCCTGTTGATAGCACTACTTGTTTAGCATCTTTTCATTTCGGGCATTCTGAGCTCCTGGGCATTCACTTTCTCTTGCCAGCTTTGGCTTGGGGGTGATTTAATCACTAGATGCAATTTCTGAGCTAAGGTCCTAACTTTTTAAAATGGAAACTTCTGGCTTTGAAAAAATGCAGTTTTGGAGACAGATCAGCAGAGGGGGATATCAAATTTCATAAAAAAACATTTAAAACAACAAACAAAAAATCTGCCTCCTCACCAGCTGTAATGAAAATACCATCTAGAAGTAACTATATTGCATGGCTATGGCTGTACTTATCTGCTATTGTGCTGCAGTACCCCTTGCCATTCTAATTGAAGTCTTCTAACCCAGCTTGCTATCCGCCAGGACAAAGTGAGTGTGACTTCCTAATGCTGGCCAGTACATAACTACTAGTGTTGCCCCTTTGATCCAGGAGGTAGGTCAGAGCTTTTCTTTGCAGGGATGGTTCCATTAAGATGAGAAAGGAAACACACAAGTTGGGCATATTGGTTTAATTTTGCCTAATTTCAAAGTCCCATTCCTGCCCTGTGCAAGGAGACAAACAGTAGGCATCACTGGTGATGAAACTC
Organism: Gavialis gangeticus; assembly: GCF_001723915.1. Lineage (NCBI taxonomy): Eukaryota > Metazoa > Chordata > Crocodylia > Gavialidae > Gavialis > Gavialis gangeticus. Next base: position 61,974,100 of record NW_017728993.1, read on the forward strand.
ATTGGTAACCTTCAGCATGACTGTCCATTTACAGAACATCTACCGGGGACCAGCTTATCCAGTACTTTTGCTCTGCCTTATTTTAGCAGGAGACCTCCCTCATTTCACACAGATTTCTCATTGCTTCACTTGCTACTGTTTCTCACCTCCCTGAGTGTGCAGGTTGCTGTAGGGTCCTGCTGTTTCATTAAAGTTGTAACTGAATCTCCACAGTCTTGTGTACTGGTACAGGCCCCCTGTGCCAAGCCACTCTCTGTTACGCTTATGCAGTATTATTGAACAGATGTAAGCGGGGACAAAATTTAACCTACCAGTGACTGCTTGAGGGCAATTCTGGGTGGAACGTGGGAGCCATCGTGTTCTAGCAGCACAATGCCACATTTTGTAAGAAGCACATGGGTGTTGGTGCCTGGCCTTTCAATTAAATTTTGGTAAACAAGTCTGTTCCCGATACACAGGGTGGAACTGAATCTGGCTCCCTTTTTCTAAGGGTGTGTTTGGCCCTGCAGGAAGTAACATGGGAGGGCACAGCAGTAGGAGAAGAAACGAGTGGAGCCACTTTGGTCTCCTGGCCCTTTCCTCTTCCCCATCATACGAGGCATGTTGTTGGGTTGCCAAGGTAAATAAGATTCAGGGTTTCTGGCTTCCTGAATAGCCCTGTCTTCTTCAATCCCAGGGTTTGGACTTGATGTCCCAGGAGGCCACTTGCTGCCCTTGTATTTAACAGGTTGTTCTTAACTGATGGGATCCTCAAAATTGCCACTGTGACCTTGCATCCACCAGTACAAGAAACAATATGCAGAATACAGCTAACACCCTTTACCATGCCACTGCTAAAAGCTGGGGAGATGAGGGCACTGCTTATGTTCTTCTGTTGCAGTGATAGGGCAGTAATTGGTTAATATAGGCTTGGAGGAGTCTTGGGAAAAGACCACAGGGGAGATGGTTAATGGAAGGGGTTACAATTCCCAAGAGGGTCAGTGCCTTTTGCTCCATGAAGATTACCAGCAAAAATCTTGCCATGTATGAGTTTACCAGGGTGGGTAGTGCCAGACACTGTATGATAAGGATTGCTTTCTGGGTTGCTGTCATATGGCCCTTGATGTAAAAGGCAGGAGGAATATCAACAAATCAATCAAGCCATCCATTTGGCATTTTAATCTACTTCAGAGCTCCCAGACGCTGTTGAAGCAAATCTCAGCGCCTTGTCATATATTACATTTAACATGTTAATTGCACTTAAAGCACCAGCATTTAACGTCCAAGTGTTCAAATAGCAAAATACATAGCAAATTTAAGACTTTTTTTCTGATGAGGTGTACCTCCAGATCATATTATCCAACATGTGTTGAGTTAAAGTCCAACTGCTCCATGAAGGTGGTATGATAAGGAGACTGGTGTGGTGGGCAGGGAGCTGAGACTGACAAACAGCTGCTTGTTGGTCGTAATTCCACCCCCGTCCCACCAACATCAGAGCATGTTCAAGACTGGTGCAGTGCTGGGGCTGGCACCAACAAACAGCAGGTTGTTGGCCCCAGGCCGTGAAGCTCACTAAAGCACACCAGAGTCTTCAGTGGCTCCAGCACTTAGGATGGTAATAACCATTATCGTACAACTGCTCAGAAAACTTTCTAACTTGTAGTAATGCTTGCTACCATCTACATAAAACATGTCCTAAGTGTAACGTGCAGCAAAGCCCTTGGATTCATTAGCTTCTGACACCGGCATTCACCATTAAGTGTTTTATAACTAGTTGTTTTATAACTAATATAACACACAAAAAGGTGCATTATAAGGCTTTAGGACCTGGCAGGCAGATAAAGCCATCAGCAGATTTTGGCGCTGGGCTGACGAAATCAGCAGATCCACTCTTTTTTTTCTTCTTATAAGTCAGGGATATCAAAGGTATGGCTTGTGGCTGGCTCATGGTGCTGCCTGTGGGTCTCAAATGGACCCGCATGCCATATGTGGCATAAAGTACTTGTCTACGGGCCCAATTTGGCCTGCCTGTGGACTGGCCCTATACCTTTTGTCTGGCCTGTGGGACCTAAGGAGTTCAATACCCCTGATATAAGGATACATATACAGGCAGAAATTTCACATACTTCCTCCTCTGTGTTGAGCACTGTATCTGCTTCTAGATGCAGGTAAACATAAACAGATCCTTTATCAGTTTGTTTACTAAAAGTCAGACTGCAATGAAGAAATTCCCATTTTAGTTTTATAAATTTAAAAAAAAAAATCTCTACTTGATGATAGAAGTAAGTGTGTGTGGGTCCCCTTTAGCAAACCTCTCCAGCTGTTGGTTATAGATTACTTATAGGGAAAAATAAGTCTTCTAAAAATGAACAGCTGGCCCTTTAAGAAGCCTCCTGATCTGCTGTGACTCTCAATGGGGATTTTGATTCACTGCCCAAAAGGCACTTAGTACTTCACTTTTCATATTACAGGAGGCAAGGCAGGTTTTACTCTGACCTTTAAGACTGAAATCACTGGCCATTTTTTTGTGTCAAGTGGGTGAGTGGGAATATAGTAAGGTTAATGCTGCAGTCTAGCACTCTGTTACAACTACTGCATAGTTTCATAGTCTGTAGGGTTGGAAGGGACCTGAG
>NW_017728993.1:61979182-61980325 GCF_001723915.1 Gavialis gangeticus
GTCGTGATGTGCAGGTCGTTGTCTAGGAAGCCAAAGCCCAACTCAAGACACCATTCCTGAAGCCTCCACTTTAGTGCAAAGAAGGATTAGTCTCTGGGCTGGAAACCAGGGCAGCCCTGCCAAAGACCCTCTGGGCTAGAGCTGAGTGAATACTAAAAACAGTAACTTCCATGTAGGTGTTTGCTGTTTTAGATGAATTCATGCTGGCTGTGTTCATGCAGTGCTGAAATCCCAGCGAATCAGGCTGTTTAGTCGCAGTAAGGACATAATAGTCCTTGTTGTTATAATAAGGACTCTTTATAACCATAATAGGTTATTGTCTCTGACTATTATAACCATAATAGGTTATTGTCTCTGGAAAGCTCTGGGCTTCTCCAGCTAGGGGAAGGGAAGTATACCTTGTGTTTGACCCAGAGGTGGCAATCAGCTGAAAGTTTCCCATAGTCTTCAGTGGGATTTGGGCCACTTGACAAGTGTGAGCAACCCAGAAGCTAAAACAGAGCTGTACAAAGTAGATATAGTTGCAGGCCCCCACCAACTGATGGATCTCATTGTGACAGTTTGAGAGGGGATATGTCCATGTCAGCTTATGAATCCCCTTTTGTTAGAGAAACAGAGCTAGTGCTTATAACCATCTGTGTGGATTAGAAGCCCCATGGCTGGAGCAGGAACAGACTCTGGCTGTCTTCAGCAGGACTACTTTACTTTTGTACACGTGCCCGTTACCATGCTGGTAAAGCTGTGGCTTTATGAGTAACAACATGTTGCATGTTCTCCTGTGCCTCGGCAACACAGGTTAAACTACTTTTTGCCTGGGTAACAGCATTGGTGCTGCGGGCTTTTATCAGCGTTGATCAGGGACCAGCCCTTGTACCCACTGACTTACTGCTGTGCTGGCAGCAGTTTGTAGCATAAAACATGGTTCTTTCAGGTTCCCAGATCTAGTCTATCAAGGAGTCATTAATAGTGGATAGTTTTACTCAGATAAATTACCTTGATACTGACAACAGTTATTTCATGACTTTCTGGGCAGTAGCTGATTTGGATGGGAGTTTGGAAAGTCGTCACAGGAAAAACAGAGCCAGATCTTAAGAATAAGAAAGGGGAGGGGAGTTCAGGATGAGTAGTTGTTCCTGAAGGGAG
>NW_017728993.1:61980840-62021000 GCF_001723915.1 Gavialis gangeticus
AAGGAAAAAAAGAGATGACTGGGGCTTGGGCTAAGAACATCTTTGGTCAAGGGTAGGGATGGGTAGGTAGCATGTTGTGTCATAGATTTTGTGTAAACTGGAGATGTCATTCTCTTCTCTCTTCAACCTCACGTGGCAGCAGCCTGTCAGAATGGGATGGCTTAGCAGGGCTGAAATGGTTTGTGGCATTCTTACAGATGCCAGCTAGCTTCCCTCTAAAGAGCAGGGAGGCAGAATGCGGTATGTTCTGAAATGACCTTGGAGAGCTGAGCTCTGGGACAGGGAGGCTTGCTCCTGAGCCCTGCCAGAGTTGAGATGTATTATGGCCTCTTCCTTGGGCAATCTCAGGTTCATGAAGTACCCAGTTCTCTGCACAGAACTAGTCCCCAGAATGTGGCATTGCAAATCATGCTTTAACTTTCAGGCATCCAGATATGGGTGAATGCAGACAAAGGTGCTGGCAGAACCCAGTCCCAGAGAGAGCAAGCGAGCAAGTGAAGCACAGGAAGATTACAAACTCACACAAATATTCACTTGAGAGGACAGTGCTATCAGCCCTCTCTTGCTGTATCTGTGTTGTTCTAATTTCCTGCTCTTCAAGTGTTGCCCCTCAGGAGCGCTGTTATTCAGATATGCTGGAGCAGGGGTCAGTAACTTAAGCCCATAGGCTGTATCTGACCTGTAGAGCCACTGGATCTGGCCTGTAGTGTCCGAGGTTTTTGCCTATGATTGTGCGTACCTGTATGTTGGGGCTAAGCAGTAAGGATTTTCATTAGGGCTGGGTAACTTCTACCTGCACTTTTGCTGCTGCTGCTGCTACTTCTTCCCATTCCCTAGCCTCCCTATGGCTGCAGCCTCCAGCTGGTGGGGACCTATGCTAGGGCCAGGCTGCTGGAAGCTGCATCCTTATGGCTGCCACTCTTTCCCACCCCCACCTTCACCTCCGCCCTTATTCTTCTTTCTCACCCTACTGTGGCAGCAATATGAATGAATTTTCCAGCTGCCTGGCCCCAGTGCAGCTTCTCACCAGCTGGAAGCTGTACCTGTGCCCTAGCCAGGGGGTGGCAGGGCTGGGAGAAGTGACAGTGGCACAGACAGTGCCTCTACCTCTCTAGACCTGGTGTGGGTGCACAGAAAACCCCCTCGCCACTGAAGCTACCTGGGCCATGTTGAATTGGAAGTGGATTGTTTCATTCTGTGGCTTGAAAAGGTTGCTGGCTGTAGTGCTAGAAGGTAGAGAGAGGACAGGATGCTTTCCGAATACTTGAGAGAGGAGCGCATCTTGGGTTCAAAGGACCCAGGAGTCTTGTCCTGTTGGCTGATGGGCATGCAGTCACTAGCTGCCAGGGCATGCACCTGCTGCCCATCACAGCATGGAGTCTGCAGAGGCTGAGCATTTCTTTTTAAAGCACCTTCCCTCATCCATTATGCCCAGTTGGGTAGGCTTGGGGCTGATGTATCCATCTGGCACTTCTCCACAGCTCTTGTCCCCCAGTAACACATGGTTGCAGAGGCTAATAGCAATGACCTGTGTGTAGAAACTCAGTCCATGTTTCTGGTCATGGTAGTAGTTTATTATGAATTGCTTTTATGGAGGTGGGGGAATAGTTCAGGACACTGGTAGTGAGACTTAGTGCTCTTTCTATGCAGATAATTAGGGGGAGGCTAGCTCTGGTTGGCAGCAGTCAAAAGTTGTTACCATTTTTTACCTGCTTGGGTTAATATAGGGTGACATCCACTACTCTTGAGTATTGCTGTCTCACTTTGTCAAAAACCTCTGCAGGGAGAGGGAGGAAGGAGCTGGGTTCTCTAGGACAGTGATTTTCAACTTTTCTTGTACCAGGACCCATTTGTAAACATTGATGTCCAGTTCCAACCCAGTAAATAGTTTAAGTAGAAAACAGCCCCCTGGCCTTGCTGGTGCCCCACACTCCTGACTTGCTGCCCCCCACCTCCAGGCCCCAGCCTCCCCTCTGAGTCCATGGGCAAACTGGGTCAGGTATCTGGAGAGTGTCAGGAAGCCAGTAGCAGCATAAGTCAATGATGCAGCAGCCTGAATATAGGATCAAACCTTGTTTCCTGGACAGTTCCTCTTCTGGGTCAAGGGTTTATATGAGAAGGAGCAAGGGATCAGCTGACCTTGGGTGGCCACTCTGGTGGCAGGGAGTGGACATGTGGCTTGGTGCAGCTGGTGGGTTCTGATCACCTGTGTCCGTCCCCCCCTTATGCTCTGCTGAGCAGGTGGCAGACAAGGGTGACCACTATGCCAGGCAGGCTGAGGCCCACAGCCTGGCAGATTGGGAAGCCTAATCTCTAGAGCAGTGGTTCCCAACCTTTTTTGGGCTGGAAGTGACTGCAGACTGGCAAACCATGGACCAGAAGTGACCGGCCTCCTATGGACCAGCAGCCAACCATTTTTATACTTGGTATATAAAAAGGGATGGCTGCCGGTCACTTCTGGTCTGGCAGCCAACCTGCCTGTGGACCAGCAGCCAAATCTTCTCAGCCTGGTATCGGGCCATGGCCCACGGGTTGGGAACCTCTGCTTTATAGGAGCTGCTAATGGATCTGAGTTTGGTAGGGGAAAAATCCAAACCAACTGTAGCATAAGATCTGGATCCATCAACCACATTTCAGTCTTTTGGCAGGTCAATATCAAGATGCATTAAGGTACATGGGCACCACTAGGCTTGGAGGAAGTGAGGTCCAAGGAGTAGGGCACTGTTGCTAACCAACAAGGTGGTCTTGTCTAACTCACCACCTCCCTGAGCCTCAGTTTTTCCACTCCATAATGGTGTGAGAAATGTGAAGCTTGGTTGTAAAGTTCTCTGGTTGGTTAAGGGTGAGCAATGCAATAAGAACTTGGCTTTCGACAGAGGGTGGCTGGGGTTGTTGGCTTAGGGGAGTGCTCCTGTAGAACGTGGGATGCAAACTAACAGGGCTGTACACAGCAGAGATACAAGTCTGCCCCAGATCCACTGATATCATGAAGAAAAAACTATCTTCCCCCAAACTGCCCTTGAATGTATTCTTTCCAGATAATGTTGGGTGTATGACTGAAATGCACTGGCTATTGTTTTTGCAAGGCATTCTTTGCGTGTGAGTAAACCCTCTATCCCAGTAAACCTGTGCTCTCGGGGGGCGTTGCGTATGTATACACACACAGTTCGGACCACATGAAGAGCAGTACCACGTTGTCCTTTTATTATGCTGTTCCTGTTGAGAACTTAGTGCTGAATGGATGCTGATAAATTGACAACAGTCTTGTTAAGAAGGATCATTATTCCCTATATTTTATAACCGGAGAATGTGAGGCACGTGGAGGCAAAAGGCCTTGTCTTAGGGCACATGGGAACTTGGTGGCAGAATGGCTTGATCAATGTTGCAGGTGGTCTAGTGGCTCCACTGCTGTATGACTGTCCTTTTTCTGCAGATCTTGTAAGCATTGGGGTTTGGAACAGTCAAGGGTTCACTGCTTTCTAGGGCAGCCAGCAGTGTCTTGCAGCTGTCAGGGAAGCCAGTGATTGCACTGCAGGGTTAGTTCCCAATTGCTGTGCAGAGCACGTTCCATCAGACAAGATCAGGGTAATCGGAGTGTCTGAGATCCACAGTTATTAGCTTCATACACTCTTGCTACTGCTTCTTGGGTTACCTGTCTTCCTTGTCAGCATGCTCAGAGCCTTTTTGTACAGCGGAGAGAGTCTCTGCATGGAGTGAGGAATTAACCCTGCTTCCTTTTTTTGCTGCTCCTGGAATAATCTCCTCTCATTTTGAGAGAGAGAAAATTCGAGTGAGGAAAGCAAATGCTGGGATGAATGATCTTTCATGGTAGAAACTGGCCTGAACTAGGAGTGTAAAAGATTAAACAGTTAAATGGTAATATAACTGTAATTATATTTATAATGTTTAATGTGTACCGTTTACTATTTGCTCCCCAGTTTTGTGCTGCTCACTATTGGGGCAGTGCTGTCCCTTCCCCGTCTCGATACTGCCAGGAGCTGGGCCAGTGCCGTGCTCCTTCTGCCTAGCTGAGGGCTTGCACCGGTGTCGCAGCTCATTGTAGAGGGTGCTCAGCCGCCAGGTGGATGCCTTGGGTGTGATCCTGTGTGGCACAAACACTCTGCCACATGGGCTGGGAGAGCTGCTGAGGGTCCTTGCTGAGTGGTAGCTGCCAGAGCCCGGGGGGTGTGCAGGGGCAAAGGAGGCATTGCTCGGGGCTCTGGGTGCCCGTGGCCTGGAGGCACTGCCTGGATGTGGTGCGGAAGGTGGGAATCCTGGCTCTGTGCAGCTCATCTTTGCAGTACCTGATAGCAGCCCTGTTGGCTCTGCTGCACAACTTTGCCTGGCTCTGCTTCTCCAGATAATGGCTAGTTATCTCCCTGCTGCAGCAACCACGTGATTCTGTAGCCTGGATCCATGCAGCCTCTGCTGGAGTTGCTCCCAGATAGTGGGCAGCACTGAGCCAAGGACCCTGCTGGACCCTGCTGCCCCATGCTGCTGCTGCTGGTGCCACTGCCTGCCCGCTCCCACATGCTCACTGTGTAGAGTCTGCTGTGGCCACAGGCTTCAGTCCCAGCTGGCAGCAGAACGTGCAGCATATCACCCTCAGCCCCGGTTCCCTGCATTGCCCTGCCTTTCTGTTGCGGGACCATTTAACCAATATAGTTAGAGGAAGTTAAACGGGAAACTTTAAAAATGATATTAACATTCCTAGTCTGAACCTTGTCTCAGAACTCAATCCCATCTTCTCCTGAGGCTTGTAAGTTCAGGTATCTGTTTTGCCAGAAGTTGCGGGATATATGCTTCTCACAAGGCCCTTGGACTAATTGGACAATATAGGCTCCTACAGATGCGCAGGGAGCCTTCTCCGATGCTCTGGAAATCCACCCATCAGAGCAGACTCGATTAATTGAGTCTGCTGGAGCATGGAAATTGTGCTCTGGCAGCCTACCACGTCCCTGCGCTGAAAAAATGGTGGCGAGATGCTTTGAACTAAAACATGTTCAATGAGCTTTAATTCAAAGCGCCCCACTGCCATTTTTCAGCATGGGGATGCTGACACATGTGACGTGGAGGCGATTTTAATTAGCGCAGCTCACTAATTAAAGTGCCCGGCGCCACGTCCCAAAGCATGTGTAAAAATGCCGTGTGTGTGTGAGTGTCTTCATCATTACCTGAATAAGGATCTGAACTGAGTGCTCCCCTGAAGTTTGCTCACTGCTAACATGCCAGTTCGTGCACAAGAGCCTTTGAGAAAGTGAAGTTTGTAAACAGATGTTCAATAACTGGAAATGTCTTTTAAATGCCGTGGGTTTACCAAAATCCCAGCAATCACAAGTATGGAAATTTGTACTGCCGAGGTTGCATGATGAGAGCTGTCCCTTCGAACTTGACTCAGCCTCATGCTACAGAACAAAATATAGCTGCAAAGACAGGGATTTGTAGTAAGATCACATGGGCAGAGGTAGCAGGAGTTGGGCCCTGGTTAGAGGAAAAAAAATGGCCATAAGCTTATCAGTAAGATAAAATTCATTGCTGGCGGATAGTACCAGCACTTAATCAGTCCCGAATTAAAAGGCCATCTGAGGACAGGAGACTCAAGCGCAGACTTTATTCTGCAGGAACTTTTCTTGGGTGCAAGCCTGGCTATTGCTAGCCAGGCCTGTGTCTCAGAAATGGATTGCAACCATGTGCTCAGTTGCAGGCAACCCTTCTGGACTACTTGGGAATTCGTAGGTGGTAGCTACCTGTGCTTTTACGGGTGGTCTACAAGGCATGGGCACCAGTGATTGTGCTGGTTGCCTGTTTGGTTTTCTGGCTTTAGTCCAAGTGTTGCTTTCATTTAGGAAGCCCCAGTGTAGCTTAAGTCCTGGCCACTTCGGGGAAGCAGGATTGGCTAGCCTTATTTTTTCCTCTGTGAGCTGAAGAGTTCTACCTTTAAACTGCCTTTTCTCAGTTTGACTGCTATTTTTAAAGGTTTGTTGATGCACCTGCTAGTAATCTTTTGGGTACGTCTTTTCAGAAATTAAAATAAGTCAACCTCTTTTCCACTCAGATGGCTAACAGGTGTGTCAGCCCATCATTCAAAGGTTTTCTTGATGGTTTGGATACGAATACAGTAAGAGTTAGGTTAAGGCTAGTAAGCCTATTTTGCACAGGCTGTCACATATTTGCTAGATGGTGTGGAGAGAGCGTGTGTGTGTGCATGTGTGTGCATGTGTAACACTTTTAATACCCACACTCCACAAATGTTTGGTTAGTGGGCAACTAGTAACTGAAGATAAAAGGCTACAGGGTTCACTTCTGTGTCTGTGGGAGTGTTGTCAAAATTGGGTTCACCAAGTGTAACAGCACAGTTTCAAAGCAGAAGGCTGCTTTGGTGGTTAAGGTGGGAAATTGGGACCAAGTCTTGACTTTGACACAGGCTACGAAGGAAGCCTTGGGATTCATAGGTCCTTTGTGCTTTAACTCCCTATCTCTAAAATGCAGATTGTGTTATCTCTGCCCTGATTATAATGTCTTTGCCCAGGGACTGTCTCCCTTACTAGGGGAGTGTGTAATGAGATCATTATTACAGCTGATACTTAACACAAATTGAAATACTATAAGAAGTAGTGATCCTGATAGGTTACAGACACAGAGGGACTGGCCTTCAACAGAAACAGATCACAGTGTCCGCTGGTGGCACTTTCTCGCCTGTACCTGGGCTAGGGGGAAGGGGTCAGTTTCGGTCAGCACAGATGGGTTGTCTCTTGTGAAACAGCATTTTGCAGTTAAGAGCATCATAATGAATCAGATATTTATCATTGGAGACAGGTACTTGGAGTGGATGAGCTGGAGCAATACTGCTAGGGGTGGGAAAGAGGGCAGTGCTGTGACCCCTTGGAAATGGCGGAGGGAAGGGATCTACATTTGAATGATAGGCAAAGCAATAAAGCCTTAGAGTGCCTTTTAGCCAGAAATATAGATTGTGCTGGTGTCTTCTTTTCTGGCTTTATCTCAAGCTGCCTATAAACAAAGCCTGAGGGAAAAATTCCTTCCTTCCTTGGCTTCTTGGGGCACGCAAGAAATTGTAACGAAGTCACCAGAGACACCAGCCCTGAATCTCTCCTGTATTTTTCTTTGAAATCCCTGAGCTGTACTTTCTGTCCTCCCTTACAAAAGGCTCAGGCTAGGTGGAGCTTAAGCTTCAAAAGCCGTTTCCAAAAATAACAACTGTTAAAGTAAAAATTCAGTGGAGGATTGAGTCAGTCTGCTTGCACCCATGTTTGACGTTTCAAAACCACTTTGAAAAGCCACCTGCAGAGATTGCCTGCTTTTACTTTCAGTGCTGGGCGTTCTTGAAGCAAAATCGGTGGGGGGTTGGGGGTAGGAGCCTGTCTTGCTGTTGTTGAAGCCAAATGGCAGGTTCCTGGGAATAGGGGCTGGGCATGGGAAACTCTCATCGATTTCGGTCACTTTCATTGGGCATCAGAAAAGTCCTTGGAAGAATCTTTGTCAACAGACTAGTCAAATATTTAAAAACAGCGTCAGCTCTGATTTGGCCCATGGTGTGGCCTTGTAAAAATGCTTCTCCCCGCCCCACCCCTCCCAGCCTCAGAAGAACCTAGGACTGGAAATGTGCCCATGACTTTTGGGGGAAGGGGAACAGCTTCCAGTGGGATCATTTTGGATAAATGAGTCCGTCCCTGGAGTGCCTGCATCTGTGGCAGCACTGAACCTGGAAGGGTTCATTTGTCCTTGGGTTCTTGCCCCTTCCCAAGCATAATTCCTGGGTGCTGGCCTCCCTGTCCCCCTCGGTATGCTCTAGCATAGGATGCCTTGTGGTTTACAGCCCTCCCCTCCTGGGCGGGGACCACTCCTGAAATCTTTGCGATGGGTTGCTTGTCTGCTTCTTCATCCTGGGGCCATGTTGGTTTGGATAACTTCGGTAGCCGTGTTTGGAGGCCTTGCAAGCATAATTGACTTCTGGCTACTGGTTCAATGGAAATGATTCTTGGATGTGAGTTGTTTGTCTAGTGCACTCATTTTTGAGACACTAGGATAGGAAATAAACTGTGCTTGTGCTATTGTGGTAAGGTCTACTTGGTTTACCACCTTAACAGCTGCTGAGAATCTGGATTAACACATGCAGCCTGGTGCCATCATGGAGGGCTGATATCAAGACTTGCAGGGGTCACACGTTCAGGACCTCTTGCTTGCTGATATGATGCTGAAAGGTAGGCTTCTCTGAGGTGCCTTTTGTCTTGGGGCAGGGATGTATTATGCTGTGCTGATCGACGTGGTAAAGTGATTTGCATAGGGAAAATAATGTGGGATGGGTGGGAAGAGAATCCGTGTGTCTGAGAGGATGGGAGCCAATCAAGTGTCTGAGACTCTGCACAAAAAACAGGGAAAGGAGACTGGGTCTCCTACTTCCCTTGGATGGAAGAGGCTCTGCTGCTTTCCTTCTCTGCTTCTGGGATTTAGAAGGCTCTAATGTTGTAGCAGGCCTTCCTGTGAAAGAAAGGAAGCTGAAGGTGCTGCTATGGCAGGGGTGGGCAATTATTTCGGGCAGAGGGCTGCTTACTGAGTTTTGGCAAGCCATTAAGGGCCGCATGACAGGCATCCAGGGGCAGATATTAATTTTCTTAATTTTGGGGGGGCCCTGTGGGCCAGATAGAATGGCCTGGCAGGCCGCATCCAGCCCTGGGCTGCATTTTGCCCACCACTGTGCTACGGGGAGACAGCTCTATGCTGACTCTTTTGGGGTCCAAGGTTACACCCAGCAGAATACCCATCTCCTTGTACAGACTCCTTTCCTGTGAAAACTGTGGTGGAGAGCAAACAAAAGCAGGCAGATTCTTGAAGGGGGAATGGATTTCTCCCAGGGCTATACCAGGCACATACCAGCAGCCTCCCATTGCTATCTGGTAGGCACAAATTGCCTGCTCAGGGGAGCCTCCTGTCCATCCATCTGAACTCTGTGCCGCCCTGCCTGCAGTGACTTTGCTGATTTATATAGATCATCAATATGACAATTATATACACCTGCAGATTTAATTACCTCAATTTCTGTGAGGCAGTGACAGATTTATGCCTCTATTCCATTCTTGTAAATCTGAAACCAGCCTGACTAGACCCAAAAGTCTTTACACAGATCAATCTCTGAACACTACAGGTCTCTGGCCCTTTTGACAAGCATTTCTTTCAAGAGAGATAAATTTAAGAGGCAGGGTTGACTTCCCCCCACCCCAATCTTTTTTACTCTCCATTATTTTGAATGTCTTCCTAGAAGAATTAAAACCAATTCTGAGCTTCATTTTCATAAGACATAAGATTTCTGAGACTGGATAAAACCAGTGGTTTGATCAGAGTCCAATACCCTATCTGTGAAAGAAACCCTGTAGCAGGCAATTCTGGGCTCTGGGCTAATCTTCCTGTCCCTAAGTAAAGATTCTTCCTGACTCCCCAGTAGTTAGAGGCTGGCTTGCACCCTGAAGTGGGAGGTTTTATATCCTTTCCAAAACTCATCGCTTTTTTCACTTAAAGGAAATTAATTCTGGATATTTGAGTTGTTAGAACCCTGGTAAGCTCTTGGCCTTGTGGATATTGGGTGAGTGGTTGGGAGTATTTCCTGTGGCTAGTTTGAACTTTCCACCATTTAAAATTTTCAAAAGCATTCCCATGTCATTAAATGCTCTTTCTTGGGTTTTATAAAATAGGAAGAAAAGGAGGCTGTCTCACTGTTCACAAGCCCCGCTTCACCTCTGAACTGAGATTCTCAAAGCTGGCTCTGTTCCCAACTCTGGCCCTGATCCATTATTCCTTCAAGCTTTCTTTGTTTCACTGTCCTCACCTATCCTGTCTTTCTAGATTAGTTATTGACAGCCTACAGCTGGTAGAGCTATTCTAGCTGGGACTTCTGTAGTGTTATAGCTGGGTGGTAGGGAGGAGCAGTGCCTCAGATGGAGCTGGGTGATTTTGGCCTGCTGCTTGTGAAGCAGTGTCTGGTCTAGACTGAAAATGCTTTGGGACAAGGACTGTCTCTCCTGTGATGTGCCAATACAGTGTTTGCTGCAATGGGACCTCAAGACAATACTATGATATCGGTGACAAGGTGGTATAGACTTTGGAATTCACGTCAGCTTCCAGACACTTCACTCCACCCCACTCAGTGTCTCCCCACCGGTCTGTCTTTGATCTCTTCTCAGCACATTGCCAACAGCTAAAAATAAGGAGAAAGCAGATGGTGATAAGAAGTCCCAGGCTACTCATGAGAATGTTTGAAGGCTAAATTTTCACCTTCATTATTGCCTATCTTGTACTGTCAAATACTGGTAGGTCAATGCACTCTGGTCCCTGGTTAATTTTACCAGAGTAAAAGTCCTTGATGCTGTCCAGTTTGGGGATCTTTTATTTGTGCTGAACTGAAGACCTCTGTATCACATCAACCCTCTAGCCTAGTAGTATCCCCAGCGCTTGGGCTAAGTTTAAACCCAAGGTGAACTTCTAGCACAGAAAGCATTTGTGTCTGTGAGCTGATGAAGAACAACCAACCCTCCTTGTTTTATTCAGTAAGGACAAGAATGCTAAAATGATATCTAATTCTCTTGCCCCCTTGGCCCCCATCATAATGAGCACTTAAACAAATTAGTCTGCAGGAATGGGCTGGAGTTTACCCTTGAAGTGAAGTCCATGTCATCTCTATAATGTGTTCCCTTCCCCTTCCTATCCCACCACCAGCCCTGACTGACCTACCCTGTATGATCCGCTTTGATGTCTTGCTAAGTGCCTGGCAGATGGTCCAGAGTAGCTGGCCGTTACCTTGACTCTCAGCCTGTTATGGATATAAATAGTCATTCGCCTTCCTGTGAAAGTCCCTGGTACACTTCAAAATTATAGTAGTTTGGCAGCAGCTGCATTCCCCATCTTGTATTCCTAAGGATTGACTGGGGGAAGAGGGAAAGATCAGGTGCCATGGGATGGAGGCAAGATGTTCTTCTAAAGGTGAGAGAGAAGCTCCATTTCTCATTTTCCCATTCTGGCAGCATTTGGGGACAATGCAGAGACAGCCCACCTGGGACCTAGGTTTCAGCACCTCCCCATCACTTTGCCATGGCCCGTGCATCCTGTCTAAGCACTGTTGAATTCAAGTAGTGTTTCTAGCCAGCTGTCCTTTACCAAAAAGACATGTCCTATGATGGTATCTTTCCGGGTGAAGGGACATGACAACTGGGGAAAGCTCCTCTCCTCTTTTAGACCTTGAGAAAGTGAAAAATATTGGAGGCAAGAACAGGAGAATATGGGAACAACAAAGGGTGGTGTGCCTTTAAAGTTTGGACTGTGAAACAAAGATGGTAGCTGGTGAGGTGCAAGATCTGTTTCCAGTCTGTAAACTCCTTGCTAGCCTGTGCCATTTACTGGTCTTTTCCCCTTTAAAATGAGGGATGACCCAGACCAAAACGTTTAGAACTGGATCAGGACTTTCCTCAAGTTTAAGGTGTGTTTGGATCTGGTTTGATAGCCAGGAAATAGAATACATCCCTGATTGTTCTTTGACACCGCTAAAGCAATGATGGTTAATGCCAGGGAAGGTATAACAGGAATAGATTACATTAGACATGCCCTGTACATATATTCCCCCTCTAAAGCAATTTACTATTTGCCACTTTTTGGAGATAGGATACTGGGCTAGATGGTCTGATCCTGTATGTCTGCAGGAGGGAGTAGTTGAAGATCATTTTTTTGTTTTGTTTTAAGTAGACTTCCTGCTGTGAAGAATGGATCATGGAGAGGAGGAGGAGAGGGCTCCAGGATTAAGACTTTTTTTGAACAGTGACAGAGAAAAAAAATGGAAATTTCTGGATGTGACATTGCTTGGAGTCATTGGGAGCCTACCAAGATATTTTGTAGTGAGGCACTGAATCTTCCTCTTCTTTTGTGACGTGTACATGCGTGAAGTCAAAGGAACCTGCAATAAGAAAGACATATGGCTAACATAAGAAGCTAGGCATTTTTTCGAAGTTCTTGATTTTTTTTTTTTTTTTTTTTGGCCCTCCTATTTTGAATGAGGGCTCTGTGTACTTAGTATTTACACGTGCCCCTGACTGTGCAGTTGCTACTGTGCAGTCATTTAGTACTTGCTTTAGCAAGTTACTGCACAGTCCTGGTGGTGCACAGTTGTTTCCGACCCTACTGTGCAGCAGCATCGGCATCATGGTTCACGCTCACCAATGCTACCTTACCATAGGGATGAGCTGTGTTGCCATAGCTCATTGCTATGGTGATGTAGCATCTCATATAGATGCACCCACTGAAATGAGACATCTTTAAAACCTTGGGACTTGGAATTACTAGGTGCTGTAGCACATCTTGAATGTTGTGACTATGCCCAACAGGTTGTGGGTGTAGGTGCGGGAGTGGCAGGGCTGTGTCTGCACATAACCGGTGTGCTCAGACTTCTGAAGGTCTGATCCTGAGTACAGCCATTGCCAGGCTTAAAATATTCTGAGCCTTTTCACCTGCCTTACTTCAGCACACCTCTGCCACACATAACTGAGCAGCAACAGCTCTGTTTGACCAAAGGTGGAGGAGTTACTGCCTCCAAACTCACTGGGTTTGCAAAGAAAGGTCCCAGTAGCAGAGTTGTAGCTTGAGAGGGAGAGCAGTTACAGTGCATGCAGTAATGCTTGCTTATGTGGTGTGGTTTTACAAGGGAAGAGGAAAAGAGAACTTGTCACAGGGTAGGAGAGGCACTGTAAGGCCAGAAAAAATGTTACTTAAAAGAGACACTTTATGTTTTGCTTGTAACCCAGGGCAATATTGATGCATATGTGGCTGTTCTTTAAATCTTACTATCAAATTTGAACATGAGAAACTGACTCACTAATTATAGAGGCACATTTGTGCATGGAATACAGAATGACCCAGGGGCCAGATGTCACAGGGCTTTCTAATCTAGTGGACAAAGGCATAACAAGATTCAGCAGATGACAGTACATATCAGCAAAGGTCACCCAAGAGCCTCGTCTTTAACAGTGAGGATAATTAGGAATTAGGACAGCTTCCTTTTGCATGTACTCTGTCCTCCATCACTCTCAGTCTTTCCATTAAGACTGATCTAGTTCTGCTTCAGGTCATTGGATGATGTCTGCAGGAACCTGTGGGCCAAATTTGGCACCCCACATTATGTAGGAAGTGAAACTATAGGACTGAAGCGGTCCCTTACCTTTTAATCTGTAATCAGGTGAATCAAATCTCCCCTTTGACATCCCTTCAAGATTTCAGTAGTGCATGATCAGGTCCCAAGTGACACAGCATAGATGGAATGCATATTTGAGCTCTAGGTGATCTCATTCTTTACCTACTAGGCCTCCATTTGACATCCATTCAAGAAGAGACCTTCAAGTGAAGAATAATAGTAAGGCTTAGGTTTTCTGGGGGAAGAATCCTGCCCTATGATAAGTTAACTTTTGTTATGCTCTTATGACAGATCACTGGATCCGGGTAACATAACTGTCTCCTTTCCTATAACTCATGTTTCACAGGTTTACTATAAATGGAACCAAGATTACAAAACATGAGTAACAGGTTGGCATACAGGCCAAACCTCCTGGGTGCCAGATGTGACCATGCTCACCAACCAAGTACTTGCCCAAATATGAGTAAAATGCAGTGGAAAAATTTCCCTTTGAGGGATCTTGCACCAGTAAAGCCATAAGTGTCTTGCATAAAGAGAACAGAAGCAGTGTAGCAAGTCTCTTTGCACTGCCAATGGTGACCCTGCAAGCAGATTCAGACTGGTAACTTCCAAACGGGATGCGGCAGCTCTATGCATTATTATTCCAGCAATAGTGCAGAGTACTGTAAATGAGCAAGTGGTCCAGTAGCAACAGTCCATTTATATTCAGCATAAAAATACCAGTATAAGGGCAAAGAACTGATTGTTTGTTTTTAAAACTGGCATACTTTTTCAAAAGTAAGCAAACCTGTATTATAACTGAAAGCCTGCCTAGCAATCGACTTATTTTAAAACAATTACTTGCAACGAGTGTTAAATTTTTAATTGAAGTGTATTTGCTGCAGACGCTATAAAATCTCACAACAGAACATTGATAGCAGTGGGAGAATATTCAGATTTCTTGAGATCAAGCTTCTCATATGATGCTGTTTATAGCCCAATTCAGGAGACACAAAGAGGTCTGACAACTCTTCTCCTGTTCTCCATGGGAGAGGATTTGGTTGATGCTTTCTGTATCTGAGCCCCTTAATACTAAAATAAATCCCAAATGATTGGGCGGTCTTGAAAATCTTGACCAAAGTATCTGGAAAGAGAATGTCATTCATGAACTTTGGATAGTAGATGGGTCTCTGATGACTTCACAAGTCATAACATCATAGTTGGTAGGATCGGAAGGGACCTGAGCAGAGCATTGAGTCCGACCCCCTGCCATGTGCAGGAAGGGATGCTGGGGTCAAACGACTTGGGCTAGGTAATTATCTAGCCTCCTTTTGAAGACCCTCCAGGGTAGGAGTGAGCACCACTTCCCTTGTAAATTGGTTCCAGACCCTAGCTGCCCTGACTGTGAAGTAGTGCTTCCTGATGTCTAGTCTGAATCTACTCTCAGCCAACTTATGGCCATTATTCCTAGTTACTCCTGGTAGTGCTCAGGGGAACAGGGTCTCTCCTGTTCCCCGCTGGACCCCCTTGGTAAGTTTATAGATGGCCATGAGATCCCCTTTCAGCCTTCTCTTGTGGAGGCTGAACAGGTTCAGGTCCTGTAGTCTCCCTTCATAGGACTTGCCCTGCTGCCCCCAATCACGCAGGTAGCCCTCCTCTGGACCCTTTCCATGTTGTCGAGATCCCTCCGGAAGTGTGGCGCCCAGAACTGGACACAGTACTCCAACTGTGGCCTGACTAATGTTGCATAGAGGGGGAGGATCACCTCCTTGGACCTGCTCCTGATGCATTTGTGGATGCATGACAAAGTGCGATTAGCCTTCCTGACTGTGTCCTCACATTGGCGGCCCATGTTCACCTTGGAATCAATAATGACTCCAAGATCCTTTTCTGCCTCTGTGCTGATGAGAAGGGAGCTCCCCAGCCTATAGGTATGCTGCTGGTTCTTCGTCCCTAGGTACAGTACCCTACACTTGTCAGTGTTGAATCCCATCCTATTCTCATCTGCCCACTCCTGTAACCTGTCCAGATCTAGTTGTAACCTGTCCCTCCCTTCTCGTGTGCCCACTTCTCCCCAAATCTTAGTGTCATCCGTGAATTTGAACAAGGTGCTTTTCACCCCCTTATCCAAGTCGCTGATGAAGATGTTGAACAGTGTGGGCCCGAGGACCAAGCCTTGGGGAACCCCACTGCCCACATCCCTCCAGGTCGAAAATGATCCATCCACCACCACTCTCTGGGTGCGGCCCTCCAGCCAATTTGCATCCCATCTGACTGTGTAGGCATCGACACCACAGTCACCTAATTTTTTAATGAGAATGGGGTGAGAGACAGTCTTGAAGGCCTTCCTAGGCCTAAGTCTTGTGATCTCACTATAGAGAGATTTTATTGTCACTGAAAGGGAATAAAAAAAATCAGTTTTTACTTTTTAAATAAAAACGATGTTTTTTAAAAGACAGAATTGCTGACAAATTGGGTTAATTTTCTTCCTGTGATTGGAAACCCAAATAAGTTTTGGATATTCAGTGATAGATGCAATTATACGTGTATATTATTGTGTGAAAGATGTAGCAGGTATAATCTCACAAATATTTTCCCCCATATTGATGCAGAGCCTGGATTTTGACAGGTAATATTTGAGTTAAGTCAAGTTTTAAGTCTAATGCAACATTTAAATGCAACTGTGCCTTTATTAACTCTACTCTTTGGATTTTTTAATAAGATTAATTAAAATGTTGAGGGAGTACAATGTATTGAAGTTGTAATATATTCTGTTTTTAGTCTGAGCGAATAGTCCTCTTTTAAAGGGCATGGAACAGACTGTGTAACATTGAATTCAGAGGAAAAAAATGTGTGCATGTTTGAACAGAACATCATTGCTAAACCAATGAGAATAGAAATCCAACTTGTATTGCTCACTCCACGGCATTGAAGGATTCTGCTGCCACTTTGCAGAAATGACTGTCTTTTTATGGCAGTGCTCATCTTACTTATCTTTCTCTTACCTGACCTCTGCTGTTAGGACATATTGAAGCTCTTTACATTTTCAAAATTTTGATGCAAAATAGAACAAGAGCTTTAGCATTTGGCTAAAAGTAGATAATATGTTTTCATCTTGCTGGACTGTTACATGAGAAAGGGACTTTCTGATTCCTTGAGGAAGAAAAGGAGTGGAGGAAGGAGGGAAATAATTGGAGGGTCTGCATCAGTGCTAGAGAAAACATTGCAGCCACCAGCATTGCCAAAATTACCATATATATGGGATTGACTTGTCATGGCAGTATGGCACAGTCCTTGCTTCTGTTCTCATTGAAGCCATTAAGTACTTCAGGCTTAGCTCGTAGAAACCTGTGCATCTCATAGAGAATTTAAAAGAGAAAACAACATTCTGTTGGAGGAAGCGGAGGGGGAATTTCACCTACATGTTCAAGAACTTTCTAGAGATTCTTGTTTCCGTAAAATCTCCAAGGTTGATCTGTCTCCTAGAGTCAAATTCTTCAGTTAGAGCTTGAACTCCCATTAAGACCAGGAGTTTGCCAATATGACAGAAAAAAAAGTGCACCTTCTCAGATCTGGATGTGAAAAATGCAATGAGACAGAGAGAAACATAGAAAACAGCGAAGCTTGAAGGAACCCTTTCTCACTGGGCACGGCTACACAGGATGCTAACTGTGCAGTAGCATGTCACAGTACAAACAGTGCTAATATGCTAGTGTGCAGTATTATTAGGCTGCTGCGCAGTAGCATCACTAAAAAGGTGCTTGCTGGCTCTACTGCACAGTAACTCCCATTACTGCACATTTATTTAGTACTTGATCATACAAGTACTAAATAAATGCACAGTAACCACTGAACAGCAGCGTCTTGTGTAGACACACCCAGTGAGACATTATTTTAATGCTGCAATTGCTAGTGTGCTGCTACTTTAGAGTACTAAAGAAACCCTAGATCTTGAAGAGTCTGCTCCTATAGTTCCTGTTGACTTTGGGTCTTGCTCACACTGTAACAGCTGGCACTGACCCCAAGTGCAGTGTGTGTTGGCTTCTTGTGCACTCCTGTGGTACTGAAGGAGAAGCTGATTTTGGGGTGTTGTGGCTTCAGATGTGTCCTTAGAGGACTGGTAGGGTCCTGCCTGAGATATCTGTGGCTCTAAAATGAGTTGTTCATTGAAATGGTTGATATGATCTTTTTAGTAAGTCTTTCAAAATTCATTTTACTGTGCTTTTTGTCAAAAGTTGGTTAAAGAAAAACTATTTCCTCATTTAGCAAGGGTTCATAAGGTGACTGTATTAACAAGTTAAGTGAGCTGGCTCCTCAGCTGATGTAAATTAGAGGCTCCTGTGACTAGTTGGACTACCTCTTTTTGCCCTTCCTTTTTCCACTAAGAGTGATAGTGTAGCCATGCTGGTCTGGAAATTGTGTGACGGGCAAGGATTTTTTAGTGTGAGATCTTTTACTGGACGAGCTGTATATTTGGGATAAAGTTAGACAAGTGTTAATGTAATGTAATGTCAAACATTATTCCTTAGGGCTGAGTTTGTCTGTCTTTATTGCAACCACCTAGTTGGTCCAATAAATGATATCACATGGAGGGCCTTGTTGCATGGTAATTTTAGGCAGCTTCTGGAGCTTTTAACCCCTGAACTGGTTGCACATTAACATCTACTCATTATTTGGCTTAAAGTTACGCAACTCCAGGGCAGGATAATTTCTAAACTGCCTAATTTTGCTCCTGTTCCATCAAGGTGCGGCCACTCCCTACAACTGTTCTGCCCAAATTAAAATCTTCCAACATCCCAGGAAGCAGTGACCCATCCTGAGTCAGGGCAAGTGAGGATGGTGGGGTCCAGCAGGGTTGGGCATGGCACCTCACCTCCCAGCATGCGGGGCAGAGTGAGCTCTGCAGCCCCGGAGCTCCTGACGACTGCAGTGCTTCCCACTGCTACCTGGAGCCGCTTGCTGCACCCACTGGGCAGAGCACGTGCCACAGCCCTGGAGCTTGCTTGCTCTGCTCGACAGAAGCAGCAAGCCAGTCTGGGTTCTGCTGGTGGGAGCAGCGAGCAACACAGCCCTGGGTTCAGAGCCCCTACTCTCTGGGCTCCCCCTGCAACCATGCCTTCCACCGACAGGCAAAGTGACAGCAGGGACCCAGCCTGCAGCCTCCCTACTTCATTGGTTTTCAGGCCCTGGCCCAGATATTGCAGGCCTGTACTACTGCGAACAGGACCTGAAACCACCAGCTCCCTGCTGTCCAAGAGAAGTAGCAGCAACACCAACAGCTTGGGACCACTCTCAGGTCTGGCTCTGTACCTGACGCCTTGCAAAAAGGACATGGGGTGACTAGAGTGGAGGCTTTTTCCAAAACCAGTAAAACTGTATTCTGTTTCCATTTTTTTCATTAACATCAGACTCAGAGAAAACAGTGTTCATTTTTACAAAGATAACACATATCCTAGAGAAGAAAAACCCTAAATTGAGACTAGAGGGAAAATGGAGGAACCAAAAAAAAAAAAAAAAGTTCAAGAAACACAGTATAGCCTTTTATTCAAAGAAAATAAATATTGATCTTTTAGGTTGAAGTAATACTTAAACCAGATCAGTTTCGTGATAAAGTGTGGCCAGAAATATGTCAGGGTGTGGGGGAGATAGGGAAAAAAGAAAAAGAAAAGTAAAGCACCATGACATCAACTATTTTACCTTGATGAAAGCTTCAATACAACGCTAGGGCTGCAGTGATTGCTGCTCCTGCCGAGCAGAGCCTGGACTGGGTCGCTGCTCCCATTGGGCAGAGCTGCCAGGAGCTCCAGGGCTATGGGACTCTCTCTGCCCAGTAGGAGCAGCAAGCTGGTCCTATCCCTAGCTCCTAGTCCTGCCCTTGCTTACCAAATCTCTATTGGCAACTCACAGCTATGCAGATGGGGGACAGTCAGAGAAGGTTTGTCTCCTTAAGGTGTGACTGCTTCACTAAGCTGATCAACACTAAGCTGATTAACGTTTGTGCAGCTTACAGTGTAAGATGTAACAAGTCCCTAAGAAATATTTGTTCTTCTCCTCAGTTTGCCTTTCTTCCTTCTCTAACACTTCTCTTCCTCTCTCTTCGCCCTACTTGCTTGCTCTTCTCTGTTGTTTCTCCCCATCTCTCCTTTCACAGATGTTTTGGGCAGTACTCTGTGGCTGCCATTGTGTTTATAGAACAAGCAAGGGTCTGCTGAGGCTGATATTCCTGTAGATGTTAAGGACACAGGTCACATTTGATACCAGGCTAACACTTCGCAGGATAATTAGTGGTCTCCTGCTGCTGTTAACCCCTGACTCATGCAGGCTATTTTTTAACATAGGTGTTAGAAGTTAATACCATGCTAATGGCTTCACTTCCAAGGCCTTAATGAACGGCATGTGGGGACCAGGCCTGTCATCAATATCTTTCAAACTTTGAACGTGAAATTATTCTTTCTTTCCCCTTCTACTGGCTTTTCAGCTTCTTTCCTACCAAGCTTCGAATCTATTGCATCATATGGAGTTGTGCAGTCAGATCTTCTGTAGGTGCAGTTCCACAGAGGATTGGCACCCATTTCAGACCAGGTGAGGAACTGACTCATGATCAGTGATCTTCTTTTCCAGTGGACTGTCGTGTCATGGTCTTGGAGATCACATTATCCCCAATGGGAAGGGGAATGTACAAGGCAGTTGTTGGCAGGGGCAGAGGCAGAAAGTCATAGGTTAGTTCTGACATTGTCTTGATAGAAACGATAGGTCATTAATGTGCACAGCCTGGAGAGGATCCAGTTGCACCCAACCTTTGATACCTGCTCCATCCAAACTTTAAAACCAACTGCCTCAGAGGGCAACATTTCTATTCAGGCAGTGTTGAGAGAGTCAGTTGACTTCATGACTCATTGGGCATGTCTACATATGCATTTGGATAAGAGATCAGTTTACTAAACTGCTTGCAAGTAAACGCTGCCGGGCAGGCATCTATGTGTTCAGAGATGTGGCAGCAGATTTGTTGCTCTTGGCAGCAAACTGGTGCCACTTCCCATGGACCTGCAATGGGCCTCTGCCACCACTGGGGGGAATTTGAAGCTCCAGCTGCAGCTGCCAGCCATCTTGAAAAGGTGGCTCTGCTCTCTGCTCCCTGGCCAGCCACTTCCCTGTCCAGGAGCAGCACACACAGTGCAGGGTCAGCATGTGGCAGCCTTCTCCTCATCACCTCTGCCTCCCTGCGCCATGACTGATCCAGCCCCCACCTTTGGCAGTGATGACCAGTGCCTTGGGCTCCTGCTGGCCACTGTGCTGGCCTTGCTGGCCAGCTGTGCTGACTGCCGGCTGGCCCACAGCCATCTGGGCCCTCCTGGCTCTCCCATGTGCAGTGATTGCTTGTGTAGCCACAGTGGGCCATCCCAGTGTCACCATTGCCATCCAACTGCAGCCTGGGTTATCCTGCTGGATGGACCCTGGCAGGGATGCCAATGATGGGCTGCTGGGGCTGCCCTTACTCTCCTGGGCCTCCAGCCCCACTGCCTCTGGGTCAGCCAGGACTGGTGGTTTCACATAGAGTAGCAGACCTGGGATGATGAACAGTGGCTGAAGGCATTCTGGATGACCCAGGCCACCTTCTGGGACCTCCTGGAGAATCTCTGGCCACACATGGAGTGGCAGGACACTGCCATGCAGTTACCTTTCCCCATGGACACCCAGCTGGCCCTTGATGTGCTCAAGCTGGCCATGCCTGCCAGCCTCCACTATGTGGGCCATCTCTTTGGGGTGGGCAAGGCTACTACCAGGGAGGCAATCCTGGAGGTTTGTGGTACCCTCCGGGATGTGCTGGGGCACACGGTGCTCCACATACATGTTCCCATGGAGTGGTGGCGGGATTCTGTGCCCTGGGACTCCCCCAGGGCCTCAGGGCCCTGGATGGGACCCACAACCCCATCACCGCTTGCCCCCATGGTGACTGCTCTTACTGTTGCCAGAGGGGCTTTCACTCCATTGTGCTTCAGGCTGTCATCGAACTTCATGAATGTGAGTGCTGGCTAGGTGGGCAGTGCTCACAATGCCTGCATCTCCATCCTGTCAGCACTGGTGCAGAGGGGCTGCTTTGCGCCAGGGGTGCTGGACCTGCAGCTAGCCTCCATGGTGGTTCTGCCCCTCCTCATGTTGAGGACCCTACCTACCTGCTTCTGCCATGGCTCAGGCAGCCCTACACTGACCAGCTGGACCCCCACCAGACCCACTTTAACCAGTGCCTGGGCTGGACCCACATGCTGGTGGAGTGTGCCTTTGGCCACCTTGAGGGATGCTAGCACACTCTCATTGCTCTCCTCAATTTGCCAAGGACAACCACCCCTGGGTTATCTTTACAGCCTGCATAATGAATAACATCTGTGAGGCCTGGGAGGAGCTCTTCTGTGAGGCCTGGGTAGAGGAGGCATGGTGAGTGGAGGACACCTGGTAGTGGGAGCACTGTAGCTGTAGTGTCAGATATAGCAGTGGGCCGTCCTCCCCTACTGAGGCCCCAGGAGAGCTGCACATATGCCCCTGGGGGCAAGGGCATGAGGTGCAAGAGGTGCTGACTGATCACCTTCTCCTGCACTCTCCGCTGTAGCCGGCCTGGGCAGCCACCCATGGACACCCCACTCACCCCTAGCACCATGCTTACTGCAGGCATGTTTCAGAAGAACAAGTTTTTATTTCTCTCACATCAAACAGAGCGTCCCCCACAACGGAGTCTCTCTCCCCCTTCCCCCACCCCCAGCAACAGAGCCCTTCCAACACCCACCCCACCCACCAACAATAAAACACTCTCTTCCCTGTGTGAACTATTTACAGTGTGGTTTGTGTAGTCTCCCAGCGTGGGGTGGGGACAGAGCCTGGGGACAAGCAGCCAGCAGCCTCTGGCTAGTCCTCCATGGGTGCATATGCCATGGTGAGCCTGGTGGGCAGGGAGCTTGCTCAGGGGCAGTGGTGGCCAGTGTATTGGTGGCTCCCACCCAGCAGCCAGTGTCCAGGGCCAGCAGGGCTGGTGTGCAGTTCTGGCCCCACTGCAGGCAGGTCTGGCTCTGCACCTGTGTGGAGGTGGGGCAAACAGCAGGCCTGGGCCCAGGCAGGGGGGCTGAGTGGTGGGGGACCCAGGGTGGAGTCTGGGGCAGAGGCTCCTGGCTGGTGAAGGCGGTGCTGGGCCTCCACCCAGGGGGGCTCTCCGGGGAGGTATACTGTGCCCAGCCATCCCTCCCTCCTGCACCAGTGCTGCTGTCCAAGCATACCTCTGCTGCATGTATCCTGGGCACTGCGAAAGGAGCTGTTTGGCAGACCAAGGAGTGCCTGACCCACTATGCCCTGCTGCTGCTGATTGCCATGCTGCCCCAGGTGCATCTGCACAACTGGCACAGGACCCTGAACTTCGACAGCATGGGGGGCAAGCCCAGGCTGCCCTGCAACCTCTGCCACCACATGGAGGGCTATCTGTGGTTGTGCTATATGTCTCTGCCTCTTGCAGGCAAGGAAGACATTGCCACTAGCATCGATGCATTCCTTGGCATGTGAGAGCCCTGTGCCTGCCTAGCTGAGGGAGCACAGGCTGCTCAATAAAGTTTTGTGCTGTCTCCTGCCTTCCTGTATGCTGTGGGGTGGGGAGCCCGGGGGCCAGGGGAGTGTGGCTGGCCTAGGCAGGGATGGGGGGCAGGGGCTCCGGTGGGGCTGGTCCTTCCAAAAGTGCAAAGCTTACCACTTGGCTCCCTGTAGTGCCTAGCACAAGGGCATAGGGTGGGGCTGGCAGCTGTGCAGTGAGGCAGTGCCCCACAGCACCTGCAGGCTCCAGACAGGCAGTTGGGGGTGGGCTGCAGGCAGCTGGATCTGGCCCCAGTGGCTGGGAGCTGCCTGCAGCTGGGTCTGGGTGCTGACAGGCCTGGCAGCTACGTGGCAATGCGGTGCCAGGCAGCTGTGCTGGGGTGCAGGCAGGCTGGTACAGTTGGCTTGCAGCCTGTCCAGGGGCACACAGGGGCCTGGAGTTGCCTCAGGTTCCCTTCACATGTGACCCGGGGCTCAAAATGCCTGCAGGCTTTTAAGGGCCTGAGGCAGGGGCTGCCATAGAGCCAGCCCAGCCATTGGGTCAGGAGAGGCTCCCAGCCCTAGAGCCCTGGGGCTAGCCTTAGGCTGCCCCTCTAGTGGTGGAGCTGCCCTAGATCAAATCTGCTCCCAGTTAGCATCTATACATGCATTACTGCACAGTAACTACTCAAAAGTAAATTTGCTCCTTGCATGCGCAGGTAGCAAATTTACTCATGAGTAGTGCCATTTACTGCTCAGTAAGCATGCTCACATGTAGACGTGCATGCTTAGTGCACAGTAAAAAGTCTTGTGTAGACACACCTGCAGTCATCTCCTCCACTCCACAGATGTTAACACTCTTCTATCCTTTTTAAGGCTCTTAATGCTCCACTGTTCAAACTATCCTTTCTTCTGCAATGCTGCTATTTGTTAGCTATTCCTGGTAATGTTGCTCTTCTATTTCACAGACTTTCAGACTTTTTAAACTCTAGCTAAAAAAACTTAATTCAGGTGTGGTAATATTAACTCAGGCATGGAAATGATTGACAATGGAGTATTGGAGGGATTGTCAAAATACTCAGGAAGGCAATAGTTTGTTTTGTGTATTGGAATAAG
This sequence comes from Gavialis gangeticus, assembly GCF_001723915.1. Classification (NCBI taxonomy): domain Eukaryota; kingdom Metazoa; phylum Chordata; order Crocodylia; family Gavialidae; genus Gavialis; species Gavialis gangeticus. Next base: position 62,004,665 of record NW_017728993.1, read on the forward strand.
AGACGTACATCTCACTATAATGGCCATAGAATTAAAGACACAGTATCTTTTGACTATTTTTTGCCTAGTGTTGCATTTTTTAAACCTAACAACTTAGTGCACGTTCCAGTTGCTATATTTATTTTTGCTTTCATCTTAATCTGAATAATATTCTGCTAGCCCCCCAGTGTATGAGTGAAGTTTCTAGTTTCCCTTGAACTGTAGAAAAACACCAATATATGGTATGTTATATATGCTGATGCATCACACCATCTACACCTCTCTTTTCAAAATCCTAGATCTGACCATGTGCACAGCCATTGGTATAGGTGCATTATGGGTGTGTCTACACATGATGCTTTCATGCACTTTAGCCTAAGTTAATGAACATTAAGTGTGCATGTCTACATGTGTGCGCCTTTAATGCACTTTAAAAATGGGGAATTTGGGTTAGTCTCACCTAAATTTGATACCTGCAAACGCAGATATCAAATTTAGGTGCAAATAGTTAAAGTTCATTAACGCACATGTAGACACTTTAAAGCGCATTAACTCTGTGTGCATTAAGCTAATGCACGTTAAATTTAGGTGCACTTAAATGCACATGTAGACACAACCTGTGAAGAGGAATCTTTTAGCTATATTTGTCTCAGTATTTTCTAGTTATTGGGGTGCCTCTGCGTAAGAAGTGTATACGGACAGGGTGGTGGTATGTGTGTATGTAGAAAGAGGATACAACATGGCTTAGTGGATAAAAAAATAGGCTTTTTTTTAAAAGAAAATTCATTTTCATGTAAATCAGTTTTTTAAAAATCTAGCCACATTTGTCTCTTTAAAATAAATTTGAACTTATGACAACCTGTGTTAAGACCTGAATTTACTGTACTCTATTAATCATTTAAATTATCTCTACCGATGAGCTCTCATCAACTATTAATGAGTTGAAGGGGGCATATTACTCAATAATATACAGAATTTGGGATGAAATATATCTCTAACTTCTGAGGACAAATCAAACTTTATAAATGTCATAATGTTATGTGCTGCACTAAGTATCTATTATTTTCAGTTTTTACAATGGAGGAAATGCCGGTATTTACATTTTTTCCAAATGTCAGTACTTTCAGTTCCTGTTGTGCATAAAAGCTTTTGCCTTAATTACTTTTAATTTCACATTAGCTAGCAGGTGCAGGGAAGATATTTTCTTCATGTTGTGCTAGTTCATTCAAAGTTAAGAAACCAATTGGGAGTTGAAAAAAAGCAGGGAAGCTTTGCGTTCTTCTAGCCTATGAATAAAAAGCCAGGTGGGAGAGGAGGAGAGCTGCGAATTTTAAAATCCAAAGCACATGTGACCAGACTTTCAAAAGATATTTACTTGCCTAAAGATGCATGTAAGTGCCTGGTGGAATTTTCAAAAGTTCATGAGCAGGTTAGATGTTTCCCTTTCATGAACTCAAAGGGAATCAAAAAGTAAGTTGGAGTTATAAGCTTACCCTGCTTTAAGCACTTTTGAAAATCCCACTAGGCATCTGTCTGTATCTTTAGGCATGTAAATGCCTCTGATAATTTGGCCCATGGTGAGAGGAAAAGAACTGGAGATTGTACTGAATATTTCTTTTAATTTAATCAGATTAGTTTTGAAATGCAGAACAGGTGCAGATAGATACACTCTCCCTTCCTCCCCTGCCATATCCAGAAAATTCTAGTTTATTTTTCCCTTAATAACAATAAATAAATAAATTAAATAAACAAAATGATGTCTTCTGTGCATTTTAATCTAATTCCAGGTTCCATTCAAATATAGCTTGACGCAAATCCTGACAAATGTGTTTTAGAAAAAAAACAACAACCCCCAAAACAAAAACATTGTTTTGCCATTTTCCAGTGTATTAAAATGTAAATAAGTGAAGAAGTTAAATGTGTAGAGCTAGCAAGAAAAGAGCAGGAAGTGTAGTGCAAAAGATATACTGGGTTGTAAAATTCAAAGTGTTCTAAAGATCATGCCATTTAAAAAGAAAGAAAGTTTCAAAGTTCATGTTTAACCAGGATTTAAATCAATTATTTAAGTCAAGGCTTCCTGTTTTGCTGATCTAAATAACAATTAAAATGCTCCATCTTGCAGTAACCATAGTCTCTAGATAAAACACATATGCAGCCAGGGGAATAAAATATCAATCATCTGCTGCTGTAACACAGACCTCTGCTTCCTATGGAGGTAAAAAAAAAGTCATTACTAGCTGTAGGTAGCTTTAGGGCTTTCACCCCTTTGCCACCTTGATAGCTTTGTAGCAGAGCACCAGCCATGCTGTACAGGTAAGAATGTATTCCTCTTTTTTAATTTAAAGATAGAGCACTTAGAGTTAATACACTGCATGCTTGCTTGGATTGCCGTTAAGTTTATTATACCATGTTAAATTTCGAGGTAGGGTAGGGCACACTACCTCTTCCCCCACCCTCCACCCCTCTAGCCCTTGCAAGAAAAATGGCTTATCTGAAGGCTGACAATGTTATTTTGTGTGGAACAGTGATTTTGATCATGCTGTAGTTGCTCAACTAGTGCATGGCATTCACTGCTTCTCTTATGAAGGAGACTTTTGCAAATAGCATTACAACAAAGAGTTTTATTTCTAGCTAGATATGCCTTTAACTAGTAAAATAAACAGATTAGGCTGTGCCTGGGTGAATTGATACTTGGTAGCCTGTTGGCTTTTACATGAGCCAAAAGTCAGATGTTTGCAGGCAGCAGCAGCAACCACTGGCTAAGTATAAGTCTGGGCCTTGTTAGACCTTATGCTAAGCCAAACAAATGTTAATTGGCTTAGTGTTGTTTGGCTTAGCGGAGGAGTTGCATGGTAAGGTGAAAAACCTGTTCTGAGTGTCCTTCACCCACACAGCTGAGACTTGCCACTAGAGGCTTGGTGAGCAGCAGCAGGACTCGTTTGCCGCTCTTGCTGGGCAGAAAGTGGCCCAGCACTGTGTCAGTTGCAGCGAGACCCTGGGGATCTCCCGTCTCGCTGAAACTGGCACAGTAGTTCTGAACTGAATGCAGGGCTGTCGTGCTTAAGCCCTGGCAGCCCCGCTGTCAGTACAGAGCTGCTGCAGTACTGTGATACCAAGCTGCTTCCTTGGGGCTCTCTGGTCTCATCAAACTCTGGTGGCTCTGTGCTGAGAGCAGGGCTGTCAGGGCGTAAGACTGGTGGCACCGCTCTCAGTACGGAGCCAGGCTGCATCCCTGGAGCTCGTTCACTCTGAGGGGCCCAGTCCTTTTTTCTCTGAAGTTCAGGCAGCACCGCTCCCCTGTGCCCTTGCTGGTGGGATCATAGCCCCCTGTACTGCTGACAGGAGCGGAGCCAGCCTAGGTGGTGGCAGCAGGTACCACAGCTGCTGGGCACTCCAGGGCTGTGTCACTCGCTCTGTCCAACACCCCTGGGGTGTGAGGCATGAGGCACTGTGCCCAGCCCTGCTGTGCCCCAGTGTCTGTACTTGCCCTGAGTCAGGAGGGGCCCGGCATTCTGGGATCCTGGAGGACTTCAACTTGGTCAGATTAGCTGTAGGAAGTGGCCAGATAGTAATGGAACAGGAACAAAATTAGGCAGATTGGAGATAATCCTGCACTGGCATAACTTTAAATCTAATAATGAGTTCTTTAAGCCACTTAAAAGGTGTTAATGTGCAGCCAGTCTAGGGGTTAAGAGCTCCAGAAGGCACCTAAACTTACCATGTAACAAGGCCCTCTCATGCAAGGTTGCCTGCTGGGAAAGGAGATGGAGGAAAGTATTCATCAGACCCCCAAAACCTCTCCCATCCTTGGGGGTCTTTTTCAAGGGTGATGAATGCTATGCTTTGCTCTCTCTGCTCCAAGGTTTGGATACATTCTCTGGATCAGTGGTGCTCACCCTTCCAGCCCCACAGGTTGGATGAGTGGCGCAGGACTGGTCTGCATGTACAGGACCAAATCATCCAGCTCATGTGGTTCCCCACTGGTCCAGAAATTTAATAGGGCTGGGGACTGATGGCAGTGTTAACTGCCATGGCTTTCAAAGCTGTGGCAACTAATGCTGCCACTGTTATCCCTTCTGCCAAATTTCTGGACCTGTGGGGAATGGCCAGATGACACAGTCTCACGGGCCAAATCAGCACTGGGGTCAGAGGCTGAGCATAGTTGCTTTAGACTGTCCCTTCTAGGTGTAAGTGCAGTTGGAGTCGGTGTCTCAGATTAGTGTTAGGAAAAAGCAGCACTCGAGATATTGGGTGAGTTTGTCTTGGTACAAGTCTTGTAGCTCTGTTGAAACTGGTACTGATAGAACTATGACAGTTTATACCAGCGAGGGCCAACTCTTTTGGCAGGTGTGCTACAAAACCTGCCCTGCACCCTCCCTGAGTGCCACTTGAATCCCTTTCCTTTGCCTGTGCTGTTTTCTGCTTCCTTCCCTGTGCCCTCAACCTGATCTGATACTCTGCTTTTTGCTCCCTGGTCTATCTGCCACTGTTTCTTGTCCCCTCCCTGTGCTACTGTGGACCATGTGCCACCCACAGAGGCTTCCTGTGCCACTTGTGGCACCTGTGCTGCAGGTTGGCCACTCCTGGCTTATACTGTCTGATGCTCTGTCCCAAAGTGTTTTATGTAAGGTATGCTGGGGTTGAGTGAGGAAGCACCGGAGGCGGGTGGTGCTCTGAGCTACTTTGCTTGCACAGAGGCAGTCTTAACATTACTGGGGAGTCCCAAGGTACCTTACCTGTCAGCTTTCAGCCTGCCATGGACTTCCACGGACTAGCACTCAAAGGAACACTAGGCCTTTTTTTCTGCTGTGCTTCAGTGGAGATGAGACTAAGAGTGCCTTGTCTGTTCTCTGCCATGAGGGCCTGTTTTGGCTAGCAAGAGTCCTTCCTCCTGTCATCTTAAAATTGAAAATGCAGCACAGCTCCATGTCTCTGTGTCCAAAGTGAGTTGCTGCACATTCCCCCTGAATGCTGTGGGAGTAGAAGCATATGCTTTGGGTCTTTGCTGAATGAGGGCCAGAAATATGCTGCCAGGCCTCCTTTTTCTCAATAGATAGTAAGTGCCAGGTACCTTCACAGCCATAACTGACAGGCTTTTTGGCAGGTATATTTGGTAAATCCTCCTATCAGTTGCAGCTACCTTACACTGCAGTTTAGAGGAGGGAAGCAATTACGTGTTTGCTCTTTGGGATTATATGAGCCATTGATAGCATGCAGTGAAAAGGATGGTAGTGAGCTTGCAAGGCTCAAGTGCAACAGTTTTCTGCTGACCTGATATGCTTGATGTTCCCCAGCTGGCCTGCTTGTGCCTGGCTCAGCCAGAAGTAGGCCACTCACTGTATTGATTTCTTAGAAAGAAGCAGACTGGGTTAGGGTAGTGATTCTCAGCCAGGATGATGGGGCACCCTGGAGTGCCATGAGATCCTTTGAAGGGTACAGAGAGAAGTGAGGTGTGAGGAGATAAGAGCAGATTCAGGCTCTCCCTGCATGGCTGCTTCTTGACTCTACTGCCTGGCTCTTCTGCAAGGAGGTAAGCACTGTAATAAATTAGTCTTTAAAATGGGATGCTGCTCAAGTTATACAGGGGTGCCTTGAATCTAAAAAGCTTGAAAACCACTGGGTTACAAGCTTTTTTGCATGGCATCTCTGTGTTAATGTATCAACCTTGTTTTCTTTTTCCAGAGATCTCTGGGAACACGGAGGACATTCCCTTGGTGCGTTGGAGGCAGCAGTGGCTGGAAAATGGTACTTTGCTTTTCCATATCCACCACCAAGATGGTGCCCCCAGTCTTCCTGGCTTGGACCCCACTGAAGAACCCCAGACAGAGTCAGCGGAAGAAGAGCTAAGGATCCTCCACATCTCAGTCATGGTACGTGCTCTCTTATCTTCAAAGATGTGGTGCCTTTCTCTGGGTGACAGGCATCCTACTTCATTTACATTCAGAGGGATGTGGGACCAGAGTTTTAAATACATTTAGGTGCTTAATATCTCTTGAAATAGGTGAGATTTAGGTGCCTCAGTGCCTTCTGAAATATATGACCTTTATGTTACCATTGTGTTCCTGAAAAATCTCCCTTCTCTATTTTCATACAACATCTAATGTACCTTGTCTGTAAAGAGTTCCCTGATGTGGTGGTAGTGACAGTGATTCACCATTGAGAAAGTTGGTGTCCTTCCTTTTGGGAGCCCCCAAACACCTTACAGAATTAAAATTGGAAATGGTTTCACCCTCTGTTGGAGTCAAGCCATTTTCACGGTGCCATTTCAACTATTTGCAGCAGTGCTCTGTAACAACTTAGGCCAGAGAGCAAAGAGGAATACCACCTCTGGGTAAAACTGCAGGGGCCATTATTCTAGTCTAGATGTCACGACTGAAGAACTGATGTATACCCAGAAACCTCAGAGAGGTTGTTAGAAGTTGCACTGCCTCATGCTTAGTGGCTGATGTGCAATATGCCCCTTTTTATGGGATCTGCTGAGAATTTGTTTCTTGAAAGGAGATCTATTGATTAGCAGCAGGCTATGTTTCCATTAGGGATGTCAATGTTTAAGCGATTAACCGTTTAACTGATAAGCCTAATGATAACTGGTTATTGTTTAGCTGGGGCACAGTCTGGCAGGGAAGGGGGGAAAGGGAAGCCATGTGATGCCTCAGCAGGAACCAGAAGTCAGCAGGGCAGGAGGGAAGGAAGGAGGAGCAAAGGGGGCTAGTACCTGTAGCTAAGCTCTTCACATCCCAGTGCAGCCACTTGCAATCTCCCTATTGCTCGCCACGAGCAGCCTGGGCTCCCAGCAGGCCCTTGCTGCCCCCCATGGAGTCTAGGCTGCTCGCAGCAGGCATTGGGAGGCTGCAAGTGGCTGCATCAGGTCCACAGAGCCTAGCTATTATGTACTAGACCCTCCTCTCCACACCCCCCGCCCCACCTTCCCTTAGCAATTAATCATTTTACTGTTGTAATTACAACAGGTTAAATGGATATTTTTTATCGATATTTATGTGCCTAACTTCCACAGCAGCCATTCCTCTAGTGAGTCTTTCACAGGCAAGCTGCCGAACCTCCGTTTCTTAATCAAAGTTCACTGAAATCCTAAATGCTTTTGCCTTGTCCCGGTATTAAACTTCACATTGCCTGTGGAACGTTTCTCACTTGCTGCTGTTAGTTGGAGGAGGGGGGAGGGCGGGGAGGCAACAGCACCATGGAAATAAGAGGGACTGGCTGAGTTCAGGGTTGTGACCGTTCTGGGAGTCCTAAGAGCACTGGTACTCTGCACTGTGGGGCATACACTGATAGCTAGCTTTGGATTTTCCTCTCTGATTGCCTAGGGGGGTAGACTTATTTTTTCACTGTCCTCTGATGCGTGGGCCCTTGCTTTGTGATCTCTGGCTGCCCCTTTATGCCACCTCTGAGAGCCTGAGGATTGCAAAACTAACCAAACTCTCACCAAAGAATACCCTTACCATAGTGAAGGTTGGCTGGTAGCATAAGTTCATGTGAATACTCTGTGGGTTTAGACATGTGTCTAGGACCCACTGATCCAGCCACATTCAGTAGCCGGACAGCTCTATAGAGAGCCATTGCGTGGTGGAAAAATGAAGTTGTGCATATGTAGACAAGCCCTCAGGACCACTCAGGAAAGTGAATCTGAGCTGACTTTTTAAAAGTGGGCTAGTTCTAAATATGCATGTGGCCATGGGTGACTGGGGCCACCTTAGGGGGGCAAGTGTCCCCCCAGTGACTGGGGGAGGGAGGAGTCCCCCCTGCAGCCAATCTTGCTGACTGGAAGGGTTCCCCCTGCAGCCAGTCTCACTCCTGGAAGCTGTATGTGGACACTTTTCAGATTTCAAGTGGCCTTAATTCAACATATCATAGATTAAATTTGTCCATTCTTATAGTAAACTAAGTGAAATGAAGGCCATGTGAATTATGAATGCATGTCCACACACGTGTTTAATGCAGGTTAACTAATCAACTTGGAAAAAAGTCTATGAAGTCCTCTCTAGACTGTGCCTGTGTGCATAAGCTCTGCTTGCTCTGGTTTCATTTTGGAGACTTATTCAGTCCCCAGGAGCCTCCAGAATCCAGGAGGCAAAGTAGCACTAACCAGTCCCTCTGGGCAGGTCTGAGCTCAGGGTGTCTACAGCCCAAAACTGGAGACATAAAGGGGGAGGCAGACTACTGCATGGTCTATATGGACCAGTGATGTGAGGTTCGATCAAAAGGATTTGAGGAAAATACAGTTTGCCTCCATTTTTATTCTTCTACGGTATCTTAATTCCCAGACATCTCGCTTTTCTCTGCATGATATGCCACCATCCCAGTATGCAGACACTGGTGTTTTTTTGCCACTGCTTTTGGCTCACCACCAGTGAAACCACAGCCGACTAGCTTTGATTTAGCAAGCATGAGTGCAGGTGGCTGTGAATATAATAAGCATGAGCCCCCTGAGTGTGGATTCTCTGTTCCTTCCTCCCTCATCTGCTGCCCTCCTATTCTCTTCTCTGCAGAAGCTCAGGAAAGAATTTCAGGGAAGTCAAAGGAGAAAGGGGAAAATAGATCCATCTGTGAGGGAAGAATGGAAGAATCTGAAGAATTGCACAATTCTTTGCTGGTAGAAGATAATTAGCTGGAGACAATGTGTTGCTGAGGCCAGGGATGGGCTGTTTAATGAAGCCTGCCCTAATGAGAATGTCAATATCTCTTCCAGATTGCAGCCTGAGGGCAGGTTTCTCCTCCATCTTTTCTGCTTGATTAGTCCTGGAGAAAAAAAAAAAGTAAATGGCCAAACCTAACCTTAAACAGTTTAGTCCTTCCCTGGCACCTTCCCCCCATGAGACTCTGTACTGATGGTAAAACATGATCCCTGACACGAGTCGCAGTTTGAACTGGTGAAATCAGGGTGGCTCTGATCTTTCAAAAGGGCAGTATGCTCCCCATTGCTGTGCTAGCTGAACACTATTCTATCTTTACAGGATTTTTAGCCTCACAATGTCCCCCTGAGGAAGGGAAGGATTAATTTGTATTTCACAGTTGAACAGCTGACACACAGGGTCAGGAAAAAGACATGCCCAGGGTAACAGAAGAGCTCTAGGTGAGCTGGGGATGGAATTCATGTGTCCTAAATCCCAGGTCACTGTCACTAGCCACTAGACCATCCCATCACACTAGTCATAGCCTTCTGTGTAGCTGTTTTGCATCATACTAACAAAGTACCTGTTGGGACCTTCCTGGGCCTGATGATTCCTCTTGGCTTTCGTGCATGGCTCCTGTGTTTTACAAGAGCCTTTGTTCCCTTTCCTTGCATGTAGCTCTCTGGAATGGGAGACAGTGTTGTCCAGTTTGCATGTTCTTACTGGTCTGAGGGGAGAATACCTCCAACTTTGACTAAACACAACTTCAGATCACTGGGTGGAGGAGTCGATTTGCCACCTTACAGTAGACAATACTGTGGGTCACTGTTGCTGGAAAGCATTAAAGAAAGGAGAGTCTTCGCCTTGGCCCAGAGAAGAATTTAAGCATATACTTACCAAGTAGCTTCATTGAAGTCAAGGGGTGTGCCTGCGCTGCACAGTAGGATCATAGGAAAATAGGGCTGGAAGCAACCTCATGTGGACCTCAAGGCAGGATTGTCTCAGTCAAGTGTTTGTTTAATCTGCTCTTGAAAATGTCCAGGGATGTGGTGTAGAATGGAGGTACCTAACCTAGCACTGGTTTTGGAAGCAATCCAGCTGTAGCAGCGTAGAGTTTCATGCAGGCTAGATCTGCTTCTCACTTGGAACTAGCTTGGGTATCTCTGCATTGCCCCACAGTGTATGTTGTAGATCTTCCCTGGGACTGTTTTAAGTATTTGAAGTTAAGCCTGAGCTCATCTACTTTGATAGATTGGAGCCTGATTTTGTCCTGCAGTGCAGATGTGCAGAGATCCAGGAGGATAGGTGGAGGGAGGGGGAATTCACAGTACAGACCCGCTGCATGTGCTTTATACTATGATTGAACTGCAAGTCATAGGGTAGCTTGGTTAACTGGACTTCAGTTTAACAGCCTTACTGTATATCAGTATTCTGCACAGTGTTGGCTCTGGATTTAGGACCCAGAGGCCTTGTTTAGAGGCGGGTGGGGAGAGGGGTGGAACCCACCCACCCTCAGACCGACCGTGACCTCTCCATTCGATAACAGTCAAATTTATTGATACGCAGTGATAACAGAAAAGAAGCAATACAAACAGTCAAGCAGTTTTTTATATCTACCAAATCCTAGGGCTGTCATCAGAGTCAAAATACATCTGGCCAGGATGCAGTCTTCACTCTGAGGCTGTCTCTTAGGTGTCATATGTCAGCATGTCAGCGGTCTGGAGGTGAGATGCCAAGGCCCATACTCCTCCCTCCAGTGGGGTGGATGAGACGGGCTGGTGGTATGTCCTCTGTCCATGGTGACCTCGGGGACCCTTCTTGGGGACAAGGGGATCCCTCTCAGGGACCTTCTTGGGGAGAGGGATGGGGAGGGACCCTTTGTTAGTCTCAAGTCTCTGCTTTTGTATTCTCCTTCCCCTCTGATGACTTCTGATGATTTTTGATCCATGGCTATCTCTGGTTGGTTGTCTCTCTGTGGTCACACATCCACATAGGTTATCACATGTGCACATACTAATTGGGTCTTTCCGGGCCTTTTCCTAATTTGGTCTGTTCCCCCAAAACTGGGACTCAGACCCCCCTGCTCTAGGGCTTTGTTAGCTGGTGCCACTTATCTCGTGTTACAGGCAGTGTAGTATATACTTGTTTTGTTCCCAGACTGTTTTTCAGACGATGTGTTCTTGTTGGCCTTGTTGAGTTAGACAGCCTGTCTTTTTCCAGACCCAGACTTTTAGAAATCAGTTAACCCCTGCTGCCCATCCTGAACCATTTGAATGCATATACATATACCTATAAGCCAATTCCCCAAAAGCAAACCTTTAAATACCATTTCTAAGCCAGCACACAGTACAGGGTTTCTCCATAAAAATCCATTTGTTCCTTTTTGGACAGGAAACTTGAGAGCCTGTAGAGTGACGTCAGCATTTAAAACCATCGGAGTCCCAGAAAAGCTAGGGTTACAGTGAGGGACTGATGTTTTAGATTTGAGTGCACACACTCAGCTGAATCAGGTCACAAGTGGAGTGAGAGATGGGCTCTCATTTTCATTTTAGATGGACATTGACACACAGAAGTTTCCAGGTGGGCCTAGAGTGACAACCGGGGAGGCTTTGGGGGTTTTTTGTTTTAAGAGCTAATGATGAGCAGTTGCTTAGCAACAGCGTTCAGCCCTCAGGTTTAGCCAAGGAGAGCGTGTGCTGATGGGTGCAATGTTACATGCATTACACCATGCAGGAGCGTGTGGGAGGGAGTCTGTGGGAGAGCCAGCGCGCGCTTGCCTCACCTGGTTAGAGAACATGTCAGTTATCTTGCTCATGAAGTTTGAATTAATTAATGATCACTAGAGGCTGCTTTAGCTAACAGCCAATGTCTTGGGTTAAGTAAACTCTTGGGTAGAAAGCAAAGGAGTTTCCAGAAAATGGTGATTGCCATGTTAATGGGCAGAACATCTAGTGATTATTATGGTTACACCAAAATATGTAATTAAATATTTAATCTCCCCCCTCCCCCATCCCCTTTCTGGCACTCCCAAGTTAACTCCATCCCCACAGCATCTCTGCATCGGTGTAGGAAGGATTGAGCCTTGTGCCCAGGATCTGGATGTTGGTGTCCACGCTGCATATTTTTATAAGGGAGGAGGTTTCTTCTCAATGAAGCAGCTGTTGTTGCAAGGAGAGGAGGTGGGTCCATAGGCAGCAGAGTCCATCTTTCAAAGCTGCTGGTGAAAGTGAGCTGTGGGTGGATGTTTTAAAACGGTCAGTGCTTGAGCAGTAATCCAAGCAGTCTCTATTAGGGTCTATTAGTTTGGCAATTCCTGTAGCAGCCATTGCACCACTGTCGCAGTACAGTCACTGGGAGGAGATGAAACTGGAACCAGATGTCCTTGGCTTACTGGGCAAAGATGGGACCCCAGAGAGAATCCTTTTTCCTCCTGAAATGATGGAGGGCTGGAGTCTTAACTCCAACTGGTGGAGGACGTGAAGGACATGCAGTTGTTTTGCACTTACATTATCACTGCTTCCCTCAGTTCTGACCCAGCAAGAGGCCTCTACTTCTTGAATATAAAATAGAGAGTCCAAGAGGCTATTCCTCTCATTACACTCTGTCTTTAAACAGGAATGCTTATTAAATAAAATTATTACAGTTAAGGCTGCAAACAGGCAAGTTTCTACACAACTTGTGTTCCAGCTTTGTCTCCCTTTTTTATTTAGCCAGGAGCCAAGTGCTCTTAGTACTTTATGTAGTAGGCAGTGACACCTAGTGTTTGGAACACTTGCTTTAGCATACAAAATGGGATTTTTTTTGCTTTTATCTTTTACTGGACCAACTGCATAGTTGGGAGAGAAGTTAAAAAGCTTTTGGGCTCAAAGTGGGATTTCAGGGATTTCACTGAGAAGAGATGGGATCTGTACCTGAAAACTCTTCTGATATCTGGAATCAAGTGTACAGTTGATCCAATAAAAGATATTACCAACCCCCCTTTCCCCCTCTCCTTGCTTTGTGCATATTTCCTGGACCATCATGGTTACAGCAACACTCCAGTTCCACTATGAGTACACGTATTACTGCCGTAGTGGAGAAGCACTGGAGTACAGTCCCATTACAGTGATGCACCTCACACTAGAGTCTGCAAGGAGGTAGTTCAGAGCCAGTATGGGGAGTGGGGAAATTCTGTATTTTTGGAGTAGTCCTCAGAAGCCAGAGCTGCAAGCTTCATGGGTTGGAGTCATAACAGAACAAAGAATTGGATTCCAGGTGCATCCTTGCCAATGAGCCATTTAGAACTGCACTGACCGGACAGAAATCGAATGCCACATTTAAGCACCATGGAAATGTTTCCCTGCTGTTGTAACACTGCTGTGACTATGAATGGTTGAGAGATTCTGTGGGACTATAAAACTGAACCCAGAGCGACTGCTGTGTCCCAGCTAAGTGCAGTGCCCTCTAAGTGACTGCTCCTTTGCTTAATCTGCTGACTTTTTTAATTTTTGGAAGGAAGGGAGGGTGCATTACATCTCCATTATACTGAGAATGAAAGAGGGTTAAAGCATAATGGCCATTAGAGAACTCTTTGCCAGCTGCTACTTCTGTTGCTCATTCAATAATTCCCTTAATGTTTTGTCCTAATGGAGCAGATTATTATTATTATTTTATTTTATCAAGATCACCTATTGCATAAAGAGGAGGAGGGAGACCAGAGCCAAGAACGGACATCAAGCTGTTAGTTGGCTCTCATGTATTTATTTCTATTCTTGGCAAGCAAGATTAAAAGGACCAGCATGTGCAGCAGACTTCAGCTCTGTCTCTGTGGCTCTCTCCAGCCATCACCCTGAACTGTAGCCTTGTGATTAAAACCACTGGGACTAGGAGATCTCGCAGCAGTTCCTGACCCTGCTGCATAATCTCAGTATGACCCTTGGGAAGTTGTCTCGTTTGTCAGTGCCTCAGTTCCCCATCACTACTCTTTCCACCTTTCATTGATCTTGTCTATTTAAACTAAAGCTTTTTGGCATGAAGGTTGGTTCTTACAATATGTGTGCACAAGTGGCTGATGCAATGGGACCATGATTTTGGCTGGCACATTTTTCTTCTGCTTTACCATTATGTCAGCAGTAACACAGATTGCTCTTTTGGGTTTTTTTTAGCTTGATTTTATTTAATACACACTGAAATTTCTGCAAGACACCCTGAAAATATCTCCCAAAGATTAAGAGTGACAGTGCTCAAGTCAACCAGAAATGAAACTGGGGGGGGGAAGTTGCTCAGCAGAGTATTTGCATATAATAAATCTGATCTTTGCTTTCAGAGACTTAAGAAAATATTAAATCTTCATTAAGTGCATATTTTTCACTTTTAAGTAACTGCTTCAGAGCTGGCACAGCATGTGCCTAGCTATAGCCAGGTCTGTGTTAGGCATGGTGTGTCAGCACAGCTGTCTTTCTATGAAATAGTCGTGTGCTCTTACTGTGGACATGTGTCATGCCATCAAGACTGAGTGTTTTGCTGGTGGATGTTTATTTTAGGCCCCTCCATGAAATGAACATACCAGTATCTTCTCATTGGTATGGCTGTGCCTGCCCTAAAGGCTCTCACTAGCCCACTTCTGCTTGGTAAGGGAGCACAGCCCTTGCTGGCATAGTAATGCCAGCAAAAGTTGGTCTTTTTTTTTTCCTCCTTAAGGTCCTGATTCAGCAAAGTGCTTAAGCCTGTACATAACTTCAGTCTTGTGTTTTTAAGTTTCATTGAAGTCATTGGCCACGAAGCACATACCTCAGTGCTTAACTGAATTGAGGCCATGGTGTCTAAACGCTAAATACAGACTGCAGTCTTATCTGTCTGGGCCAGGGCTCAGCTACGTTGATGAGGTGAGCCTGCACTGTCAGCTGTCTGTTCTGTACCAATAATGTAGATAATACATACACTCTCCAGGGCTGGGAGCTGGACACTGTTCACAGGCATTACAGTTCCTTTAAAAAGATGACTCAATACTGAAATACACCAATGCGATTTATGGACTATTCATTTTTTTGTCTTTTTTTAATAACTTCTTAACTTCCCCTTGAGTCCCAATGTGAGTTTGCAGTGAGAGGAACCTGGGCACATCAGGTGGGGTCATGATCCGTAAGCTGTTTTCCTTATTCTGGTGATTGTAGGCTCTCCCAGCCCAGGCAGGATTGTGACTGCAGACTTCTTATTTTTCTTTCACCGACAACTCCTTCCATTTCAAATGAGCCAAGAAAACAAAAATAGCCACACAATTGCTTGGGCAGCAATGGCACCTAGAGGGAGAAAAAGAGGATTAGATGACTTTGTTCTCATTCGGAAGGCACTTGCCTGCTACTCTGAGTGCTCCACCAAAAGAGAAAAGTGCTATCATCAATACAGCAAAGGATTGGAAATAGATATCCCAGCCTCCCACATATAAGCTAATGGACTCTCCTGCTGCCTACCATGAGCAGACACCATTACTCAAGGGAGGAGTTTTCTTTTCAGGAGCCTTGCATAGAGGTTTGGTATTAGGTCCCAGCTCTCAGGTTATTAGGCTAAAAAATACTAGGACAACTGTAAAATTGATGGCTGCTAGCCATTTCCATGTCTGTGGGTGCAATAGGAGCCCCTTACCAGGGTGGGGCTTCATTTGCAGTGTCCGAAGAGGGGTCCTGCACCATCTACCCCACATTTCCCACCTCCCCTTTGGGCCTCGTAGGGTTCTGTCCAATGAGAGTAAGATGCATTTGGTACCCTGATATTGCTGCTTTGGAACAAAATGTATTGCCGAGTCTTTTTTCCCTGAGCGCAGTAGAAATAAACAGGCAGTTTCCCTGCTCCGCAATCCCCAAGTGTGCTAGGCCAGCACAGCCCTGACGTAAGATGGCACTGTTCCCCGTGAAGAGAGCTCCCACTAGATGCTGTTCCCACCTATGCCGGGGTTAATTTTTGACCCCAAGGGGCCCAAGATGCATGCAAATGTTTTGAGGCTAAATCCCCAGCTGGTACAAATTGTGATACCTCTGTAGGACTCAGCAGGAGCTCTTACAACTAACTTCATCTCAGGATCTGGCCCCAACTTGCTATACATATTTAAATACACAGTGCTGATGGTTGTAAGCTGAGGTTTCCCACTTGCAAAAAAGGGATAATAGTGCTTTATATTCCCCCTTTTTATGCAGAGCTTTGGAATCTGTCCAAACAGCACTTGCAGCCGCTGTTATAGTAATAAACAGGGCAGTTCTCTAACGCTGGGCTGCTGGATTTCCCTGAGCTTTGCCCCTTTCATGGCCTGCTCACAGGAGTGAATTGAGCAGGAGGAGAGCTGAGGGGCCAGGTTGTAAGCCTGGTGGGGCCAGGTTGTAAGCCTAGTGCCTGCTGTTCATGTTGAAGGGTTTCCCACTGACAAAGCAGCTTGTGCCTTACAGCACTGAAAGCTCTACTTTTGCAAGAGAAGAGAGAGCAGGCAGCACCAGTAGTGTTTGTAAGAAAGCATTTGCCCAGAGGCTGTGCTCTCAAATAGATACAGCACCCAAACAGTAATCCTCATATTGGGAGTAATTAAACTTGTTCTAATAGGCTGGGGTGAAAGTTGTGATGTTCCCCTGTTCCCACCTCCTTTTTCCAGCCAGCTAAAACCGATGCAATAAATTGAATTGCTGGCAGGTACTCTGGATCCCCAGTCTACAAACTCTGCCTGCTCCTCTGTTGTCTAATCACCTCCCTGCCTGGCAATCTTG
>NW_017728993.1:62026000-62046723 GCF_001723915.1 Gavialis gangeticus
CCCCTTTGGTTGTTTGTCCCACTTGCTGTTCAGCTACAGTAGCTGGGGGTGTGGCTGTTACTGGGTGCTAATACCTGTTGTTCTGGTCTCCTCTCCAGGGGGGAATGATTGCCTTGCTGCTGTCTATCCTGTGCCTGGTGTTGATCCTCTACACCCGTCGGCGATGGTGCAAACGGCGTCGGGTGCCGCAGCCCCAGAAGAGTGCCAGCGCCGAAGCAGCCAATGAAATCCACTACATCCCCTCTGTCTTGATTGGGGGCCATGGGCGTGAGAGCCTGCGCAATGCCCGTGTGCAGGGGCATAACTCCAGTGGCACCCTGAGCATCCGTGAGACGCCCATCCTGGATGGCTACGAATACGACATCACTGACCTGCGGCACCACCTGCAGCGGGAGTGCATGAATGGTGGTGAGGACTTTGCCAGTCAGGTCACCAGGACCTTGGACTCACTGCAGGGCTGTAATGAGAAGTCCAGCATGGATCTCACACCAGGTGTGTTGGCAGGGGGACACACAATGTGCCCTCAACATACTTCTCTGCTTCTCTCTGTCTGGGCTTGCCCAAGTTCTTTTCCTCTCCCTGTGTAAACAGGGCTGTTGCCAGCCCTGGGTTTTGGGTCATGTAAATGGCACCTCTTTATCCCTTTCCCTGTGCAGGTTTTCAGACCTGACCCTAGAGCCACAGCAAAGACATCGAGGGCAGTCTGTAAAGCCATTCGTTTGTGGTTTTCCAGCATGTGGGGCATCAGTGAGGTGCCCTTGGAGCCCTGTTTGGGGCCCTCCCCATAGGTTAGAGCTCCCTCGAAGCCAGCTGCAGCAGCAGATGGACAGCTATGGGATGTGGCATTGCGGAGAGCACCGGTAGTGCTAAACACAGAGCCAGGCTGTCAACATGGGCACCTATACCAGGACCTTCCTCTCCCTGCACAGACACCTAAGCCAGCGTGCAGATTGGAAAAGGCAGTGTGTGATATTGGCAAATGCAGCTCTCCACCTCAAGCTTCACACCCAGTCCTAGAAGCCTTTGTTCCTTGCGGAGCAAGGCGGGAGGGATGAGAGAGAGACATTTTGAACCTTTATTATAAATAAGTAAATGTTAAAAACAAAAGGTGCAAGTGCAGAAACATGTGCCACCCCTCCCTCCAGGGGCTGAGCAAGAAACACTTGTCAGTCACAAATGCTGGGTCACCAGACTGAAACCCCCAATGAGCGGCAAGAAGTTGTTGTAGACGCAGAAGAACCTAAACTGTTCTGGGAGCTGGGAGGGAACATAGGAAATCCAAGGACAAAGCTTCCAAAGTTGCCAAAGGGGCCTGACAGTCCAACTTATTTTAGCCATCCATGGAAATGGGCCACCCATTTTGTTTGGGCAGCTTGGAAAATCTCAGCCTGTGCTTTGTACCAAGTTATGGTGGCCAAATTAGATCCTGTCTACACAACAGCTTGTAGTAGTGATGTTGCTGGGTCAAGTGTCACTATTGGCACAGGGGCCCCTTGTTTCTGTTGACCTGGTCATACAGATAGATAGCTCTAAGGGCCCATTGGCGGACTCAGCAAGTTGCCTCCAAATAAAGTTGGAGTGTCCAGCCCAATTGCTAGCATTTCTCAAGGAGGAAAGGGTCAGTTCTCTTAACCAACTTCTGGTCTTCCCATGATTGCTTCTCTTCTTCCCTGGTTCCCTGGTGGGGGTCTGGGAAGAAAGATGGCCTAGTCATGAGGGTGGTGGCTTGGAAGCTGGGACATCCAGATTCACTTCCTTGCCTTGCCACTGAAACTCTGAGTGATCTTGAGCAAGTCAGTTAATCTCCCTCTGTGGGACCCCTGGAGGAAGTATGCTGACATTAGGTTCCACCAGATTTACTTGTAATCTGCATTGCCTCTCATGCCATTGACACCAAGGCTATGTTAGTATGGTAGACACAGAAGGAATTCCTTCCCCGCAGGGTAGATCCCTGATGAGGTGTTTCTTCTGCCACAGACTCCTTGCTTGTTGGATTTACTGGTGGTAGCAATGCACTGTTAGAGCCAGATGGCACCAGAGGGCAGGGATCTGTGAGCATGCTGCAGGTTACGATGGAGAGAGGCCACTTTCTGCCCATTTGCACCACCCCATATGCTTTGGAGTTGGAAGAAACCTGCTTCCCCTCCCTGCACGGACCTCATAAGTTTTGCTGGCCAGTCCACCATGTGAGATGTCTCTAGTCCCCGCTCCCAGACTCTTGGAAAGGATGCACATGCTTATTAATGACTTCTCGCTCACCTTTGTTTTTTTTTTTAAAGCCTTGCATTTATTTATTCATTTATTTGTTTTCTTCTGAACGTTTTTGCATGAAATTCTTCCTGTGCAGGAAGCGACAATGCCAAGCTGTCCTTGATGAACAAGT
This sequence comes from Gavialis gangeticus, assembly GCF_001723915.1. NCBI lineage: Eukaryota > Metazoa > Chordata > Crocodylia > Gavialidae > Gavialis > Gavialis gangeticus. The sequence goes on from NW_017728993.1 coordinate 62,028,384, forward strand.
ACAAGGATAACATCATTGCCACCAGCCCTGTGGACACCAATCACCAGCAGGCCACCTTGTTGTCCCACACCTCTAGTAGCCAGCGGAAGCGGATCAATAACAAAACAAGAGGTAACCCTGGGAAGCAATAAGGGAAGGGCATGGACTTCTGTTCATGCAACACAGCTAGATGCTCCTGAGACTTCATTTATGCTGAGGATTTGCCTCCATTTCAGCTGTTGGTGTAACTGTACCAGTATGACCCAACCCAGTGCATTTGCAGCAGTGGAACTTGCCCCAAGAGGCTCTACTAGCACAAATAGTAGTTTTGTTGGGTCATGGTAGGCATCTGCAGAGCAGGGCAGAATTCATGCTTTATAGGGCAGGGAGAGGGGGAGCACTTTGGGTTTCCCATAGCACCTTCTGGCCAGCCACAGCCTGTGTTGGTGATAGTAATGCCAATGTGATAGTCTCAATAATGGTTCTGAAGTTGGGACAAGCATCTGAGTCCTTTGAATGAGCATGGGGAGTTCATCTCAACCCCTTGGATCTACATGCTTGGTCTGTTACTCTCAAGGCTGCCATTTCTCACAGAGCTCATCAGTACTTGCTCTTACCTGGCTAGAAAATGCAGTAGGCACTGTGATGCTTGAACTTCTGGTCCAGACTGGGATCCACAAGTGCACAAGGAGAATGTGAAAAGCTAGCATAACTAAGGAAATAAGGAAGTGTAGCTCTATTGCCCTCCAGTAAGAGGTCTGGCCTGGAGGGAAATGTCCAAGAAATCTTACATTTCTAAATGGGCTATTTCAGAGCCTTTGAAGGGAAGCCCATACATTACTAACCATCCAGAAGGAGAGTGGCTGCAAAAGTAGGACCCCATAGTTGGGGCCAAAGTATGGGAGAATAGGGGGTATCTTTTGTAATGTGGTTGTTTCCTGTTCATAAAATACTAGGGGTGAGAAGCTATGAGCTTGTGGCTTCTTAGCAAGACTCCTTACAGGGAGAGTTCCCAACTCAGCCCATACAATCCCAACAATTCTGTGTAGCCTGGGTTGTCCTGATTTCATTGTCAGGTAATTCCCACTGTCATGAAGAAATGCCTGGGGCTAGGACCTTGTCAGGGTAAAAGGCAAGTTAGGTTGACCAAGTTTATAGTGTGTTTCCAGTGTTTTGTACCTTATTTATTTGTTTTTATTGTGGATTCTGTCTTTTTCTAACTATAGCTGGCTCAGCTTTCCTAAATCCTGAAGGGGATTCTGGGACAGAGGCTGACAATGACCCACAGCTGACGTTTTACACTGACCCATCCCGGAGTCGACGACGCAGTAGAGGTATGTGTTTCGGGTGGGAAGAAGGGAGGCTGTGTGTGTGTGTGAGAGAGGGAGAGGGGAAAAAGAGAGCACAAGAGCACCTGTGTGCACACTATGGTCAGGGGAACAGAGGTGCTGAATCAACAAGAGAAAAGATCCCTGCTGGGCATAGAGTCCTGTTAGAGTTGTTTCTCTGGGTGCATTTTCGTATCTCACTCTCTATCCAGCATGAAGGTTTCAAGAGATAGTGGTAAGTGCTCCTGGCTAAACTCTGGTCATGCCAGAATCAATAGTGAAAATGCTCATTGACTTCATTAGGGCCAGGACTTGGCCTTTATCCTTGCTGCCAACTTGTGCCACTCCCATAAAGCAGCAAAGTCCCCCCTGCAAAATGTTCAGCAGAGAGTTGGAGGTTTTCCCCTTCCTGGGGCAGCTGAGTTCTGTTTTATCTTTAACTTGTTCTTCCTTAGCTGGCTCCATGCTACAAACGTGCAGCCTTGTGGGTTCTTTATAAACCCCAGCTGTGGCTGTGATGTTCCCCCTTCCCCCCACTGAATGCTTTGTGGTGTAGGTCAGGAATCCAAGCCAGAGTGGATTTTCACAATTCAGAAGATGCTTACGCTATCATCTAATCCTTAACCAGTCAGCCAGCTGCATAATGTTATTTGGTAGATCTTCTCAGTAGAGGATGAAATACATTCAAATTTTGCTGCAGGCATCTCCCTGGATTTGTTGTATATTAATGAGTAACATGCTTCAAAGGGTGGCCTCTGTGCCTCTCTGTTTGGCATATTACTGCTGTTGCTTTAATAAAACAATCTCCAGCAGGTAGGGGAAACCAGTTGAAAAAATGCCATTTATTGTCAGTCTGTCATCAGCAATGGGCAATATGCAAGCAGAGAGAAGGCAACAGAGCCTGACTTGAAAGCAGTGAGCAGCGATTATAAGAATCCACCCTTTCTGTATAGATGGGAATATGAAACTGAAACGTCTGAAGTATAATTGACCACACCATCCATAAATAAAATGATAAACACGGTTGTTCTTACATCAGTTTTTTTTATGTCTTGTGCCTCAGCCACAGAAGACCTTCAAAATAGGGATTGAAACCTTGAACTTGATTCAGTATTCTGTGGGAAGGAAAGGAAAAAAAAAAAGCAGGCTTGACTACTCATGGCAGCCTGTTATCTAGGAGTCATGCTACAGCATTGTGCATTAACAGGGATTTCCAAAGAGTGGAAGGCTTTACGATATTAGTCACAGATGCTGCTGCATAAGAGTTTAGCATCTGGGGGTACATCTACATATGTGCCTGCATTTTATGCGCAGCATATTTAGGCACATTAAACTGGGCCCCTGCACACATCTGAACATGCAACTGTGAACAGCAAATTTGCTGCTGTGGGGAGCAGTTCAGTTTAGGGCTGCCTTTGCCCTGCTCTGCCTGTCTGCAGCAGCCAGGGGGAGCTCCAGGCTCCCCCAGATGCTAGCCCAGGGCTGTCAGGGAGTATGGGGGCTCGTCCCGATCTCTGTGGGTAGCTGCCTTCCAACCATGTGGAGATCAAGACCCATCCAACATAGCTGGGAGGCAGTGTCCTTCCCAGCTGAGACAGCTTTCCCAGCCACATGGAAATCTGGATGGATCCTGATCTCCACATGGCTGGGAGGCTGCATCTTGCTGAGCTGGGACAGCTGTCCTTGCTCCCTGTGGCCCCCTGCTGCCTAGGCTGACTGGGAGCAATTTGCTTCCAGTCAGCATGTATGTGTGTACTTTGGTGCATTAGTTTAATGTGCCGATTTCTAGTACCTGTATCTACAGATACTAGAAAATAGTGCATTAGATTAATCTACTATGCAGTAACTGCTGCGTATATGTAGACGCTAATGCTTTACTGTGCATTAGATTATGCATAGTATGTAGACACACCCAGTGGGTAGTTAGAGTACCCTTAAATCATAGGCTGAATTTACCAGTTACACGTGTGCAGCTCCTACCCGAGGAAACTTAACAGCCATGGCACACTCTTCACAATACTTTCCTTTGTCCCCAGTGTCACCTTTGTCTTGCTCAGGTGTTGTATCAGCTACCTATTCTTAACTCTAGAGCTAGTTGTATCCTGGTACTGGACTATCTTGTTGGCAGTGATAGAGTTTTATGTGGGGAATGATGGGTAGAACAATGTGTCATCTATTGTCACTTGAGTCACCGTCATCTAACTAGTTAATTGAATGCTGAGGATGACGATAAGGACCAGAGAGAGAAATGATTCTTGTGAAGATGCAGGTTCCCATTGCTGTCCACTAGGTACATCCCTTTGGGAAGTACTTGGACCATTTTAGTGCCTTACCTGGGACATCTACCACCTTGGTCTTGTGAAACAGCAGTGTCTCATGGTCAGGAATGTCCAGCGCTGCAGAGAATTCCAGGGCTATGAGAACAGATTCTTTCTCCTTTGTGTTTTGATAGGAAATCATCCAGCAGTGCCATTCGAGATGGTTTTACCATCCCGTTCTGGCCTGAATCCAGTTTATGGTGGGTGCAGTATTCTGAGCTTATAATTAGCTTTTGACTAGCTCCTCTGAACCTGCTCAGGAATGGCAGGCTTGAATACTGGGAATTAACTAGCAAGAAAAAATGTATACATAGTAAAATCTAACAGTGTTAGTAGTCCTATATGAAGGAGGAAGGAAAGAGCCCCCCTTTTTAAACACTTTGGCTACTGCAGTTCAGAGTACCTCCTGTTTCTTGTTGTTCTTTCCCAATCCTGGAGAGGTATTATGAATTGAAGTTGGAAGTTTTGTCCTGGGAGTCACCAGATTGTAGCAATTAAAATGTATGGCGAGTCAGAGCTGGAGTATAAATATTTAGGCATATACCTTTGATAAGAAGTCCAAGGAAGTCAGACTGAAGCTTTTCAAGGCAGATCAACTCAGACCTAAGTAAGTTTTCTCTGTGTGACTCCTTCAGATGAGCTATTAAAAGCCAAGGTCCTATTTGCCTTGGACAGTCAAGATCCTGTGGCACCTATTCTCTGGAGCCTAGGAAGTTGCTGTCATTGAGAAACAAATCCAAAGGAAGTCCAGAAAGGTGAAAAAAAATGAAACCTGCATCTGTCTTTTTTTCTGATTGTCTCTGACCTGCTTTAAAGTCAAGTCAGTACAATGCACTGGTATATACAATAGTGTTGTGAAACCTAAACTTTTGTGTAACTAGCCATTGAAGAAGAAAAGAATCATCGTCAGTAAAAATGTTGGAAGTGGGGGCTGAATTCTGCTCTCAGGCTGGTGCATAATTCAAAGTGGCTTCAGAGAATGACTTCACTGGACTTATTCTGGGTTTACAGATTTGCTACTGAGAGAAGCATTTGGACCAGTTTCCTTTTCAGAAGGTTTTGGGGAGGGGAGTGGGAATTGACCCAATGTCTTGGCCTCAAAATGTACCCTCCTCTCACTGGAAGGCAGTGTGCTGTTTGGCCATCTTCCTACTACTGTGTTGTCGACTACACGTGGCACTTGAGGATGAAGTAATGATACCTGGTGTAATTTGTAAAGTGATTTGGGGTGAGCATCATTTATGTAGGTGTGAGGCAGATTTGTGTGTGATTTCTAACTAGCCATTTCCTCCCTAAATCTGGGTCCCATGACATCCTGCGGGATAGCTTCTTTCACATACATGTACTCATGTTACAGGATGCCTCAGAGCAGCTCTCCCACCCCTGAAAGATTCTAATAGCTGTTAGGCCTCAAGTTAAGAAAGTTTTAGGTGGTTTTACCCTCTTTCCCCTACTCCTATTACATCATGGAGTTGCCTTTTTCCCTGCTCAGGTATTGGGCCAAATGTCAGAGAGGGGGCAGGTAAGAGATTACAGGATTCCCAGCTGCTGGAGGATGTGAACAGAAGCTGTCACTCAAAATTTGTAGCTGAGACAGTGACAGAACCAGTTGTAAAAGCTGAATAGGTTTAAGCAGTCCATGGAGCACCTTTAATAATCTTTGGGAGCCTGATGTGTGCAGACTCATGGGCTGATAGCAAGGAATGCTACAGCAAGTGTTTAAGGGCACAGCCACTTTGTTATTAGCATCACTACCTCCCTACCACCCAGGACAGCTCAAGGAAAGCTGCAGGCTCTCTACTTATGATTCCTTTGATCCCAAAGGGGTTTTGGGTGGATAAAGGGATAAGGCTTTGCTTGGGAAGATGGCCTCCTTAGGGTCTTCTCTGCTGCATCCAAAGCTATTGACAAGAAGGTGGGAGCATGTGGAAAGAGAGGGAGTTGGGCATCTCTCAGGACTATATTCTAGTGATGTTGATGTAAGAAGTTGATGCTGTGACTCTGATGCCTCTGCTCTGTATCTCTCTTCTGCTGCTCCAGTGGGCTCACCCAGGAGTCCTGTGAACAAGACCACTCTGACTTTGATCAGTGTCACCAGCTGTGTGATCAGCCTGGTGTGCTCGTCCCACATGAGCTGCCCACTCATTGTCAAGATCACCCTGCATGTTCCTGAGCACCTCATTGCTGATGGTAAGCAAACACCTCCCTCTCTCTTCCTCCCTTCCCTCTCTCCCACTGCTCCTCCCACTGTCTGACTAAGAGGGGAATGGATGAGGGGTTATGCTGAATCAAAAGTGTATGGGCCTGCCAAGCCTCACCTCTGGCATACTGAGTCCCTTCAGGCAAGTGGAACATTATGATGCTGAACAATTGTCATATGGAACTTGATGTGTGTGGAATATCCCAGGAGAGCCTGATCGTTTTGGGAAAGTGGTCTGAAATTATGGGCTGGAGCAGGCCGACTTGCAAAGGCCTCCCTTTCTGGGTCACCACCCCTGGCACAGAGGCTGTATGTGTGAGGAGGTTTATTTCTCTTACAATTTGATTTGAGAAGGACCTAGTTACTGCAATGGGTTTGAGGGGAGTTTCCTGTCTCTGTGATGGTAGTTCCAGCCTTTCCACTCTTTGCTTCTCTTTCAGGAAGCCGCTTTATCCTGCTGGAGGGCAGCCAGCTAGATGCCAGTGACTGGTTGAACCCAGCACAGGTTGTCCTCTTCTCCCAGCAGAACTCCAGCGGGCCCTGGGCATTGGATCTGTGTGCCCGACGACTTTTGGATCCATGTGAACACCAGTGTGACCCAGAAACTGGTATGTAGGATCTGTCTCTCTTGGCCTGAATGGGATCAGTGAGATTAACTACTGGTCATGTATGACAGGTTTGGCCTCTGGGGTCATTTTAAAGGCTACTGATTTGTATCTGAAGAGCACCTTGTGAGTGCAACCAGCTGCATAGTCCAGTGGGCACCTTGCTCTTGTGGATGAAAATTTTGGTATGGACTTGAAGACCTGACCAAGTCTTCCTGATCCTGATCAATAAAGGATCAGGTGCTTGTTTATATTAGATCCCTGGTTATTTTGACAACACTGATAGCTTTCTGTGAGGGATCACTCATTTCTATCCTCTTTCCCACAGTGCTTGTCAAGGGAGGGCTCAGATGTAACAAGACCAGGTCTACCTGTGAGCTGTGAGAAAAGTCCCTATAATCTTTGATTGGTATTTCATGCCACAGAATGAAAAGTAGATTGCTGAGGTCCCAGTGCAAGGCTTTGAACCTTCTCTCTATTGTTCTGCAGGAGGAGGGAAGTGAGGCTTGATTCGGGGCTGTATCTTGCCTTTGTTCCCTTCCATTTCTATACAACTATAGCTGTCATTCAAATAGGTAGAGCTGTAGCCACAGCCTGTAAAGAGGGGGGTACAGTCATTCACCATTTGTGAGTGCAAAAGGAGTATGAACAACATGGATGCAGGTATCCCATCCACGTGGTGCATGAAATTAACCTAGTACACATCATTAACACTGTGCGTAATGCCAACACAAGACTACAGGGATGTAGATCAGGCTACTAGGCCTTGAGGTAGCAGTCAGATGGAGAAATTCAGGACACCTGTAGCTAGCTAAGCTGAGATGCACAGGGCACGGCCACATTACCTCTGTGCTGTTGCTGAGAGCCCTCCTGTGAAGCATGTTCCATCCATTTGCTCCTGCTTTGCATGGGCCACCCCCCCAGCGATGACAGAATTTAACTGTAGCATGGAGCACATGTCTAATGTGGCTCTCAGTCTGTCTTGCCTGGCTGTGCTTCTTGGTATGTGCTCAGGGCTGCCATAAAGCAGTTGTGTTGGCTTATTTCCAGGAGGTAGCATGTGCAGAGCAGAAGCGGGTGAGCGAGCCACACTTCACAGCAGTGTTCTGGGAGCAGCTAGAGGTGGTGTTACTGAGCCCATAGTGTCATGATGAGAGCCAGGTACTTAGGGGAGCTTGGGGATAGGGAGCAAAGAGACTAAGTCTCCCACATTTGGGAGGTGTTCTGGGACAGGAGCTGGCATTTCCTTTTCCCCTTGGCCCCTGCAGCTCCCAATGCTTTGTAGCTCATCACACCGTGGTCCTGTTGCTTGGGGATGTGCCCCATCCTTGGCTGGGAAGCAGCTCTCTCTGCACCTGCCAGTACACTGTAGCCAGCGTTACCTTCCTTCAGGTTGCAACTTGGCTTGAGTACATTAAGGTGTATCAATGTTTTTGGCAGGGGAAGTGGCTGAGGGAAGGTGAATTTTGTCAATCCAATGCATCCCACAGCTGCCTCTGCCAGCTGGGTACAGCCACATGCTACAGCTGCCTTCTATCTCTGGCAAATCCTAACGAGGGACAGTGATAGAAATGCTTTCAGCCTTCCCCCAGGCCAATCTGCCTCTCTGCATAAGAGACCTTTCTGCTGCAAGGTGCTATCCACAGCTGCAGGGACTCTGGCCCAGTGGCTACTATGAAGGAGGGTGCAGTGCCAGAGAGAGCTTAGCTTTCTAAGGTGGGATTTTCAGAAGCTCTCAGTGCTGGCCTGTCTCTGCTCCCATTGGATCAGTGGGATTATTACCAATGATTTAGAGTTCAGCTGCTGATGTCAATGAGAGCTGTGTCAGGTTGTTGCTGACCGCTTTGAAAATCCTACCTTGAGTTCTTTGAGGTGAAGGTGTTTATGAGCAGAATATTGCTGTGGCACAAATGTTTTGTACCAGTAATGGGCCAGAGCCACAGCTGGCGTAAATCAGTGCAGCTCCACCAGAATCTGCTTCATTGAACTTGATGGAACAGGACTGAATTGGAAGGAGCATTGCCCACCTACAGCAGCTGAGGAGATCTGTTTGTCTGCATCTGTCTTTCACCTCTTTGTAAGTCCCAAGTGGTAATGCAGAATATCGGATAATCGCATGCAGTCCACAAGCCATAATGTCAATGGCAGAAATGCAGATAAGGCAACCTCATGTGAGACGCAACCCATCCCTTCCCAGGACAAAGGTGCATCCTCTTTTTGTGGTAACTAGATGTAGCCAGGCCTGAAAGAAAGAGGAATGCTGGACAAATTGGGATCCAGGTTAGGACTTCTTCAGCAGGGCTCCATCACTCAAGGTAGTGTACTTCAAATGAGAGGGAAAAGCTGAGATGTGCTTAAAACAAGTGAATCAACCCATGAGGTGACAGCAGGGAGTTAAGTGCTCCAGTGACTTTGTTCTTGCTGCTGCTTTGTTCTGGGAGAGCCCTTGCTATCTGCAGTAAAAACTTTTTTTAAAGCTCCCTCCATGCTTCTATTCGTTGTCTCCATAATAAACAGAAAGTGTAGGAGTCTGTTTTCATTACCAACCCCCGACTTCCAACACTGTGTTGTATTTTTTTAATCTACTGTCTCACTGAAAAGCATCATCACCCAAGACCACAGGCTGCCTCTGCACTACTGGTCCCTTTGATGTCTACCTATCAAGGGCCAAGGGAGAGAGACTGCATTGTAGTTGAGCAAACTGAGAGCCTAGGGGGGGCCTGAGCCAGACATCCCAGCTTTGCAGGTCCCAGCACTGCTGGGAGGAGGCAGGACCCCCTGCTATTCTGCAGTTGTTTCTGCTCCTTGTTTTTTTCCTTTAGTGAAATCATCCATTCTTATCAAAATGCGCATATGTCTCTCATTGTCCCTAGTGCCTCATCTGGGTTCATTCCCAGTTATTCATTCTCTCACAGTTTGCTTTTGGGTGTGATCTACACTGCAGTAACAAAATCTTACAAAACCTTTCTGTATAAGAAAACAGTGTCACAGTATTTTACCATAAAGCTGGACCAGATTCAAGTCTCAGTGTCCTTACTGTGGTGTGAATCTGGAATACTCCTGCCAGAAGAAGTGTGGATGTGTAAGGGGAGGTGATGTGCATTTTTCTGGTTAATGCTGCAAACATTTTGACAAGTTGGTTATTGTAAGCCTGATCATCACTTGGCATGGACAATGTGCATTGAATTCAGCGGAGCCAGATCACTTGTATCGGCTGAAAGCCTGCCCGTTGGCCTGCTTTTAGTTTTTGTTTTGCCTGTTGACATGAGAGGAGATATAGCATGTAGGATACAAGGTCAGCTGAACTGCGTGTTGCCCTGTGTCCAGTTCACCATTTCTCCACTGAGCCATCAGAGTCCTGAGTGAATATTGTGCTGGGGATTGTTCTGTCTGGAAATTGAAGCCCTCTCTTCATCCATGGACCAGCAGGGGTGGCATTAGCTTCACCTTGCTGCAACTTGCTCCCAGCTTGAGAGAAGCTCTTGGGCTGATGGCAGTTCAGGCTCCATGCCTCATCCCCTCTGAGCAAGCTGCAACCAGGCACACCAAGAATAGGATGTTGCTCACCAGCTTATTTCAGGGAAACACTGAGAAATATGCTCAGTGCTCCCCTGACTCTTGGGAGTGGTTGACTGGGGTTGGGTTTGATCCGTGCAGCAAAGATGCAAGTTTCCATTTTCAAGCGCTGGTCACATCTCCGTATCTCTTTCTAGACATGCTATGCTATCCACAGCCTTTCTCCCCATATTCAAATTAATGAACTGCTCTCCTCTCACTTATGCTGGAGCAACCCCCACTGGGAATAGCTGCAGGTAGAAATCAGCCGCCTCCTCCTTTGTTGTTGTTGCTGATGATATTACACTAGTCTGCAGAATCTCCAGCCAGAATCAGGGGCTCTGTTATGCCAGGTGTATGTGGGGAGCAGCCCATCCCCCAAAGATGCAGTCTAAATCTAGAAAAGAGAGGAGGTGTCTTGTCTCAGTTCTACAGGTCAGGAATTGAAGGACACAGAGGCTAAGTGACTTGGTCAAGGTCACATGAGAAGTCTGTGGCAGAGCAAGGAAATGAACCCTAGTTTTCTGAGTTCTTAACCAGTCTCCCAACTGCAAAGCATCATCTCCTCTTTGTAGGCAGTCAGGCAAATGCTGTGCTGATGCACACCCAGCACAATTTCAGTGAGTTTGCTGTTGCTGCTCCAAGCTTAAGCCACTATCAAATACAGAGCAGTCTCTCCTGTCTGTTCAGTTTGTACCTGCAGACTGTCTTGGACTCTTCCTGTCTTTACAGTTACGACTCACTTCCGTGTTGGATGCCTCTGCTTGCTACAGAATCAGCGTTCCATGCATTCACAACCATCTGTCACAGCAGATGCAGTCCCTCCAACACTCCTTGCTTGGGGAAGCATTAGACATCCATTACAAGGTGGGGGAGTAAAATCCAGAGGCCTTACATATATATCTTATAGGTGCATGGCCCTTTAATAGCAAGAGGTTGCTTTGTCCTTATGGACTTCATACTCTTTGGACAGTATTGACTCTGGGCTATACTCTCTGCTGCCTAACTTATACCCAGAGCAAACTGACTCAGAGTAAGTTTGTGCTGCAATTAGCCATCTAAAAGCAGGGATATGTGAACTGATTCTGATGGAGTATCCAGGGAGAACCTTTGCCCCAAACTCATACTGCACCAGTCCTTCCCACAAAGACTTTGGTGTTTCAGATTCAGCCATGAACAAGGGGTGAAGTTGGCCTCTTGTAGCTGAAGTGGGAATTCAAGGGCATGCACATCTTCCATTCATGGCACTCATTGTTTGTTGGGTAGTTTCCTCTGCACTCCATTCACAGAGAAGACGCACCTATTACACCTCCTAGCTGTAGGTCGTATTTAGTGCCAACTGTAACTGCTTCCCTGACCCCTAGCACCTCCGGTTCCAATCCACAGTCCCAGCCAAGATGGTAGCCATCTAGTAGACTTTTGCATGGAGTTGATTTTATCCAGGTAGTGGAAGTAGTGACACCATTCAAGGTTACCTGACTCTTATAGTATTTGAGGGCTGAATGGGAATAAGGAATCGTGGAAAGGTTATGAGTGAAATAGAATTTTGTACAGTCCATTCTTTATTTTAGTGTGCCATCAATCAGGCATTTTACTTTCATTTAAAATAAATCCAGTGGGAGGAAAATAGTAGCATTAGTATTGCACCAGAATCAGAAAGCTGGCCACGACTTGGATGTCTAAAGATAGGCTCATAAATCCATACCTGGGTTCCTAAGTAATAGCTTGATTGTTTTCAAAAGCACTGGACAGCCGCAAACCAGTCATGTAAGGCAGGCTATTAGACAGAGTGTCTAAATGTCGATTTAGGAATCTAACTTAAGTGTCTAACATTTGAAAATGTTAGCCAAATATTCCCAGAGTTACTGTCACAGGACCATATAAGGTATGTTGTAACATAAGATATAAAGGTGTAAGCCCAATCAGCAGTCGTTACATACACAATCTTAATTTGATCAAAGACAACTTTACTCTTAACTGTGGGTTTCCCTGCCACGTGTACATTAAATTTCTCCATCGTTACGTTGTCTGTAGCATTTTCTTCCAGTAAAGCATTTAAACACATCCGTGGCTTTGGGCCTGTAAGTAATCCCATCACAGTCCTTACAGTTAAGTGTGTGCTTAAATGTTTTGCTGGACTGGGAGTTAAACCAGTTTATAAATAGTAATTAACCAAGAGTCCAGTCAGCCTAGTACACAGCTCAGGGCAGAAGCCCGGAAGGGAGTAAGGGACTTCACCTCTTTGTGCAGCATATATTGGAGTCAGAATGACAACCCAGATTCTCAAGGGAGTGAAAGGACTATGTGCTTTCTGTTGCCCTGGGGAATGCTTCAAAGAGGGCAGGGAAAGGAGGAGAGTAGGCAGTACAGTGGTTCAACTGTCCTTTGTCATTGGCTTTGCGATGGCTGCATGCTGCCCACAAAAGGATGCTCACCATTTGTATGTGTTTCCTCTTATGCCCATCTTCTCTCTTGTGGTTCCTTGACACAGCCCCTCTGGCTGTAGCACAAACATGGGAGATTAAATAGCCCTCCTGTTTGCAATCATTATGTAATTTTCTTAATACTATATTCAAGTGTGTGTGTGCAAGTGAGCGAGTGAGCAAGTGAGCTTTTTTTCCTGCTGCACTACTATTTGTGATATTTGCTGGTTCTCCCTCTTGAAGAAACGGTCTCTGAGCTGGTGAGGGCAAAAGAGCTACTAAGCATGGAAGACTTGCTGTTTGTGTGGAGCTACCAACCTTTAAAGCAGGAGTTGGGGACTGGCACTGACTGCTGTGGTAATTTCTGGGGAAAGGAAAGGTGATCCTCTGATGAGAGTGATGATTCATCTCCTTCCGTGTTGTGGCACCTGCTGTCGATCCCAGGGCAGGGATGAAGGTAATCTGTGCTCTTTGTCCTTCAGATTTTCCTGACACAGGGAACCTGTCTACTGTGAGTGCCACCTCCTTAGCTGGTTTGATTAGGAGGAGAAGATCAGACCCTTGGTTCATCTAGTTCAGCATCCTGCCTCCAGCAGCAGCTGGTACCATTCATACTCCCTTATGTCCTCTTTCTTGTTCTTAGGTGAGTGCCTTTGCTATGAAGGTTACATGAAGGACCCCGTGCACAAACATCTCTGTATCCGGAACGAGTGGGGCACAAACCAGGGGTAAGTCCCATCATCATGAACAGCAAGAATCTCCTGACTGCACAACCAATCCCAGCTATGATGTCCTTATGGAAGAGTTGTCTTGGGCGGGAATTGAACAGCAGTGAGCCTCAGCTGCTTGAGCCAAAGGGCCTGGAAGCAGCAGACTCAGGCTCCTTAATGGGGTCTGGTTACTGGAGGAGAACAAAGAGGACAACTTGGCCAGAGTTTTCTGAGGTTACTTTATTTTGGGTCAATGATTGCCAGCTTTATAAGGCTTTTTACAGACTAACCTCCATGGGAAGGTGGGCTTTATAAAGAGTAGATCTTTTTGGACACATGTGGTGGGCTAAGGGAATGCACTTTTCATTGAAAAATGAACTAAAATTATACTGGAGAAGAGTGTACTCTGGAGCAAGCTGGGTTTAAATTTTGCTGCAAGGGGCTTTTGGTTTCTAGTGACCAGCAGAGTAGAAATACTGCAAAAGTGTAAATGTGTGGTGGGGGAAAGCAGCTCTTTATTGAATTAAATGTGGAAATGAATGATCCATTCAGTATAGAATTCTGTCTGCTCTTCGTGCTTATGTTATGCTCAACGGGCCATATCCTTAGCCAGTGCCAGTTTATACCAGCTGAAGATCTTGTGTGATATGTTTTATGGTACCCGTTAATTTTCAGTGTGCCACAGAGCTTTAGGCTGCATTGTAGAAGTTGTTAGCTGGCTCAAGAACAGCTGGCAGCCAGGAAGAATGGGAGACACTTTGAGAGATTGGCACATTGGCTAGATATTTGTGTGAAAATGATCAGCAGTGAATAAGACTGATTATTTAAATTATCATTGTTAGGTTTCAGAGCAAACAGCCACTGGGTTAATAGGGGCAGCCGACACCTTAGCACTCTCATCCATCATCCAGGATCCAACAGTTTTGTGCTTGCTTTGTTTTGGAATGTTACATTCGCAATCCCACGTGCTAGAAAAATACAAGTTTTAAATGAAAGCTAAGGATTCAGGACTGCAGTTTTAAATTGAAGGGTGGACACTGGGCATAATCTATGGCTGTGGACTCAGGGGGTGTACAGATTGCTGTGTACCATCAAGTGGACCGAAATAAACCTTAAATAACAGGTAATAGCAGCAATGATGCTCTGAATTTAGGGGCAAGGTCCAGTGGCTGGGTTTGTTGTTCTGGCTGGACTTTATGCATTTATCTAACCATAATAATCAAAATGTCTTTCATCCAGTGTGCTTGATACTTAAGCCTCCTAACATCCTAGAGAGAGAGGGAAGGGAGGATTGCTTTGGCCTCACTAGTGAAGATGTGAGCCTAATACCCTCTGCTGAATACAAACAGCACTGTTTTCCTGCCTAAGGTTCTCCTCCGCTAGCTGTGAGCCAAACCCTGAGAGGTGCCCAGCACCTCCAGCTCCTCCCATCAGGACTGGGTCTGTAGCTAAATTTGAATTCTGAATGAATTTTGTCCTGGCTCTAAAGGCTCGTTTGTGTGGCTACATTGCCCTCTAGTGTTAACACAAAGCCTAGAGAGAAGATCAGGATACTGCCCAGTGTCGTGGCTCTTTTAACCCAAGTGATAGCCATGCACGCAGCAGGGGCTGACCGCTCTGAGATCCACCCCTACTGCTGCTGTAGAGTTCCAGGAAGCTGTGAAGTCATTACAGCTTCACCTGCATAGTACCTGTGTGACTCAGTTTTTCTTTCTGTGACTATTCAAGGTAATGCAGGGAGACAGTAGCTGTCTTGGAAACTGCTCCCTGGTCTCCGGAGCTCTGTATTGTGCCACAATGGCAAGGCCATCCTCTCCTCTCTAGCTCAGCTTTCAGTGATGCAAAGCACAGTAATTTTATTTGCAAATGATACCAGGTCTTTCAGATACCAGGCAGAAATAATATAAAGAGGCCTGGAGAGACTCGAACCATGGTCTAGAAAATAACAAAATGAGATGCAGTCAAGTAAAATGCAAACTAATGAGTCTGAGGAAAAATAACTTGCAATGCAGATACTCACAGAGAAGGAGTGCTTTGCAGAGCAGCAGTGCCGAGAGCAAGGCTGGGCTGATTACCTACATCCCGTTACATCAGAGCTAAGAGAGCCCTATTTTCAGATACGCTGATGTGGGCATCTTGCAGCAGCAATGGATGCTGCTCCGGGCAGGTCCAAATTAAGAGCAGAATTTTCAGTGTATTGAGCGCTGCCTAAGCAAGTTGAAAATTGGTTGAATTAGACTCTTGAATCATGTGGGAAAGGATAAGACAGATGCTGTTTGCAGTGCATCTTTTAAGTACTGATAAGCTAAACTGAAAGTTGCCTTGGTTTTCAGACGCAAATTTCCTTGTTTCAATGAGAAGTCCCCATTTTCTGAATGCATTCATTTCTGTTTTTGGAAGCAGCCTCAGTTTTTGGTCCAACAATGTCTGATTCGGGAATGAGGGAATTACCTTTGGGTAGGAAGGCACCAGGTCCTCAACTAGTGGATAATTGCCACAGCTCCCTCAAAATCCAGCAGCTGACACTCTAGTTTGTATGCCCCAGTTCTATTCTTTCAGTTGTTCCTGGATGAATAAATGTATAAGGCACGCTCCTTTTCTCCCTCAGAAGAAGATGGCCACCATTATACAGGGCCCACCAAAAAATAAAAGGTGTGAGCCATCCTCACAGGTCTTGATATAATGTGGCAGTGCAGAAAGGGAGTCCAGGTCCCCAGGCAGGCCCCAGCTAGGTAGCAACTCACACATGTTTTTAGCTAGCCTTCACTTATTGCTGTACTGCTGGATGGCAGATAAATCCTCTCAGAGGAGAGGAGTGATTCTGGTGCCAGCATTCACACCTGGATTACTTCTCTCTCTGCTCAGTGTTGCTCCTGCATACCTCGTGAGACCTGTTGGTCAGGTAATACAATCTGGAAATACTCCGTGCCAGAAAAGTCCTCACTTTGCTACCCTAGGATGGCACTTGGCATGTGTTTTGCTGCTCAAATGCTCAGACACTAGCATTTTTAGTGCAGTTAGCATGTCCTAAGTGTGACGTGCATCCAGGTCCTAATTCTGTCACTCATCCCCTCTCCTATACTCTGTGTGTGTGTGTGTGTGTGTGTGTGTGTGTGTGTGTGTGTGTGTGTGTGTGTGTCCCTGTCCCTGTCCTTGCCTTGGGAATCTTCCAAGGTTTTATCACATCTGTCACTATCACCTTTCTGCTGTTGTTTTTCAATTACTCCTTGTGCCCATTCATTGTCCATATCTGCTCACATCTTTCTGATGTAAAAGGATTTCAGATGTATTGTGTTTCAGTATGTTGCATAAATGTGGGGCCAAAACCCTCAAATATGCTTTCCAATTTTAAAGTTATGCCAAAAAGCTTTGATGTAAGGAGGTAATACCTTGTTCTTGTGTAGGCACCAGAAATGTCATGGGAACCAAGGTGAAGGTCCTCCCAAGCTTAGTTGCCCATAGCATGATTGAGGCACACCTGTTTCTATAGTGAACTGTGTACAAGACAATGTATTGCAAGCCAGACATCCAGCTTGAATGGACCATTTGGAGCTATTGGCATGTGGTTCTTATGGGTGCTGTGAGCAACCTTTAGCAAAAGTTTCAAGTGGGTCTGAAATTTGTGTTTCTGAAGCCATAGCTGAACACCTGAAATGTTCTACTACTCTGTTCTAGTAGTGTAGGTTGTAGCAGAGTTGGTTTAAGGACATAGGCAAACAAGGTTTTTTGGGTAAATCTGATATTGTTTATTAGACCAACTCAAATAGTTGGAAATAATTCTTTTTTGCAAACCTTCGGACACATTCATCAGGCTGAGGAAGCATCTGCAGTTGGTCTGTGCTCTTCCTAGATGGATTGAATAGAAAAGAAGCCAGAGGCTGGTATGCGTGCAAGAAAGTCAGTCGGTGACAATGTAAATAGGAGTCAATGTAAATAGGAGATTGAGCGGGGAGAAGGGAGGTGGAAGGGAGGGGGCTGGGGAATGAATATAACTGGCAAATAGTAGAGGGGTACCTGGGGAGTCAGGTCTTAGGCAGGTTATAATGTGTCATAAATCCAAGGTCTATATTTAGTCCATAATTTTTTGTATCCAGTAGGTTGATGAAGTGAAGCTCGTAGGCTCATTTGTGAAAGGTGTCTTGTAAATTCCCTTTGAAGATTAGAACTGAGGGATTGTAGAGAGAGTGGTTTTCTTGTGAGAAATGTGGGTAATTGGGTATTCTTGTCTTTGATAGATTTCCAGCGTGCGTTCATTCTGGTACGCAGTTGTTCTTTGGTCTCTCCTATGTATTTTCCATCAGGGCATTTACTGCATTGAATGAGATGTATTACATGTCTGGAGCTGTAAGATCCAGGAAAGCTGATGGCTCTGTTGTGGGGTGTAGTAATTGTGGGAGTGGTGGAGATATTGTAGTCAGGTTTTACATTTCTTGTCGTGGCATGTTCTGGATCCATTTGGTGTGTTTTGGGCTGTAGGAAGTTTTCTTCTGGTGATGAGGTTAGCGAGGTTCGGTGCTTGTTTAAAAGCCAGGATGGGTGGTTCTGGGACGGTCTCTTTAAGAATTGGGTCTTTTTCTAGTACTACTGCTCTGTTCTGGCATGGAAGCCGTACACTGCTTGGTAAATAAAGTAATAAAAGCATCTAGGCCCTACTTTCCATATAGCTCCATTTCAAAGGTCTTGAGACTAGTAGTAGCTCTTACAATCATCTGGGTCAGTGGTGCCCAACCTTCCAGCCCCATGGGCTTGG
Organism: Gavialis gangeticus; assembly: GCF_001723915.1. Classification (NCBI taxonomy): domain Eukaryota; kingdom Metazoa; phylum Chordata; order Crocodylia; family Gavialidae; genus Gavialis; species Gavialis gangeticus. The sequence continues at coordinate 62,046,252 of NW_017728993.1, forward strand.
ACGAGTGGCATGGGATCAGTCTACAGGCTGGATTCTGTGCAGGATCAGCACGTGGGGTGCTACTGCACTGTGCACTGGCCTGATCCTGTGTGCTGAGATCCAGCTGTACGCTGGCCCCACCCCATGTACCCAGATCTGGCTGTGCAGCAGTCCAATGTGCTCAGGGCAGGGCCATGTTATCTAGAGGTGCACTGATAGAGATTTTTTTGGGCTGATACTGTTGGCTGATTTTTAATGAGCCATATTGGCTGATTCTGATCCAATTGTCATTATGTGACCCAGCAGCATGGAGGGCAGCATTCAGCTGGTAAGTCTGTTGTCGGGGAAGGAAAGGGCATGGACAAGGCAGACCAAGGTCCCTGTGGTGAGAGAGGGAGTGGGGCTGGTGCTGGGGCAGGCACTGCACAGCTGGGGCAGGATGGGGTATGGGGCGGAGCTTCAGCTCATCCAGGGATGTGGACGGGGGGGGGGG
>NW_017728993.1:62047033-62054706 GCF_001723915.1 Gavialis gangeticus
CACCCCAGGAGGACATGGGGGGCATGTGCTGCCTGGATCCATGCATGGGGTAAGGGTGGACTGCTGCTGTGGACTGGGGCTGGGGGCGGCCAATTTTGGGGTAAATTTTGGGATGGCTGCAGCCCCCATGGCCATTCGCCCAGCTCCGCCACTGCCCACCCTGAGCACAGCCCCAGCCCAACCTCAGCAGCGGAAAGAGCCTGATACCACCCCTGGCCCCAGCCCACAGTGACAGCCTGCCCTCACCCCACACATGGATCTGGGAGGCACATGCTCCCCATGCCTCCCAGGGTGCTTGCAGTGGCAGGAGCCACCCCCTCCCCCCCATCCCCTGGATGAGCTGCAGTTCTGTCCTGTGCCCTGCCCCAGCTGTGCAGAGCTTGCCCCAGCGCCAGCCCCACTCCCTCTCACTGCGGGGGCCTTGGTCTGCCCCCCCCTTGCCCCTTCACCCACAACAGATTTACCAACCGGATGCTGCTCTCCATGTTGTTGGGCTGCACTCCTGGCTGCTTGCGTGTTGCGCTGCATTTGCGTGCATGCACATAGCATTTATTGGTGACATTATCAGCCACATCAGCCAAAAAAAAGCCGATTGCTCATAATGTTAATTTTCCTCTTATTGGTGCACCTCTAATGTCATCCAGTCTGCAGAGCTCCTCACAGGTTCAGAAATTTGGAAGCAATTAATGCTGCCACCACTCCCCTATTGCCAAATTTCTAGACTTGGGAGCCCTGCAGGCCAGATGACACAGTTCCACAGGCTGGAGGTTGAGCACCACTGACCTAGTCCAACTTCCTGGTAGAAGGCTGTAAAAACCTTGTCCTGAATTCCTGTGTCAAGCCCACAAACTGTGTTTGTGCTACAACGGCTCTTTTTGAAAAGGTACCCAGCTTGATGTGAAGACTCTGTTCCTCCTTGGTGCAGTTAGTCATGCATTATCTTAATTCCCACTCTAGGAAGGCCCAGCGTGATAAAGGGCAATGCAGAAAGATGAACCATTTGAAACAGCTTTTGGTGATGATCTTTGGACGTATCTGGACTTGGGCATTAAGGTATCATTTGTAAGGAGAGTTTAAAGGGTTAGTGAATATGTCTGTAGATAGCTACTATATCCAACAGATCAGTAAGTTGCTTATGAGTTATGACACGTGCTGCTCATGTGTGCCGTATGCTTACAAAACTATTAGTCACTTATTAACCTGTTATAGACTTTTTAGAAATGGAAGCCAAAAGAAAGCAGAGTTTGTGTTGGCATAGCTAGAGCAACCAGAACATTGGTTTTAATGCAGGCACTCCAGGACTGTGTGAGCCCCGTCTCATAGTGTAGTCTATCTGTATTGTGGTTTTCATCAAGGTTGCTCTGTGGGTACCAGCATTCCCAGTGTGGACAAAACTTGGCAGGATGGGCAATGACTTCCAAAGGCAGCTTGCTGAGAAGCCAGGACTCTAGAAATGTTGCATTCCCTTTTGTTCTTTTTGCTGAAAACACTTGCCTTCATTTTCTTTCTTTCATCCATGTTAGGCTTCTCCCCCTCCCTTCCCCTCCTCTCCCCTTGCCAAATCCTTTGCAGCCTCTCTCTACTTACTGGGTATCTTCCCTGTAGTGACTCCTTCCCCCACCCAGAAGTCCACCTCTCTCTTCCTATAAATTAGTACCCTTTTGGGTTTCCTGCTTTTCTCCTCCCCTTTTGTGGATGCTTCCCATCCTTCCTGCTTTGGGGTGAAAGGTCCCCAACCATAGTGGTTCTGTCCTTTTCTCTTTCTCTGACTATCAGGGTCTGGATTTCTCTCCTATTCTAGATTTCATCTTATTTTTCCTCTAGCAGGGCTGGTCCCTTCTCACTTGGATCCCTCCTTTCCAATTCTGTTTTGCCTTCTCCCTTCCCAAGTAGTATCATTTTACGCAGGGGTCTGTTGCCATCAGTTCTGGGCTGCTTGTTACCAAGCCTGTCGGTCACAGCTGGGAGCCCATGAGAGACAGGAAACACCTGCAGGCTGAAGAAAAACAGGCTCCCAGCTCCCCTCATGGGAGGAGACCTGAGGAGCCAGGCCCTCGCTGCTCATGTTGAGAAAATTGCTGCCTTAAGAAAATTGAAGATTATTAGGGGGCATGGCAGTGATTCTTGAAATGACCAGTCCTGGCCTATGCTCTCTTGTCAGGCAGGAATCCCAGCCTGCTCAACTCTGCCCTCCGGTGACATCTGAGGACTTCAGTCTTGGGGTGCTCCACGGAGGCTGCTAACAAAGGGGTCTACAGTTGCTCATTGCAGTGGTCGCTTTTGTGCTGCAGATGCTCATCCCAGGAGACCTGGACCAGAACCACCAAACTCCTCCCACATGGGCCATTTGATGGTGATGACTGTGCAGCATATCAGAGCAGGGTTGAGGTTGAGTTCATTGGGGCAGCGTACTGGTGAAGAGATGCTCCATCTCTTATTTAGCATGCTAAAATAAATTGATCTTCTCTTGCTCTGTTCTATCTTAGTGATCCTCTTCTATCCATGCTTGGAGCCCTTTATAAGTCCACCAGAAATTTTTGGCTACTCACAGAGCCTCTGGACAGGATTTGCTAGACATGCTGTCTGTTCTGCTTTGCAGAGGCTCTCTTCCCCCTTCCACCCAGATCCCGTGGGTTGCATTCTCTGTGCTCAGACCTTGTCAATGGTGTTCTGCCCACAAATGTGATTATTCCCTATGAGCTATTCTTTCTCTTACTCTGTGGCTTGTTGCTTGTTCCAGAGAAGCACATTTACCTTCATATGCCCTTCATGTGCCTAGGATTTTCCTTCCCCCCACCCCCACACACACATTCACATTGATGCTGTTTAGTCTCCATGAGGTTCTCTAATGCCAAGCTGAGAGAGATCCAAGTGAAAGTGTTTTGGAGCTTGCAGGGAACTAGGCTTCTCAGAACCAAAATAAATGCAGAATCGCATTATTCAAATGGCATAGAGTCAGAAGTGAAGCAAATCACAGATTAGGTTTGAAGAGCAAGTATTTACCTGAATTATTGCAGGCTGGGTTTCAGAAGGCCTGGCTCTTACTGGCTTGTTACAGGCATCAAGGAAGGTGAATCTAACTAAGGCAAGGTTTGAAGGAGCCAGGAACTGGCTCATGAGGGCTCACACTCCTCTGGTTTCAAAGTTTGGCCCGGTTCCCGTGTTGTATAGCTCAGTTACCTCTGTCCTCAGATGCAGGATCCAGAGCCAGGTACCCTTGGATTGACGAGATACCTTGTCACATGAGACAAATGAGGCTGTTCGGCTTCAGTGTCATTGTTTATTGTTGGCTGCTGAGGGAGGGTGAGTAAGGGCCTTGAAGCCCCTCATGACACTCATCCAGCAGCAGAGAGAGCAGTGTTGTTAGACCCCTGGAGAGAGTCCCATGGTGTCTGTCACGGAGAGTCTTGAAACGGGAAAAGGGGAGAAGGAGGTGATTAAACAAAGAGACAGAATATTACCAATGGAAGAAACAAGGCACATGCGCTAGGAGAGGCATTCTTCCTGTGAGAATTCATTGGCGCTTCCCTTGTCTGGAGGTGCAAGTGCCAATATCAATTACATAACTTTGCCCTTGGCCCAGACTGATGAGATTCAAGTCTCTAAGATAGATGTGGATGAAGCTGGGGGAATTAACATCTGTCTTGCAATTGCCTGTCTCCAGCAATAGCCAGCAATGGATACTTCTGAGGCAGGCAAAAATATCCAATCCATCTGACCAATTATCCAATATTGTAAGCAGAGAAAAACTTTTTTCCTGACTGTTGCAGCAGTTGTCTTCTAACCAAAAGCTGATTGCCCTTTGGCTAGGTGCGCATGCAGCGCCCATAACCATTATGACTGGCCATAACATTTTTCCAGCTCTTCTTATGAATGAAGCTGGTGTGCTTGCTTCTCCCTTCTCCTGAGAACAGCTGTGAACTCCCAGGCTGGTTAAGGCAGCTCCCTTTTAAGTTCTAAATTTAAACAGACATCATTTGAAGCATAGATTTTTGCTCTCATTTCATGGGACAGCTTGAAGAACTAGGACTGGTTGCTCTGCATCGTTATTATTAGTTATTGATATTTCCTTGGCACCTTGAAGTGCCTACCAAGCTTAAGGCTCATGGCCTGGGCAGATACAGAGGCTGTATCTCCACCTTGCTTTGGAGCACTGCCTTTGACTACGTCTCACACAGACACTTCTGCCTGTACAAATGAAACCTGGAACCGAGGTGGTGAAGCTGTATGCAAGGGGCACCCGTGGCTGCCACTCTGAGCATGCAGAGACTGAACATTTGAGACTGGCATCACCACCACATTAATCTGTTTGTTTCAGCAGCCAGGAGTTTATGGGAAGGATACACTAGAGAGCAGTCCTCCCTAGGAGTGGTGGGGGTGTAGTGTAGACCTACTCATGGTCAGAGACAGTCCTGGCCTAGTGGAGCTTCTTAAGTAGAGCAAGCAGACAGAGTGGGAAGACAAACAGAAGACAAAGAGAGGAAGTGACTTGTCTGAGCTCATCCAGGCCCAAAATATGACCTGGCTCTGGCATCCTCAGACAGTCTCCTGCGCACCCAGCCATGCCCTTCATTTATACACAGGCAGTGAAAAGGGTGGGACTTCCTGCTGAAGAGCAAAGCCTCAGGCTGTGAAATGCAGCTGCTCAGTGCTTGCAAGAATCTCCCTAGCAACTCTACTGCAGGCCCCGTTTTACAATTGTTCTGCAAAAGTGAAGCCGAATGTATTTTAAAGGGCAAGGGGCAGGCTGCTATTTTTCAGATAAGTTAGCAAAACTTTACTCCTCTTGTCTAATTACACTGCAGTTAGATTTTCCATGGAAGCCCCATCCTTGGCAGGATGCCCTCTTTGAAGTCATTAGTCTTCACAGCGGGAAGAGAAGATCATCAAAGACTTCGTTTCCCAGCAACCCCTGCTGTGCCGTTACGCGCTGGAGGATTGCAGAAGAGAGTGCATTAAGTCTGATGTTCTCTTTTTCCGGCCCTGAGCAGAGATTTCTTTGAACTGGGGCCTGGGGAGAGAATGCCGCCTCTATCTCAAAACTCTTCTCTGATTTTTTTCATTTTAATACCAATTTAGCAATTAAACCCAATGCAGTGCAGTCGCAGAATGTCATCAGAGGAGCATGGGTAAGTGGAGATGTGGCGGTTACGATGTGTGGAAGATGAAGGAATTCACTAGGGATGCCCCAGAGGTGGCATGATGGTTTGGATGCATGACCCTGCTTTGATGCGTGTATTGAGGTTGAGCAGTACAAATGTGGCAGAGTCCTCAAGATGTTCATCTGCTCTTGCAGGTGCAACACTGTAATTATTCAAGGTGGCAGTTTCCCATTCACTCATCCAAGAACAATGATTTTCTGGCAAGTACTCGTCCTTAGCATTTCAGTCCCTGGCACATTGCTCCAAACTCTTGAGATCTCCAGTACTTCCACCCAATGTGAGCTTTTATAAAGAAATAAAGGCCCATAGCATAGGGAGTGGGAGGTTCTCTATGCCAGGCTATGCAGGGACTTGTTTCTGGGATGTTGGGGGCCTACCAAGACTCCACGCCAGGTTGGTAGAAGTCCACTGCCATCAAACCCCCTTTCTTCCACTACATTTGGAAGCAGCAGTTACTGACCTCGTGACTGTTGCAGCTACCAGGAGCAGAACCAAATGATCACTCTAGCCTAATATACCTAGAGCAAGCAAGTTTCAGTTCACTTCCTTTATATTTTTCTTGTACTTCCTAGCCTGGAGAATGGAGACCTTAAGACTGTGTTCTTAACTCTTCTGTTTTTTTGTTTCCTTTTAACCTCTCTTCGGCTGGAATAGCTCCCATGCATAAGAAGAAAGAAATGCTGGATACAGGAGATGAAAATATGGATAAGGGGAGAAAAAGGGCAGTAAGGAAAATCCCATTGGTGCAGAAACCTCAAAGCCAGTTCAGAACCACCTGCTTGGCCAGGAGAGAATCCGACTAAGAGGCTTTGCTGCTTGTACTTTGTGCCTGTTAAAGATTTGACGTGGCATGATGGAACTGACACATCAAAGAGACTTGCTGAATGGACTGTTTTATCAGTAATGATTTCCTCTGGAATCTGATGGCTGTTACTGCAATTACTGTATATGAATACACTTCTACTTGATGTGTTGTGCCAACAGCTCAACATAAAAAAGTAAGAGGAGTGATCCCCATTTAATGCAGTAAATCTGCACCATCTTTAGGCCAAGGATGAGCAAGGATTGCAGGTAGTTTCATTGGTTTAGGGTGGTTTTTTTTCCATTCTGCTTCCATTTCTTGCTAATTTTGCACTTGGAGACATTTCCTTCAATGGCAGCACTTGTGCTTCGTCAGGCTAGGAGATCTAGACTTTATCCTTACACTTCCCAATGCCTAGATGAACATGACAGAATATGCTTAGCAGAGACATAAAGCAGCTGGGCACTTGAGGCAGCTGCAATGCATGGGGGGCAGGAGCAACTTCTGGCTGCTGCTGTACCACTAGCACACCTATGTGGTCATAGCAGCAGCTGCTATTTTCCTCCCCTCCAAGTCAGTGCACTGCCTGAGCTATGCTACTGATGCTTAGTGCTTCCACATCTTACTTCATGGTGTTAAGGTGAGATACCCTTCATGCAGCATGCCATCATGTCTTTCATAGCATCTGACAAAGTAGGCCACTGCCTGCAAAAGTCCATACCTCCCTGAACCAATTTATCTCTTATACGCCACCTTGCCCTACCTTCTGCATATCCTTCAGTGCGTGGCTCTAAATCATTCATGTGCATTTGAAAATCCTGCTACTCATCATGAATGTCCCAATAAGGCGGTGTGAGTGGCTCTTTCTTTCAGCCATCCATCTTGCGTTTCTCCCCCAAACTTTTGGAAATTTGGGGTCATTTCACGTTTCTTTGAACTTGTCAGATTTTGTTTCAGAAATGGAGAGCAGTTGAGTGATATTTAATTCAGGCTCCTCTTCCTGTGGCTTGGGCCTTCACTATTTATAGGGGCTCTTGAAAGCTTGTCTGCTCTAAGTAGCTCAATACCTGTGCTGCGTTTCACATTTAATGAGAATTTTTACAATTTTGTGATCATTTCTGAAGTCTGGCTGCCACTTTGCACAGCGGTTCCTATAATAGGGCTTCGAATGATTTTTATAATCTATCTCCATCTCATCCAAATTCTCCTTGTGAACATGAAACAACTTGCCACCCGAGCACCTCTCAGAATTTTTTCCAACCCAAGCATAGCTCCATTTTTAAGGGTCAAAGTAGCTGAGTGATGAAGGTGTTATGCAGTGAATCCAGAGGTATGCATTTTGCTCTTGTGCCAAAGACAGAACTCAGTTTCATAGTTTCATAGTTTCTAGGGTCGGAAGGGACCTGAGCAGATCATCCAGTCCGACCCCCTGCCATGGCAGGAAGAGCACTGGGGTCAAATGACCCCAGTGAGGTGGTCATCCAACCTCCTCTTAAAATCCCCCAAGGTGGGAGCCTGCACCACCTCACTTGGAAGCTGGTTCCAGACTCTAGCCGCCCTGACCGTGAAGTAGCGCCTCCTGATGTCCAACTTAAACCTTCCCTCCGCCAGCTTGTGACCGTTGTTCCTGGTCACTCCTTGCGGCGCTCGGGGGAACAGGGACTCCCCCAGCGCCTGCTGATCCCCCCTAACCAGTTTATAACAGGCCA
>NW_017728993.1:62055563-62085586 GCF_001723915.1 Gavialis gangeticus
GGACTTCTTGTTGTCCTTAATCCGGGAAGCCAGCCCCTGTTCCATCTCTGCCTTGGCCTTCCTAACCATCCCCCTACATCCCCGAGCAACTGCTGAATAGTCCTCCTTAGTGATGACCCCTTCTTTCCATTGGGAGTAAGCCTCCTTTTTGGCAAGGAGACATTCCCAGATGTTTTTAGTGAGCCATGGAAATGTTTTTAGTGAGCAACTGAAAATGGGTACCCAGTCACTGAGGCTCTGAAAACTGCTAGATGTGATAATAGCTACATCACTTTCTGCTGTGCTAGTGACCGCAGACGTTGCAGAGTTTTCATTGTGCAGGTCGGATGAACTGCTTAGACTCAGGGTTCTGGACCATGCTTTGGTTTGATGGCAGTGAGATGGCAATCCATCCATGTGGGATTACATCAACCAAGTTCTCAGATCCTCTGTTAACTGCCAAACACAGAAGCTTCTGTTTAATACTTTTTTAAAACGCTGCATAAGTTTTTCTTATCCATGCTGAAGACCAATTTAAGTAATCATTCCTTGGTGTAGCAGGACTGAGGCCCCCGAAGTGACCATGATGACCCCTGATGGCCAAGCACCTCCTGACCCACTCTTACTCTTTGGGGTACCCTCCTGTTTCACCTTTTCTGCCATGCCTTGAAGCAACTAATAAGACTTAGGGAAGTTGTCCCAGGGCCCTGAAATGAGCCTCAGTCCTTCTGCTATTGATTGTCTTGTGTGCCCAGCTGGCATCCATCTTGTTCCTCCAACTCTGAGGCGTGGCCCCCTGGCCCTATCCATTCCTTACAGCACAAGCTGCCTTAAGGGCACTAATCATGGTCTCTGTTCTCCCCTGTAGCCATGCCCGTGCCTTACAAATGTTATTCTGACAACATTCCTGTAGGGGCCTTTGCCTTCTTGGCTTTAGCCACTTTTATTCTGGCTGCAGGGCTCCATCTGTGTCCCACTTGTTCTTGCTTGACTTTCTCAGCCTCAGCCCTTTCTGTATCTCAGGCTCCTGGCCCCAGTTTCTGGGTCTCCGGGGTTTCTGGGCCTAGGCAAGGGTGTTCCCAGGTTACCTTAATCCCCCTGGCATCCTTGGCCCAAGGCAGGGCTGCTTATAGCCTAACCCAGTGTCCTGGCGCCGCTGGCCTAGGCAAGGCTGCTCATGCTTCATCAGCCCCTGGCCCCTTTAGCAGGGCTCAGTCTCTCCCTCCCTCCACCCCTCTCCCACCACCGAGTCCCTGACTTTGCAGGACTACTGTCCCCAGACTCCTAATGGTTTGGGCTTTGGTCCTATGCAGCCCACTAAGTCCTAGACCAGGGCTGGGCAAAATGGCAGATCCAGCTGGCAGCTGGACTCCATTTCCCAGCAGTCTCTGCCCACGTCGCTGTGGCCAGTTTCCATGGAAACCCCAGTAGCAGTGATGCCATGACAGCAGGGGCCAGTGTTTCCATGGAGACTGGCCCCAGCAGCACTGGCAGGGTAGGGAGCTGCTCTGGGGCCAGAGCTGAGATCTTGCAGTGGTGACAATATGGTCCAGAGCTGGGGCAGATGATCTGCTGCCTGCATGTCCCTGCTTGGGGTGTGTGGGCAGTGAATCACAGCTCTGCCGCAGCTCTGGACCATGCTGTCAATGCCACAAGATCCCAGCCCCAGAGCAGTTCCCGCCTAGCTGCCCACCCTGCCAGCGCTGCTGGGGCTGGTCTTCATGGAAACCCTGGCCCTGTGTTGTCATAGCCGCACCACACCTGGGATCTCCATGGAAACTGGCTGCAGTGATGTGGGCAGGAGCTGCTGGGAAATGGAGTCTGCTGTGGGCCAGACATTGCCCACCCCTGTCCTAGACCCTGGAAGGGCTCTATACCAGGTGGCCCTTGGGCATCCCTGTGGCCTCTTATTTGCCCTTTTTTAGGCACACTGGTCCTGTGGCATCAACTTAAATGCATCGCAAATACAAATGATCATTCAGTCAAAAAGTCTCTCCCACTCTGGATGAGTGCCTTCCTGCAAGTGCTAATTCTCTTTGAGTTCTCACCTCCCAGCTCTTATGGGTGGCTAGGGTGCTTGCCCGGCTGCCTCCTGCAGCCCCTCTCTCCCAGGAGATCCATTCCCTGCAGTATGCAGAGTCAGACTGCCCTCCTTGCTCCAGACACTGGGCTTATATGCCTCTCAGCACCACCCCTTCTGGTCACATGTCTCCTCAGTCACCTGCAGGTGTTTCCCCCTTGCTGAATGGCCCACCCCCTGAGCAGCCCTGCACAGCTTGCTTAGCCTGTTGCACTGTCCCCTTAAAGTAACAGGGTTCCAAGTGGATTGAGTCTGGGATCATGATTTTGTTCTCTGTTTGTACAGCACAATGGGTTGCATGATTCAGATTCCTAGTACAATACAAGTGTTGAGCTCTACATTCATAGCTACTGAGGATCACAGCTTGGTAACAAATTTGTGTAGAGGTATTAACATGCCCCCAAAATCTCTCTGCAAAGCCTCATTCAGGATCTTTTTCTTTATTCTGCCACCAGCTTTTTTTGGGTCCTTGTGGCTTAGCTCTCCATGAAAGTGGGCTCAGTTACTACAGTTTAATTTCCACTTGCCATGGGGTAAGAGCAGTGATGCAGATAGGTATAGTGGACTGTTTGAAATGCTGTAAAGCCCACTCCTTTTTTATGTCTCACAAAATTGTTTATAGGGTACTTAAACATATAATTACAAAAATGTTGAAGATTGAGAATTTCTGTACTTAGTAGAGTTTGTCTTATCCCTTATCTCATGTCCAAAACTTACAATACTCTTGGGTTGACACGTAGAGATGGCATTCTGCATTGTTTCATTAGCGTGAAGCCTGCACGTAAATCCTGATTCAAATTCTCTGGATTTATATATTGCTAACTAGCTTGATTTTATTATGGTGATTGTGAGGCTAACTCAGTGTTTTCAGTTAACTCAGTGACATCTAATTTTACCATGCAATGCAGTTTGGTAATATGTTGGGATCCATATCAAAGTAATACGTTACACCCTTAATGTATCCCAATCCCTTAAACACCATCTTATTTTAAAAAAAGAATACCGCTTTAATAGTATTCAGTGTAAATTGCACACCCATTTAATCATCTCAAGTTGCAAATTGCTCTTTAACTTATTAAAACTATTTTGAACCAATCCATTCTATGCTATTTATGTCCCCTTGCAGTTGGTGTTTATACCTGTATATGTGTGTTTAATGAGCTGCATTTCAGATTCTTTAGTGCTTGTTAATATTTCCATTTAGAAAGCAGTCTTCTCTAGATCTGCAAATATTGACTTCTTGCTAGTGAGATCAACTTTTTACAAATAATGTAGTATAACCCAGGGGTTTGCAACATCAGAGTCACTGGATAGGATTGGCGGAGCTGGAGGACTTTACTTATGTCTTTGTCCATGTTGGCATCAGGGCCGGAGAACAAGGAGCTATGCTAAGGCCAGACAGGTTCTCCCTGCCCTCCTGGCTCCAGTCCATAGTTGGGGACTATGCCCATGCTGCTGCAGCTTCTCCCAACCCCTTGCTCCTCAGCTGTGGCATGGGTGCAGCTTCAAGCCAGTGCGGAGCTGTGCCAGGCTTAGGCGTTTTTAAACTATGTCTGTATTGCCACTTCTCTCTTCCTGCCCTCTTCCTTTGGCTGCAGCTAGGGCATAGCTTCCAGCCAGCGCAAAGCTGTGCTTGTGCTGCTGTCAAAGCAGGGAGGAGAAGCAGGCAGAAATGGCAGCAGTGTGGAAGCAGTTTGAAGATGCCTGGTCCTGGTGAAACTCTCCCCCCTCCCGGGGGATGACAGGGTGGAAGAAGCAGTGGCAGTGGAGCTGGTGCAGTTTCCAGCTGCCTGACTTCAGTGTGGGTATGGGGAAAGCCTCTGACACAGAAGTGCCGGGAAAGTCACCCAGCCTGCATTAGGCAGAAGCCAGGTTCTGACCTTCAGCATGTTCTGGATCGCTTTGGGTTTCTTTGGATTTAAAATATTTGTGCCTATGTCACTTTTCCAATGAAAATGCAGTCCATTGCACAGGGAGGCTTTATTTTGGCAAGTCAGTCTGATGTGCTCTTCTGGTGACTGACTGGTCACTAAGTGAGCTGTATTGCAAGTGGAATCAATTGCTTCCCCCCATAGTCAAGCAAAGCGCCACCCATTCTTTCTCATGATCCTTTGAACACTGGACAGTGGGAACACATGCAATTTTGGGGAATTAGGGTGGGGAGCTCTGTCTTCCTCCATCTCCAATGCAGAATATCCTGGGAATAATATCAAACAAGGCATAGTGGAAATGACCTATCATCCATGGTCTAGGACCTAATGAGTCTGGTCAAAAAAATCTCTCTGGAAATGTCTTAGAGGGCCAGCTTTTTGTTCTCCAACTCAAAACACCTCTAACTGGAAGAAGGACGAGTGAGTGGCACAGTGTTAGGGTCAAAGGTTTCTCCTGGGTAGTTGCCAACTGTTTCAGGCAGCAAGACACAGAAAATATCTCTTTACCTTTTCCTGTGTTTGGATGCATTTCCCCACTGAAGTTCTGAAATGTCTTGACAGGCCTCCAACTATTTGTGGTCCCACTGGAAATGAAGAAATTGCTTCTCATCTGTATATCCCAGAGTTTCTTTGTTGCCTTACTTTATGGGTATCTAAGAAACAAGAGTGGTTCCTGACAGTGATGTATTTTGTGTTTTCCAGGAATTCATGGATCCTTAGCCTGTGGGAGGTGTATTCCTGGGAGTACATCTAGGATAGACCCAGTCTTAGGGTAGCTTTTTTTTTTCTTGTGATGGAGATAGTTTACAGATTGGAAGAATTACACTTGCTGAATATTTCTCCTGATTTTACAATTCTATTTATTTTTCCTTCTACTTTTTATTCTTTGTCTAGACAGGACAGCTCATTGACTCCCACAGTTTATTCCGGAGAGAAGAATTTGGAGTTTTGTAACGAATATGTTGTTTTAGTTCAGTTGAGCCATGATTTCTGTCTCTCTTTGCCTCTTGGCTGAGAAGGTGTCTGTCCTCAGATGCCAGGGTGAGCTGAGACACCTGACCTCTCTTCTAATCCATAGGTTTGAGAGAGGTCAACTGTTCTTTTGTTTCTGAAGGACGTAACAAAGGACAAAAGGTCAGGAAGACCCACAGTAGCTGGACAGATTGCAGACTTCATCTTGTGGCCAGAGCAGATGTCTGCATCGAAGATTGTTTCATGGCATCCTTTCAGAGACATGGTAACTTCCTGGGCTCAGAGGGTAGAAACACTGATTTCCTTGAGGCACCATTTGGTAATCTCGTGTCTAAAACTAAAGCCCCCTGCTTTAGTTTGTGGTTTGTGACATCCATTGGCAGCTTGTTGGTTGTGACATCTACTGGCACTTGTGACATTTGCTGTTGCCAGGTGGCATGGGAGAAGAGGTATGACAAGGGAAGATTACCTGTTGTCAGGGTTCTCTCTTCTCCTGTCCTTTATCTTTCCTGCCTCTCCTCAGGATGTGTCACTTTGAGGCCTTTCCTCTCATCTTGCTTTCTCTTACTTTGCTCTGGAAGTCTCTAATTGGAAAGCAGATGAGTGAATTGGCACTTGTAGCCTCTCTGAGTGAGAGATGATTTGCTTTTTGCTGTGATTTCTGTGTCTGGGTAGGATGGGAAAAAAGGTATACCACAAAGAAGTAGAGAAGAGTGATTTTTTTTCCCCAGGAGAGTTAAGCCGGGGTAAACATGGCAGGTGGGCACAGTGGGCTGTGGTATTTGGCCAAGGCTGACTAATGCTGTAGATATCAGCAGCTGGGCCCAGTGAGGCAGGCAAGGGGGCTTTGGCACAAGAGCTGAATGCAGCAGATGGGCTCAGCATGTGGTGCCTATGTCTGGCACTGAGGTGTAATGGACAGCATCTGCGCCAGCACTAGGCAAGACTGGCAGGCACAGCCCATGGCATTGGTACTAAGGCTAGATGAACTAGGCCTTTATTATTGGGGCGGAACAGGTATCTCCAAGTTTGCACAGCAATTTACCCAGTTTTCAGTGGCCTTCTGCATTGTGCTTCACAGGAGGCATGCTAGGTGCAGGGTAGATTGCGGCGAAATGTGATACAGGAGGGGATGCAGGAGATGCTCTTTCATTCCTGAGCAGGAAGCATCTGGTTCTTGAAAGAATTCAGTCTTCTGGGCCAGGCTGCCCCATCCACTGGGGGAAGTGTCCCTTGGCTCTTACCTTTGTTAGCCCAGTCTCCCTTCCTCTGAGGATCTGTGCGGGCCGACCTTATTTAGCATGTTTTCACTAGTGCCTCCTGTGTCAGGCTCTGAGGAAGATGAAATAGTAGGACAAGTTTTGAAGCCTAGTCATGACTGGGAGACTACCAGCACCCAGATTAAAGATTTCCAGGTGTCCCTGAGGTTGGAGAAGGGCCAAGGACTTTTGCAATGCTACCTGAGCTTAGGGGCCATTTTAGCACATGAAAATATAGTTCACCATCAGCAGACTTTTTTAGAATGTATCTCCCAAGCCCCTCTTTGTAACTAGCCAGTCCTTTCTGTGGGCTCCCTCATCTCCCCAGGCATTTGCAAAGTTCCCAGTTTTCAGTTTCAATAACCTAATGGGCATCAGTGAAATATATATATAGGTAGGCTCCTCCTCCTGTTCCATCCCTCCCCCTCCTTCTCTTGCCTTTGTCTTTTTTCTTTTCTATTTGACTTCCTTTTTTCCTTTTGCATTCCCTTACTCTCTCATTCCCTCTGATCCAAATAGACACAGACACACACACAACTAAGATCTGCCAGCTTACAAACAACAGAGGAGCTAGAGACACGGGCATCTGGATGAAGTTACAAGGACAGTACTTCCCCTGCCTAAGTCCCTTTCTTTCCTTTCCATTTTTTTAAATATCTGCTTCTCTCCATTCCCCGCTGCGTCTCTCAGCTTTAGGAGACTGAAGTACAGCCAGATAAAAGCTTCTCCATCTTTCAGATCCTTTCACCAAACTACTCATCTACCCCCTCTTCCCTCTCCCCAGTTCTCCTTTCAGATTTGCAAGCATCCCAGAGAGCAAGTATCTGCATTAGCATTTTTGATAAAGAGTTGGCTGGGAAGGGTAGCAAAGGGACAGAACAGAGAAGGGGGGTGGGGAGAAGGAGCAAAGCAAAAAGCCAGGCTGCAGACAGTGTAAGTGCCCAAATGGAAAGAGCGAAGAAAGGCAGAGGCCTGAGTAGGGCAGTAAAGCAATCTGATAGAGCTGTAAGCACTGCTGGAACAGCTGGGCCATTAGGACACTGTTGGGCTTATTGAGCCCAACCTCACTTGAAGCTGGGGCTGCCAAATGGTTTTTTTCTCTCCTTTCCCACTCTGAGCTTCCATGCATCCGTTATTGTCCGAATTTCAGCCCTGGCTTTTTATACTCCCTTGGCTTGGGGCATGATTTCTGGGACAGATTTTGGCCTTGTAGTGGCCTATTGGTACAAAAGGCATATTGAACCCAGTCCAAAATCTGCTTCCTTCCTTTTTTGTGTCCTTCTGACATCCTATTTAACAGAATTCACAGGCTCATTGGAATTTGACATGGCTGCTCTGCGAGCGCTTCTGCTGTGCCCTCAAACTTGCGACCTCTGGGCTGTCAACCATGGCCACCCTTGTGGAGTCCTATGGTTTGTATTTGAGCTGCGTAACAAAGAAGGCCAGGGGGTAGGCTCTGGCCTGCAGTTCTTGTAGGGAACACCTTGGGGGCTTGGTGTGGGCAGACTTTCCTGTAAATAGTTCTGTAAGCAGGACACCTTTCTGCCCTTCTCACCCGCAGGGGCAGATGGCAGTCTAGGCCTGGCGGGAGGGTACAGAGACTGCTCTCTGATTAGTTCCCCGTGAAATAATGGGTGCCTATAAACGAGCCAGGAGGCTGCTCTGACGTGCTGTAATTACAGTGTGTTGGAGTAGACTCAATAATTGATCAATAATTGAAAGTAGATCTGGGGAACTATCAGCCTGACCTCTATCCTGGGGAAGATCTTGGAAAAAATTATCAAAGAGACCATTCTTGGCAACATCCTGAGGGATAGCATGCGTGTGTTGCTGGTAGGTCTTGCCTGACCAAACTCATCTCCTTCTATGACCAGGTGATCTATCACTTGGACAAGGGAGAAGAGATTGATGTCGTATATCTTGATTTTGAAAAAGCCTTTGATCTGGTATCCCATGATCATCTCATGGAAAAATTGGCCAACCGTGGCCTCAGCTGCATCACAGTCCGCTGGCTGGGGAATTGGCTCTGTGGTCAGACCTAGAGAGTGGTAATCGACGGGAGTCAATCATCGTGGTGCACTGAGACCCGTGGGGTCCCCCAAGGCTCTGTCCGTGGACCTATACTCTTTAATATCTTTATTAATGATGTGGACATTGGTATCAGAAGCAGACTGGCCAAGTTCGCCGATGACACCAAACTTTGGGGTAAAGCGTCTATGCCTGAGGATAGGCTGGTGATCCAGGCTGACCTAGACAGGCTCAGAAAATGGGCAGACTAAAACCTGATTGTGTTCAATGCCAAAAAAATGCAAGTTACTCCACCTTGGGGGAAAAAACCCCCGCAGCATGCTTATAGGCTCGGCAGTGATATGCTTGCTAGCACCATGGCCGAAAGGGGCTTGGGGGTCATGATTGACCGCAATATGAATATGAGCCACCAATGCAATGTTGCAGCTGGTAAGAGAGCAAAACTCTGGCATCCATAGATGCTTCTCAAGCAAATCCCAGGATGTCATACTCCTACTGTACTTGGCCTTGGTGAGGCCGCAGCTGGAGTACTGCATTCAGTTCTGGGCTCCACAATTTAAAAAGGATGTGGAGAAACTTGAGAGTGTCCAGAGGAGAGCCATGCACATGATCAGAGGGCAGGAGAACAGGACCTATGATGAGAGGCTGAGAGCTATGGGACTCTTCAGCCTGAAAAAGCACAGGCTCAGGGGGGACTTGGTGGCTGCCTACAAGTATATAATGGGTGTACATCAGGATCTGGGGGAACACCTGTTCACCAGAGTGCCCCAAGGGATGGCAAAGTCAAACGGTTACAAACTCCTCCAAGACTGTTTCAGGCTGGACATAAGGAAGAACTTCTTTACTGTACAAGCCCCGAAGGCCTGGAACAGACTGCCACCAGATGTGGTGCAAGCACCTACTTTGGACTCCTTTAAGAGACATTTGGATGTTTATCTTGCTGGGATCCTTTGACCCCAGCTGACTTCCTGCCCCTGGGGCAGGGGGCTGGACTCGATGATCTGCCGAGGTCCCTTCCAGCCCTAATGTCTATGAAATCTATGAAATCAAGTCTGCTGGAGAATGGTAATTATCATGCTCCAGCCAGCCTCCGTGTCTTGTGTATCAGTGTGCCCATGGTTCAAAATGACAGTGGGAGCACTTGAACTAAAGCTCATCAAATGAGTTCAGTTCAAGTGCCCCTGCCATCATTTTGAAACGCAGTCAGCGTTGTCCCCAGGGTAAGGTTATAGTTTTGCAACTGTTTTGTTGTAAGTGTGGCTAAGTGGCCTGAGAAGAAAGAGGGAGGCACTGGGGGGACAAAAGATCCTAGGACAGATCAGAGTAAAGTCTGAGTGTGGAAATGCAGTGTGTTGGAGCAAACTCGATTAATCAAGCCTGCTGGAGCATGGAAATTACCATGATCCAGCAGCCTCCTGTGTCATGTGCATCAGCATCACATGCTGAAAAATGGTGATGGGTGCATAAAGTGAGCTTTAGTTCAGAGTGCCCCACTGCCATTTTTCAGTGCAGGGGACCCTGATACACGTGACGATCTGGCGCTTTTAATTAGCTTCTCCCGGACCTTCCACAGCAGATGTAAAAATGCCCACCATTGTGAGGTACTAAGAAAACGCATTTTAGCATGTCTGTCTTAATGTGCATTAACTAAAGAGCAGGCCTGACAATATGCGAATGCGGAGGCTGCTTTGACACGCTGCAATTACAGTGCGTCAGAGCAGACTTGATTAATCAAGTCTGGTGGAGTGTGGCAAGAACTGTCCTCCAGAAGCCTCCCGCGTCTCGTGTAATAGTGTCCCCACACTTGAACATGGCAGTGGGGGTACTTGAACTAAAGCTCATCGAACAAGTTTTAGTTCAGAGGCCTCTGATGCCATTTTTAAGCACAGGAATGCTGATACACAAGATGCTGCAGCGCTTTAATTAGAGCAGCTCTTGGAGCTGCTCTAATTAAAGCACTGCTTCCCCCCACCCTCAGAGCACATGTAAAAGTGCTTGCAGCTTTTAAGTGATGCTTAATGAGCATTAGTCTATTTTAATGTGCATTAACTAAAAGGTACGGGTTTTTTAGTGACACTTTAATGGCTAATGCTCTTTAAAGCATGTGTGTGTGTAGCAGGGTTACCTTTTCAGGACTTGGGTTGAGCCCCAGGCTTGAAGGCCTGCTGTTTGATTCGTGGAGCCTGCCCACCAATCCGGGGGCAGCACAAGGGAAGCAATGCCCCACCCTTTTCCAAAGGGAGGGGGCAAGGAGCAGCTGAATCGGAACTGCGCCAGCCAGGTCCGAGAACTGCGGGGGTGGAGCCCCTTAAGAGTATAAAAGGGGAGCGTGCTCAGCATGCTGGGGAGAGATGATGAGGGACAGCAAGGAGAGAGGAGCTCCAGAGATGGCCATCCTCAGGACCCTGCTTGAGCTTCAGCAGTGTGCCAATCAATGTATGGGGATCAGGCTCTAGGAGCCGCTCAAGGTGGCTTCAGCTTGCAAACCCAGCAAGTGGCTGGGCAGTTGGCGTGCAGATCAGCACACAGAGAACTGGCCCTGGGAGCAGCTTGAGGCTGCTCGGGCCCCACATGGTGCACAGATTGGCACACACAAAGCTGGCCCTGGGAGCAGCTTGCAGCTGCTCAGGCCTCACCTGGTGTGCAGGTCGGCGCACAGAGAACTGCCTCGGAAGCAGCTCGCAGCTGCTCACATTAGCCCCGGCCCTAGGCCGAGTGACCGGAGCCCTGCAGTGTGGCTCCACCTTTAACTAAAAATGCCCCAGTGGGCAGAGCAGGGCCCAGGAAAGAGGAAAACCCCTGGTGTGAGACAGGGGAGTCAGAGCCTGCAAGGGCTTGGCTCCTGCGAGAGAGAGAGAGCCCTAGGTGCCCAGTGCGGGGCGCTGGGCCATCGAGGAGAGCCGAAGGGACCGCTGGGGAGAGGCTGTCATGGGGTCGGCCACCAGGGGATGAGCCTTTACTTCTTCAGAGAGGAAACGTGAGTTACTGGGGAAGCGGGCCCCGCAGGGCTGGCTAACATGGGTGAGGGCCTGCCGCCTCCAGCCTCCATTGCGGGAGGGGTGTGTCCATGTCCCAGGGCCCTAAAGGGGCGGGGCTTCAGGGAAACCCCTCGGGGTGGTGCTGAGAGCACTCTCTACTCTGAGGTTGTTGTGTTAAGAGCTATATAGCTAGGGGTATTCTTTAAGGGGGTTTATATGTTTTAGTGTCTCAATGAGTATATTGGTATTGTTATTTGTGAAGGTTTAAAGAAATATTATTGTTCGTTTACTTGGGTTATGTAGGTTAATATCCCTATGTGTTAATTGTGTTGTATAGGTTGTAAGTTATTTGGTTCAGATTTGGTATTATATGTGAATTGTGGAATATTATATATAGTATTATATGTTAAGCCTTGTAAATATTCTCTTTTATCTTAAGTGTCTGTGTTTATTCTTGTAATAAATTGTACAAAGTTAAGTACTTGGTTTCGGCCTAGCTCTACAGGGAGGGGAGGAAGCCACTCAAGTAACTGACCTCTTCCTCAGCACCCTGCCTGACCACCACCACTGTCATCAGAGGACAGGGCACACCCCCCAGGTGTACCCGGACTACATGTAGATAGGCCCTTAGATCATAAGCTCTTTGCAGGGGAGTGTGTTTGTGTCTGGAGCAGTGCAGTCCTGATCTAGGATTGGGTCCCCTTAGCTCTACTGTGAAGTAAGTAGATACATAAACAATAGTTCCTTTGCCCCCCTTTTAGGCAAAAGGTAATGGCCACTGTCAGGACTAGCTGCCACTTTTTCTTGAATGAAGAAAAAAAATGTCAAGACTTTTTGCTCTAAGGAGAATCAGATTTGTTAGGAAAATGTGTCCTGTTCCTGGACACCCTCTGGCTTGTGCAGAAAAGGAAGCGATTAAAAATTTCAGTATAATTTTCTGAAGTTATTCTGATGCTTTTTGAAATTTCACTAACAAGTTTTGCCCCTGGAGCTTGCGACTGCCCACAGAGAGCAGTTACTCATGGCCACACGGTGTTCCAGGGTTGCGTGACTACCTGCAGTAGATCCCGTATATCACAAAGTAGGGCAGTCTGCTACACTGAGCCCCTGAAGGGTTTCCAGCAAGAACTGCAGGCTAGAGCCCAGCCTGCAGGGACAAGGGCTGTTGGGCTGTTTGATTTTGCCCAGTGCTCTCCCTCACTGACCATTGCTTGGAACATATGAAATGAACTGACTTTTTATTAAATCAACTGCTTACAGAGCTTCACTTCAGCTTTTCCCAGCCTGCAGCTTAACTAGACACTTTAAAGACTGATTCAGAGAGGCATACATTTTCACAGGGGACAGCCTAGCATAGGCTGTTGCCTATGTCAGTTTATGACTCTAAACCAGTTAGTAGTCTCTATGGGCCTTTTCACATGTGGTCCCAATGTGGCGCTGAGCACTTTTAATTAGCAAGCTAATTAAAAGCACCCACGTGTCATGTGTATCAGCAGTGCAGCACGCCTCCGCACTGAGAAAATGGTGGCGGTGTGGTTTGAACTAAAGCACATCAAATGTGTTTTAGTTCAGAGTGCACCACCACCATTTTCTCGGCAGGGAGGTGTGCTACACTGGTGATACACGTGACATGTGAGGCTGCCAGAGCGCATCCATTTATGTGCTCTAACACAATTAATTAATTAATTGAGTTTGCTCTGATGCACTGGATGAGCAGACTCCCTGCGTCTGTGTAAGTGCCCTAAGGTACCACCCTGCCCTGCTCTCTGTCTGAGTTCAGACTCAGAGTGCTAGTAGCTACCTCACTCGGCTCCTAGCCACGTGCATGCAGACTGACTTCCTGGTGCCTTCTCTATATCCTTCTGTTCTGCAGCCCTGGGTTTTTTCTTCGTAGGGGCAGTTATAGGAGATTCTCCATTAAATTACCTCTGTCTTTACCCTGAACACACTTTCCTCTTGCTGGTGTTTTCCCTCCTCCCTTCTAGCCCTTTTCATCAGAGGGGAAAGAACTTGGGTTGGTAGAAAAAAGAAGAAACCTAGAAGAAGTAAAGCAAAAAGGCAGAGATTTCTGGAGACAAAGCTGCTTCTTTCTAACAAAGGAGGACTTGAAATGCTTATTTAGGGAAAAGAGTAGACTAGAGCGCCGGGCATTTCCTGGAGTATGGAGACCAGGGATTTTTCTTTTTTTCCATCAGGTAATGAGTTTCAGATGTTTCTGGCAACCTTTGCTTTGGGCCATTGTCCTTCTAACAAGGTGTGAATGGCAGTCAGGGATGGGATAGCAGGGGGCACTGAAGACCATAATCAAAGTGGGTTGGCAGAGCTCTGGAAGTGGGCGCTTGTCCAGGGTCTGGCACACCCTGTGTGGTTTGTGGCAGCTGTGTCAATCTCTTGCTTTTGCAAGTTTCATATTCACACCTGAGTGTAAGAACTGATGGTAAAAGATGATGGCTGTCATGTCTAGCACAGTTAATCCAGTTTGATCAGTCACCAAGCTGTTGCTGATCAGCCTTTCTTTCTTTTATGAGCTGTAAAACCAAGCAACTGAAATGCCTACTAAGAGCAACAAAAACAGAACAGCATGGAGCCTGCAGTGATCATGAAGAAGGGAAAGAGAAATAATAAAAGGGGGAAGAAAGAGGGAGCAAAACAAAGTCGCAGAACAATGGGAGGCAAAAGACAATGTTTGAAAGACAGAGACATGTAGGGTGATGAAATCTCTGATACTCAGCTCTGAAGCCAAAAAAATACCAAACAAGCAAGATGCATGATGGAACAGTCTGTCTTATTCCTTAGGAGGGCTTCATTGAAGCAGGGACAGAAATAAAACACCTATTACATGGACATATTTACATAGAAAACTTGGGATTGTCCTACCATCTGCTTCCTTAAGAGTGTTCCAAGATGAGTTGCTTCCATAGCAGCTTCCTGCTTCAGCACCATCATTTTATGCCTTTCTGCATCTAGGCGGGTGTTGGCCAAGGACTGACCACGAAGTGTTTTGCTCTACAGGGTACTTAGAGAAGGTGCTAACTGATGGAAATAAAGAATGGGGGATGGCTTATTCATTGATTGATTCATTAGGGTTTGCATATTGAAAGAAGCTTAAGGGAGTGCAAGGATCATATCCCATTCATGTTGGTGGGAGTTAGGCATCTCTCTCCGATAGCATTCCGTTAAAAATCCCAGTCCATGTATTCATTTATTTGAAGATATTACCAGCAACAAGGGATACTCAAACTTCTTTTCCTCCCCTCTCATTTACAGACCTACTCTCCTCCCTTCTGCTGCCAGAGAGGTATGTCCAGAAATTGCAGCAATTTGCCTAGTCAGAAAAGTAAGATGAAAAATGCTTTTACCTGTTCAGCACCAAGTTCAGGCAAATTAGCACTGTGTTCCTCCTCACTGAAAGATTTGATGGGCCTAGATACAGATGTTTCTTTGTACCCCTCCAAGCTGTTGGGCCTTTTTGGCTGTCCAGCGTTGGAAAGTCCGCATTGCAGCTGCCCACTCTGTGGATAAACAGAAGAATCCAGGCTTTAAGGCTGTCAGTCCAGCACTTTCACAGATTTAAATTCACTCAAAGTAAAGTGTGGCTTTTATAATGGTTTCCCAGCCTGTATTTCTATGGAACAATACCAGGCCTTGCCTTTTGTTCCCTCTCTGGTGCACTCCTGAGAAGGAAAAATAAAGACCATCTGTGGGAGTATTGACATCTCGTAGATGGTGAAGTATTCAGGGTGCCAATGAGACACGCAGAATGCATTCCTTTAGTTCTAAAGCTCACCTTCCTTATTCAAGCCAATCTGATCTATGGGTTGAATGGAATGCTCTAGTTCTACGACTCTTGATAAATATCCTATTGTGGCCCAGTAAGGAAATTAGATGGAGGTGTATAATCCTGCAATCAGAATTTTTTTTTATTGCTGCTAAAAAGACCCAACAACTTCAGATTAGAAATTAAAGGCTTTGCACAATAGAGCTGAAATTGCCCCCAGAGAAATTCCTTGAGTTTTGTCTCCTACAAAGCACTTATTTAGCATCTATCAGGGAAAACATTTATCCATGTTTAGTGTTCTTAGTTGCATTCAGGGCTAACATGATGAAGCAGATTGGAAATCTCAGTCCAGCTCCAAGCTCACTTCTCTCGGACGTGATTCCTAACTGAAGGGTATTGGAATAAGAGCGGAGATGTGAGGCTGGGAACCTGATCCAGAATCCATTGGAGGTGACTCCTGCTGCTTCCTCTAATCCAGGGGTGTCAAACTTGCATCCTGTGAACCAGATCTGTCCTGCAGAGCCACCCCATATAGCTCACTGAACTACTGGTGGGCCAGGAGATTTTGGGGCGGGGGGCATGGGTAGCTGAGATGGGGCCTACACTCCACTGTACATGACCCATGGTGATAGATGGGCAAGCAAGGGCTGTGCTAACACAGCTGCACTTGCCCAGCAGCTACTTACCCCATAACAATTTTAGCTTGTACTGCCTCTGCTGAGGCAAATCGATGTTAGGTCCATAGCTGCTTACCTCACTGCAGTCACCATTTGCCCCATAGGTCTGGCCCATGAGGAGCTGTGCAACCCAAATCCAGTTTAGGACATTGGATGAATTTAATACCTCTTCTCTAGTGTAAAAATCAGGTATACTGTGGTGGAGGTCATCATCATCAGAAAGGCTTGCTGCCCTGATGCTGCTTCTTCCCAGGTCTGGGGATGCTCTGCAGGTTCTCCAAAGGCTGGTCTGATTTGTAGGAGACAGATAGGTTGGTTTTCTGTCCCTGGAGGTGATCTGTGCTTCCTGTGTTTGGCGATCCGGGACACCATCCACAATCCAAGATGTCTTTCAATGGGTTGGCCAGTGACTCCACCTAGTTCAGTAGCACTGCAGGGGGAGATGCATCCACATGCCGTTAATGGCTTGTCATCCCATTGAGTGCTTGTCTGTCAAGCCATATAATCTATTAAAGTATCGTAGGAATGGGATATAAGGACTTAGACTTAGACTGAGCCTGTGTTCATGCCACAGGGTAGGATAGATCCTTGGGAGACATTTCTTGTGTGCTTTGACCAGGCCATTTTACTGTCCAAAGGATTAGTTTTTCTTTCACTTCCCTTGAGAGACTATAGCAGGTTTCAAAGACCCCACTGTCAAGAAGGCTTTCTTGTTATTAATCCATTTTTTCCCTTTTTTCTGTCCTTAATTTAACTTCTTCTGCCAGCCTGAATAATTCTTCTGCATGTTTGTGTTTACACTTCCTCCTAATCTGTTTACTGCTATTATATCCTCCCTTACTGACGTTTAGCCAAGATACATCTATCTAACTCTTTTTAATCTTGATTCCTAAATCCATGTGTTCAGTCCCTTATTATTATTTTTTTTAGAGGTGCACCAATATATCGGTCGCATATCGGAATGGCACCAATAAAAGGAAAATTAACATTATCGGCTATCAGTTTTTTTTGGCCAGTGTAGCCAATAATGTTACCAATAAATATAGTATGCATTGGCGATGTGTAGGGGGTGCATTCAGGTGCACGTGCACCCCGTGAGATCGGCTGTGCACCCCCTGGAAGTGCCAGCCACAGAACTGGAAGTGCTGGCAGAAATGTACTTCCAGTTTTGCTGCTGGCTCAGCTATAGTATGCCCCCTGGCTGGGGCCCCCAGATACCATGTGTATGTGCACAGCCACCATGTACATGACCAGAAATGCAGCTAGGCAGCGTGCAGAGCAGCACCCTGCAGGTAAGTCAGTGAAGGGAAGAGGCTTGGGGGAGATAAGGGGTGTTGGGGGGCAGATCAAGGCCCCCACAGTGAGGGAGGGAGGGGGGCAAGGGCTGGGGCTGGGGGTGCTGCTCAGCCAGGGCAGTGAATGGGACCCTGGGGCTGGGGTGGGGAGCAGGACAGAGCCACAGGTGGCTCATCCAGGGGGCACAGGATGTGTGGGGAGGGGGGTTGGGTCCCTGCTGCTCCATGCACCCCTGGGGGAGGAATGGGGGTGTGTGTGTATGTGTGCCCCCCCCGATTTGTGCATGGAACAGGCGGTGGGCTTGGGGTCAGGGGCAGTGCCAGCCTCTTCCTGGTGGCGGGGCTGAGCCGGGGCTGGGCTACACACTCCTGGCCTGAGGGACTGCAGTGAAGCCTCGCTTCAGAAACTCCCGAGCCCCGTCTGTGATGATGCTAGTGTGATCTGAGCCTTAGAAGAGATGCACAGGGCTGGCAGATCCCTGCACAGCACAGCACAGCACAACACCCCCAGATGCCCTGTCATCCTCTGTCAGCAGGGAGAAGTGGATCCCCCCAAGTCATGTTGCAGGTCCTAACTTGCCCTGCACTGGCAAGAGCTGGGGTATGGGCTGGGTGATCCTGGCTCATCACTGCTCTCCCTTGGCTGAGTTCCTTGAGAGGCAGAGCAACCTCGAGACACAGAGGATGGTGCTCACTGAGAGCTGGCCCCAGAGACTGGAGCAGGGTCCAAGGCTGCTAAGTGGGCAGATGCCTCCTTACTTTTCTTGATGATGGACTGATCCAGAAAGTTCATCCTGACCTCCTCCACTGCCTGCAAGCAAAGTGAGGAGAGACAGCAAGGTGCTGCTGCTGCTTGGGCACTTTGCATCACCCCAAGTCAGTGCTGTCAAGCTGGGCTGTGACCCTGAGCTCAGCATGGCCAGGAGCTATCCCTCACTCCAGGACAGCTCCTCCCACTCCCTGGAGCTTGACAGATGTGGCCCCCTGCTGCCTGAGCTGACAAGGAGCAAATTGCTCCCAGCCAGTGTCTACATGTGCACTATGCCGCATTAAACTAATGCGCCATTTTCTAGTACTTGTCTCTGTCAGCACCAGCAAATGGCATATTAGACTAATCTAATACATATTAAGTGCATGTGTAGATGGTGACACTTTCCTTAAAGTGTCTCGTATAGACATATCCTCTGTGAACACAGTTCTGAATTGCACAGGGTTGTTTGGTTTTTTACCAGTCTGCTCAGTTTATGTGGATAGCAGATTTGAATCCACATTCTTCAGTTATATATCATATGGATCCCACTGTAGAGATGCATGCATTCCCTGTCCACAAGGTTAGATTTTAGTTATCTCATCCCTTATGGGATGGGGCATGGGTGCTGTCCATCATTTCCTGCCTAGATCCTATAGGACTGAGAGGTTGGATTCTGGGTTTCTAGCCTGCTGTTTCTCTCCAGGCTTCTCTTCTAGATTAATTTAGTAAATAAAACCTACTTCACCATCCTTAATTCTTGAGTTTTTTGGATACCCCTTCTCTCTCCCCTTGCCCATCAAGAAAAAAAAAATGTGCAGTGCACCTCGCACCTGTCACTGGAATAAGTGGCTCCCTGATGTTTGGCAGGAATGCCTACTCTTTATCTTCAGTGAGCAGCTCTGGAGCCATTATGGGAGCTTCCTCTACCAAGGCACCACCGCAGTAGAATCACCTGGTATTGAACGATGCCAGCCACAGCGGGGCCAGTATCCTTTATGATGTCACCCCAGATGCCCTGGTGCTATAAGGGACAGTCATCTCAAGTCTCTTGCAAGAGATCTCCCTGCCATAAGTCCAGAAAGAGGGGAGTTTGCTCTTCCTCTCTATCCAAACCACTGATAGTAAGTATATCCTTTGCCAGCACCCACAGAACTGTGAACAGGGGAGGAAAGGCAGCATACCTGGTCTGCACCAGGGTGGAGAGTCATCCTCATGGGGCTGCCATGCCTGCTTCTGCCCTGACTCAGGTTCAGGTCCACCCAGGTTCAGGATTGGTAGATATGGCATTGCAGGAAAAATCAAAATTGAGGAAAAGTGCCCCTGCAGACCAGGACTCTAGAAGCCCACACCCCTTGGAGGCAAAGAGCCAAGCCATGTGCCTCATTGCAACTCCATGCAGCAAACTACAGGAATTCTCTGCAAAACAATATTTCCTGACTCAGAAGGGGAGGAGTTAGGAGGGCTTATATTGCCACTTCGACTAGGAGAGTAAGAGAGCATCAGGCACTTGTTATTTGAACACCCATGCTGGATATTTTATAGGGACAATACGTTATTCATTGTTCATACCTTAAAATAGTCTCAGATTTTGATCTAAACCAGCGATAAATCTATATATTTTCCACAAATCACCACACTTGGCTCTGCAAGAAAAAAATACTCACAGTAGAGGTACCCAGGATTTTGCTTCATTATATTGACAAGACCAAACCATTTGGCTCAACCCCTTCTCTGTTTGTAGCCATAAATGAGCCTTCTAAAGGTCAAGGCATCTCTTCACAAAGAATATTGAAATCAATAACACAGTGTGTGCTGCTATGTTACTCCTCCTTGAACATCAAGGCTGTTTCTGCCAGAGCACAAATACTTTTGTGGGGTGCCTTTGAGCATCTGCTAGCCAGGAATTTTAATGAAAGAGATTTATGCTCTAACTGGGACATCTTTCTTTATTGCTTATGTGCTTTTTCCCCTCTTTGGAGAGTCCAGACATTTTGAAGAAGCAATACTGTGAGGGATACATGGTGATGTAAGTTTTGGGGGGAATAGAGCTGTGCTTGTGGCAATTGATTCTTTGTTTCAGTTGAATGAGCAAACTGCAAAACAATCTATAAAGAAAAAAATACATTTTTGGGAGAGCTAAAATGTGAATTCTCAATTTTATGTCAAAATGAAAAGTCAAGCATATGCTTAAGGAAATATTGCTTTAGCTTTCTAGTTTGGGATTTTTTAAATTTAAAGTTTAACTACAAGATGGTCTTGCAAAATGAAACACTGAAAGATTTTGTTTTAGAAATATTGGAATGAAAAGATTTTATTGGGGGGGAGGGGCGGATTTTATGGGGGATTTTTTTACCCCAAACAATTGGAATTTGTCACACATTCCCAAAACGTTTTGGCTGGCCCAAATCTATTTATTTTCATCAACAAGAAAATGTGTCATTTAAAATGTTTTTCCCCTTTTCTATTTGGGCTAATGGGTGGGAAGCAAAAAAGCTGGGACTATGCTGCTGTGCAACCGTGATTGCAGAGCATGGTCTGTTAGTGGAGAGAAAGTTCTAAATGATTCCTCAAATGTGCTGGTGTTTTGCCTGCAGTACAGTAAAATGGAAGATGGCACAGAGAATGCCACTTGAGCCGCCCCCCGCCTCATTTTAAACTGCTTAGTCATACAAGATAAAAAGACATGCAATTAAATTAAAGTCTTTGGGGCTCCAGGCAGGCACAAGGGTTTGCCTGCTCAAAGCTGCTGGCTAGATCATAGATTCATAGATGTTAGGGTCAGAAGGGACCTCAATAGATCATCGAGTCTGACCCCCTGCATAGGCAGGAAAGAGTGCTGGGTTCAGATGACCCCAGCCAGATGCCTATCTAACCTCCTCTTGAAGAACACCTTCAAGAGCAAATTGGATGCTTATCTTGCTGGGATCCTATGACCCCAGCTGACTTCCTGCCCTTTGGGCGGGGGGCTGGACTTGATGATCTTCCGAGGTCCCTTCCAGCCCTAACGTCTATGAAGTCTATTAAATCTATGAAATCCCCAGGGTACGGGAGAGCACCACTTCCCTTGGGACCACATTCCAGATTTTGGCCACTCTAACTGTGAAGAAGTTCTTCCTAATGTCCAGTCTAGATCTGCTCTCTGCTGTCAGAAGAAGGGGTTCAGTTTAGGTCAGTGTTGGGATGGGATACAGACAGCAAAAGCCCAGCATAGGTAGGTGTCTTTCCTGGAAGTGCATGTCAATCAAGTCAAGTCAAGTCAGTCCTGAGGCCGCTGTGACCATTGGGTCACTTTAGATGCTGTAACGACTCTCCTCCACTCTGCTAGCTTTGTGCACTCTGTCAACTGAAGCCCCATCCAGTGCTTGATACTGGTTCCCCAGCTCTTCTTGGATCTGCCTTTTTTTCTCTTTTCCTCCACAGCACCCTGCATTATGGTGTTGGTCAATCAGTGTTCCACAGTGGTGCAAGAAGACATTGTAGGGTGCTGATGTGCTCTGTTAAAGAGGAGCTCCCGGAGTGACTGCATTTCATTAACAAGGAAGTGACCTGTGGGCGTACAAAGAGTACACCTCAGACTATAATTGTGATCTTGAAGCCATCAGATGCGGATGTCACAGCTGGTATTCATAGCTGCACATGAGGACACTTTGACCTGCATTGCACAATGCAATGCATAAGTTTTTATTTATGCATGTATTTATTTTCCATCTAGGCCTTGGCCGTACACAATATTCCAGCGCGGATTTGACTTGGTACTGGGAGAGCAGCCTTCTGATAAGATATTTAGGTAAGTTTGTTTGGTTTTTTTAAGGGTCCCTAGCCAGATTCCCTGGGCCAGCATCAGTCTTGCCATCCAACAATAGATCCCCTTCCTTGTTTCTGTGCGATTCTGTGATGCTGTGGAAACATTAGAAGGAGAGAGCTGCTTGGCCAAATGTGAATAGCATTGTGGTCTGTTTTGACTGGACTAATGGATCTTCTTCAGCCACATCAAAGTTGCTTTGTTAAAAACACTAATGCACTGACTGAAGTGAGATATTATGGGGGTACCTACGTATGTCTCCAGTTGAAGGTAGGCAGGATGTGGTCTGGGGTAGAGCTGATTAGGTTTGCACATGCAGCTGTTCTGCTCATGCATTATTCCTTTTTTACTGTCCTATCTGGGCCCTGCCTTTGTAGCTCTGAAAAATTCATGCTTCTGTTTCCCTAGTACATGGTTGCACAAGTGTTTTTTCTTGTGCTGAGGAATTTCTGCTTTCCAGGTTCCCTCCCGCTGGGTTCATTTCCACACACACACTCCTCCATGGTGGGTATCTCTCTTGCCTAGACCTCACTTGTTCCACAGTGGACATGGAGCATATTCTGCTCACGAATATTCTGAAAACCACACCTTGAAGTCCTTTTTTCTGTTTGGCCATTGCACAGGTGACACTCCTGTACAGGTCAGCCAGATGGAATATTGCCCCAGAAAGCACTTCTGAGGTTGGCCCAAGGGGAAGAGGGGCCTGATCAGGGACCACAGGAGTTGCCCTTAGCAAGGAATGGCCTCTGGAAGGCCTTGTTTTCTCTCTTGCATGCATTAACAAGTGTGCACAAGGATGGGAGAGGACAAATAAGAAGAGCGGGGGGTGGGGGGGAATAAAAACAGCAGAGGATACCTGCTGGTACTGGATGAGGTAGCAGATCAGGGTTGTGAGCACTTGGAAGGGGTAGCAGTGGGTAGAAGAAAGGAGCCTGGGTTTTGTTTGTCTATATGCCAGTGAATCCTTCTGTGAATCTGGACAAATCTCTTCCCTTCAACATGCCTCAGTTCCTCCGTTAGCAAGAAGAGGATAGTAATAATAATGTAGGGCTCTGTAAAGCACCTGGAATGAAAAAAACTAGGAAAACTATTGTAATTGTTCCTTTAATTGGACATGCTGCTCTTTTCCCACACTTTTGCCCCCCTTTTCCTCCATTTCCATCTTTCTCCTACTCCCCCACCTTTTTACGTGCATCCCTCTGGAAGGGAAAAAGGTTTATAAACACTAAGCTGGTGTCTAATAACGAGCCTGCTACTTGGAATGGCTTCCTCAAAACCACCGTAGCAGCGATGGCACAAGGCAATTATCTCATATGCTTCCACTCCAGCAGAATCAGAGGTGCCAGAGACTGCTGGGACCTCATTAGCTGAGTATTTAGCTCCCCTAGGACCCAGCATGATGCCTCCTAGCTCCCTGAATATTCATTGATCCTGTGCATGTTGCTTTTTCTCAGTGCGCTGTCACATTGCTGGCTTGCTGCTGGGAGCAACGGGCGGGATGCGACAGTTTGCCTCCAGCATGGGAATGAGGGAGGTACTATATACACACAGCTCGGGTCCACAAAGCATATGCCTGTCCACAAAACATACACCTCCAGTGCTTCATGATGTACTCATGTCATCCTGTTGCACCCATTCTGGCATCAGGGTGCTCTTTTGTAGAGCTTACTCTGTCCCCTACCTGTATATATAGGCTGCTCCCTTCTTGGTGGGATTCTCCAGCCTGTGGGAGCTTGGCTTTTATTCTGAGTGGGTCTCAGCATTTTCTCTGCAGTCTCATTGCTCAGGTGGCCTGTCAAGTGCATCTAGGTCTATTCCTTCAGCCAAAGTCTGGGGTGCAGGTGGGTCTAGCCAGTAGGAATTGGCTACCATGCCAGAGGGCAGGAAAATAGGTTACTCTTTAATATCACAATTTGATGCCACTATGGAGAATTTTGGTCCAGGCATTCAGGACCCATGGTCCTAGGGGACTTCAGTGCTCTTAGGTTTCTCACTTAATGGGAAAAGAAACTATTACCAAAAAGAAGAACCCTCACCACAGAGGACACAGTATTCACCCAAACCCTTACAGGGAGCAGGCTCTGCAGAGACTGCCATCTGAATGGGTGATGGACATTGGACTTCCCTCTTCTATTACAGGAGAGATCTGTCCAGGGTGGCAGGAAAAACCTGCAGTGCCAGCATTCTCCTTTGTTGTGGAAATGAGCAGAATTGTTAACAGCAACATCCTATACCTGCTGTCTCTCCAAGGCAGAGAGTATGATTGCTCCTCTGCAACAGGATGATATGCCATCTCTGTAACTAGCTGAATGGCTCTTGGCTAAGACCCCTGACTGCTTCTGTGCAGTCATGTTGCCCTCTGCTGGGGAACATAGGAATTGCTCTACAGTAGCACATTTTTACTCCAGGGTAACGTTTTTGCCAGTGGTGGGCACCAGTTGCTTTTGAGTAAGAGCACTTATGATGTCTAAACTTAGGGTATCATGCCCTCATGAAGTGGTCCCTTTTGATATCTATCTGCATAAGCATGGGTTAAGCTCTGAAGCAGGAGGAAGCTCTTGCAACAATAAATGTCTCCTTTATTTTGTACTGAATCCAAGTAGCATCTGGGTGCTTGGGGGACGGGAAGGTGTGGAAGGAACAAAGGTACATGTTCCCCTGCGTACTAACTTGCTTAGTGTGTTGCTCACATGGGTCTGGTTTTTCTCATTCAGCATTTGCGCCTGCCCACCGCTGTTCCCTTTTGTGTAGTCAGGGTGAATAGCTGGCCCTCCTGCAGCCCCTGTGCTCATATCCACCTAGGCTGGCTTTTATCTCACTGGCTCTAGGACACACTGAGCAGAGAATGATTGAACTCCTTTGAAATGAGTGAATAAATAAAAGAATAATCTCTTGCTGTTCCCTTAAGCTCCCTGCCAGTACACTGATGGATTGATTTATTTTGGGGCAGGGAGGCAGGGCTGCAGCTCCCCAGGTGCACAGATGGGGCATCTCTCCATTCATAGTATCTGACAGAGGTTATTGCCTACAGAAGTTCATGCCTCTGAACCATTTAGTCACTCAGGTGCCACCCTGCCCTACCTTCTGCTGTGTGAAATACAATAGGAGCCCCTGTCAGGATCAGGCTTCGCTTGGCACAGTTTAGACAGCTGGCCTTCAAAGCTTGCAATCTAACTAGCTACATGAAGAATCGTTTAACCCCATTTTGTAGATGAGGAACTCTTACAGAGACTGAGGCTGGGATTTCCACAGGAAATAGTCACTTGCTTTCAATAGTATTTGGAGTCTTCCACTGACTTGCTTAGAGATCCCAGCCTCAATGACTTGTACAGGGTGTCAGTCTTTGGCAGACCTGGGAGCTGAACCTGCATTGCCAGAGTCCTGGTCTAGCACATTGACTATATTGCACCATTTGTGTTCTTCTGCTCCTGTCCCTTCTCAAACTTCCTTCCCCTTCCCCTTCCTCCCCCCTCCACTGCCTCTTGTAGTTTGTAGGTGCTACAAACTCCATAATAAAGCAAAGAGCCTGCACCCTTTCACGATGTACCTAGCCTGCCTTGGGAGATAGGAAGATCTAAGGGACAGTGCATGTGATGCATACTCCAAAGATCTGGGTTCAATTTCTAGCTCAGCCACCAACTTTCTGGATCTTCTTGGGCATATCACTTCATCTGTCTTGTTTCCAAGTTCCCTACCCAGGAAATGGAAGCACTCACCTACCACATGAAGCCGTAGTGAGAGTAGATGCTTTATAACACTTCGGTACATATCCAGGTTTTCCTTCCCATGCAGTTGCAGGGGTTGGAACTGTATCTGAAGTCTATCCAGCTGCTGCAATGAGCAGCAGGAGTGTTAGTCAGTGTTTCCTGTCTTTGCATGCACTCACCTTCCTGCTCTGGTTGAATGTATGAGGGAGTTGCTACACTTTCCTAGTCATTGGTTCTCACCCTGGTCTCTGTGTGCTGCTTGGCAGGTTCACGTACACCCTTGGGGAAGGGATGTGGCTGCCTCTGAGCAAGAGCTTTGTGATTCCACCTGCTGAACTGGCCATCAACCCCTCTGCCAAGTGCAAAACGGACATGACAGTGATGGAGGATGCAGTGGAGGTCAGGTGCGTATGTCCTTGAGCTGGAGGCAGCAGGAGCTAAGAGGGACATAGTAATGTGGGGTGGAAGGTGGGGATCAAATGGACAAGGCAGGGTTTGGCACTGGAGGAACAATAGCACTAACCACAGTGTCTGCATCATTGTTCTCCTCCAGTGCAGCTGCCTGTTCCATAAAGACATCTGGGATGTGGGCTGTTCCTTATAACTTATAGAAGCTGATGAGAGTTTCTCCACTGTTCTCAGGGGGCTTTGCATAAGGGCTATATTGTGTACATCAGACCACCTTTTACATGCATGTTTCTTGGAGAGAGTTTAGTACCTTATTCACATCATGGTCTCCAGTGCCATGTTTGTTTACACACCAGAACTAACCTTCCAAAGACAATTTTTTTGTTCCCCATTGGTTTTCACATTGTTCCAAATCTACCCCTTGGGTCTGTCTTGATTGTCAGCTCATAGGGGTTAAAGCTAGTTACCTTAATATGGTTTTTTACAGACTACAAAGGACTGAAACTTCTTGGGGTCATGTTTCAACAGTGTTGAGTGTTGCATTTGCAACTGCAAGCACTTGCACTTACAGTAATTTCTGTAATATGCATTTTATATATGTGTGTGTGTGTGTGTGTGTGTGTGTATGCGCGCCAGCAAATAGCAGAGGGCCCTGTTGCATATTGGGAGTGTAGCAGTCAAATTGGCACTTGCCATCAGTGTATTTTTGTACCAAAAATGGCCACGCAGCTGTGTATCACAGAAGGTGCAAATATGTGCTATTGTATGTGTGAATGTGTCTTGTGGTGTCTGTACTCATTAGCACTTTATAACGAGTGGAATGAAACATACTATGTTCAAGGGCCCAGGTTCCTTAATATGTACCTTTTCCTCTTCTTGCAGGGAAGAACTGATGACCTCCTCCTCCTTTGATAGCCTGGAGGTTCTCCTGGATTCGTTCGGACCAGTTCGGGATTGCTCCAAGGACAATGGTGGCTGCAGTAAGAATTTCCGATGCATCTCAGACCGCAAATTGGACTCCACCGGTTGTGTGGTGCGTGTGTCCTATTCAGAAGCCAGTGCTTGTTTTGTTTGTCTTTTATGCAATAAGACAAGTCAGGGAAATTGCCAGAATACTTTGCAGAGGGGAGGGGAGTGAAACCAAATCAATCCATCACTTTACAAGGTACTGCTTTGCAGAGGGTTCTGAATAAGCAGACAGAGAGCCTGCATTACAGCTTTACTTCAGCTCTCCCAGCAGCATCTGACTCATACATCAGGTGCTTTTTCCTACTTCTTACAGTTCTCTAGGAGTCAGTACCAGGGGAGGTCTGAATCAGGCATTCTGCTAACACAGTCATATTAAGTAATATAAAGCTGTCTGGGGAGTACTGCCCCCTTCTAACTGCAGATATTCTTACACCTCAAAACAGGACAGTATAGATAGAAATGCCAGCCTGTTTCTAAGTCTTGGAACTTGGTTGGCTTCTTTGTTTGCCTTGAGTCTAAGTTTAGAGCTGATGGAGGAGCTGCTGGTAGCCATCAATCTAATGCGGGATCAGCAACCCCTGGCACATGTACCAGAGCATTGCACATTAAGCCATTTTTCTTGGCATGCCACAGTTGACCCCAGCTCTGGGTGGGCTGCTGCTGCCCACCATAGACCCTGGTCAGAGCCTGGACTGTTCGCAGGTGGCAAGCAGCCCAGGCTCCAAGGTGGGCTGCAGGGTACTGCCCAGAGCCTGGGCTGCTTGCAGCAGGCAGCCGCAGGGCTGTAAGCAGCTGCACCAGGGTCCAGAGCCCCGGCCCAGCTCATTGCCGGTGGTGGCTGCACACATGCCTCAGGGAGCACAGTGGGGAAGGGACTAGGGCTGTGCTGCCACAACAAGCATCAGCCCCTTGAGGGTTCCTGCCATGTGCCCCGGCATGTTACCATCTTTCGTGTCAAGGTTGCGGGGTTTTTTGGCACTTGGCCCAAAAACGTTGCCAACCTTGATTTAATAGCCGTTGGAGATGATCTCTTGCTCAGTAGCACTGGCCTTGGGGACATGGCTGTTGGGAGAACATATCACCAATCAACAGAGCTTGTAGAAAAGTGGGTGGTTCCTATTGCAGTGCATGTTACATCAATTTAGCCCATATGAGTCCGTGTTTCCCAACCTGGTTCCCTGCTCCAGGGACACTAGCTTAGTGCAAGATGGGAAAGAAGAACAGTAGCTTCAGCAGTTGACCCCAGGTCCTCTTGGCTGTGGACTTGCTTCTGTTGCTACAGGTAAATTAGCAGGTGGCTCTTTGGAAGCCTTCCAGCTTTCTTCCCTGGTCCTGTGTCCAGCTGTAGAAGCAATACAGGAGAGCAGGAATGGGCAGCAGTCTGTTAACCCGATCTACCTTCTGTTCCTATAGTGCTGCTGGGTGTCCCTCGTGAGAAACAGTTTGTAGTTTCTGAGCAAGTTAGGGCTTGGAAGGGCTGAGCTGTCATGCCAACGGGTGGAGGAGAGCACAAGGAGACAGATGACGGTCAGGGGTAAATGATCAGAAAAAAGAGAGAAAGTAGACAAGGAGAAGTGCTAATGGCAGTTGTGGCAGGCATGGGAGAAACACAGTGTGGTGGGAGAGCTGTGTGTGTGTGGAAGGGCATTGCCACTACTCTGTTTTCAGCACGCCATGGGGCTGTGCCAGAGAAAGTGTTGCAACCTGTGACCGAGGAGAGAGCAGTTCCATAGCAGAGAGATGGTTTTTTGATAGCCCCTGATGGAGGTTCATGAGTGGCTCTCCTGTGTATGTTTCTGGTGGCCTTGGGTTGAGCATTGCAGCCCTTCTGTAAGGAAGGACATGGTAGCTGGAGTGGATACAAGGACTTTTGCCAATCTCTCCCCAACTTGGGGATGATGGGTGATGGTGTGAAGCCTTAGTGTCTGCCACACACCAGAAAAAAGGGTAGCGTTGGATGGATATTGTGAACCGTTCCATCAGGGTATGGCTGAAGGGCCTTGCAGAAGCAGGAAGTCAAAAGGATCTGGCAGATGGATCCATGTGTTGGCAGAATGTATTCTAGCAGGGGTAGCCTGTTACCTATTTGGAGGTAGGGGGAGGTCGTGATGGAACTGGCAAGGGGGCAAGCCTGGGCATCTCCACACATCCCTCCCCTTTCTCCATGATATGCCAATACTCTCATTGTTGCTGTCCCATTGCTTGTAAAAGGGCCTTGTTTTAGTGTTTTCAGAGTGGGGGAAATGCTTCCTGTCTGGCCTGCAGATGAAGCCTCCATCTCCCCCGTCCCCTTGCCATTTTACACACAGACGCCCACAAAGGGCAGCAGAAGCAATCTGTCTGCTGTAGAAGCAACCTGTGAAGCTGTTAAGCATGTCTCATCGTTCACACCCTTCCCCAGTCACCTCTGCACCTGCTCAGCTCTGGGAAAAGCACTCTGCCAAAGACTGATGTATTAATGGGGTTGGGAAAGTGGAACACGCCTCACACCATGACCTCCAAAACTTCTGCCGAGGGGCTGCTGCTCCCAGCTGCACAGCTCTTCAGAGGCAGAACCAATGCCAAGTGTAGGTGAGCAAGGAGACAGCAGCTGAAACCCAGCAAGGGGCATTATAGCAGTCAGAGATGGAAACATCCTCAGAGGTCCCCTCTGGCTTCCTTCTCAGCCCCCACAGCTTCCCAGGGGCCATCCTACTTATGGTTTCCCAGCCCTTTTTCTTAAATCACTCTGGCAGCAGGCACTGCTGCCTCTTCTCCTGGGAGCCTGTTCCACCCCAGGGCCATCTCATGGCTAGAGGGTTCTTCCCTTGATTTTCTCATGACATTTCCCTTGGCTGGACATCAGCTCAAAACTTGTAGTGTCAGCTTCTTGGCCTACCCTCAGTGACAGCATAGATTGGTGACACAGAAGGAGAATATGTAGAGAATGAGGAAAAAGGGGAACTGGACTCAGGGGCAGGTGAAGATTCTTTGGTCTGTGACTGAAGCAGGATGCACCACGGTGAGGCAGCATATCCAAAAGCACTCGCTGTGCTCTACAGTACACCCTGTCCTTTGGGTTTGGCTCTGCCTTGCTTACAGCGAGTAACCATGCTTTTCAGCTAGTCCCGTTGGGACTCATGGTGGTATAATATCCCCTATGTAACCACCTTTCGGATCTTGTTCTTCCACTGGTCCTCTTTGAGTTGTGTATCCTGGCATCATCGTATGTGCACTATCACAGCATGCCGCAACAGGGCCCTTAGGGACGATTGCAACCCCAACACGGCCTCTATGGCTAGCCAGCATCAAAGGAATAATAGGTTTGCAAAGAATGTCCTATGGTGCCAGGATTCAAGACAGCCCATCACATTCAGCACAGGTAAAAACTGGTGTGGGTGGGTGGGTGTGTGTGTGCGTGGGGGGGTGG
>NW_017728993.1:62085825-62097165 GCF_001723915.1 Gavialis gangeticus
GTGGGGGGGTGGGGGAGGGAGTAGCCAGGGGCCCAATGAACCTGAGAGACATAAGGATGTATCATCCAGGATAAACAGATCCCAAAGTTACAGCAACTTTCTGGACCAGAGAAAGAAGCTGGAGAATACTAGTGGGCATGTTTTGTTTGCTTCATTCCTTGAGTGAAGCATCAACCTCCCAAAGCTCAACTGTAATGCTACTGAAGAGGCAGGGCTTGCTCCTGATACACTTGGACTCTCCTGGTGTTAATTGCTCCCACCTAATTAGCTTGTTGTTTATATATTTTCTCCTGAGGGCAGAAACAAGTACCCATGAAAGGCAAAGACCTGTGAAAAAGATAATCTTCCTGTGCAAGAAGCCAAACTTTACAGTGGAGCAGCGTGGCCCCTTTTAATGACTGCACTGTCTACTGAGTTAATTGCCCTATGGTCAGTCATGAGAGTAAATGAAGCTGCTAGAGGAATAGTTGTTCTATGGGGAATCAGAGGGGTGGCAAGCAGAGATTGGAGTGTTATCTACCGGTCTTTGGAGTCTAACTAGGAGAGCATACACTAGCAAGAGAGAGCCTCCAGGGAAGATGGGGCCATCTTCCTCAAGCACAGGCAGGGTCTCACGTCAGAAAAGGATACAGAATGAATTCATATAGCAAAATGAATATATGAGTGTAAGCACATACTAGTGCACCCCTGTGTACTTTATCCACAAGCGAAGATGCTGTGGAATGGGTTTTATCACATGCTAGCAAGCAGAATATGTACCTATGCTCCCTAGAGATGCTGACGTATCTTGGGTGGCACTGGTTGTTGTGCTAGCTAGATTGGTTTAGCAGGGGTCTGCTAGCACATGCTGCAGCCATACCTCCATTTTTTCTTTGCCATTGTACATGGAGAGATGGCTTCTTTGTTGCCTGTGTGCTGTACATGGAAGTATGCTTAGAAATCTGACTTCATAGTTTCTAGGGTTGGAAGGGACCTGAGCAGATCATCAAGTCCAACCCCCTGCCATGGCAGGAAAGAGTACTGGGGTCAAATGACTCCAGCCAGGTGTACATCTAGCCTCCTTGTAAAGACCCCCAGGGTAGGAGCCAGCACCACTTCTCTTGGAAGTTGGTTCCTGATTCTAGCCGCCCTGACCATGAAGTAGCGCCTCCTGATATCTAGCCTGAATGTACCCCCTGCCAGCTTGTGACCATTATTTCTTGTCACTCCTGGGAGTGCGCGGGGGAACAGGGATGCTCCCATTGCCTGCTGGTCCCCTCTCACTAGTTTGTAAACAGCCACTAGATCCCCCCTCAGCCTTCTCTTGTGGAGGCTGAACAGGTTCAGGTCCCGTAGCCTCCCCTTGTAGGGCCTGCCCTGCTGCCCCCTGATCACGCGAGTGGCCCTCCTCTGGACCCTCTCCATGTTGTCCACATCCCTCTTGAAGTGCGGTGCCCAGAACTGGCCACAGTACTCCAGCTGTGGCCTGACCAGTGACACACAGAGGGGGAGGATCACCTCCTTGGACCTGCTTGAGATGCATCTGTGGATGCATGACAAGGTGCAGTTGGCCTTCCTGACTGCATCCCCACACTGCCGGCCCATGTTCATCTTGGCATCAGTGATGACTCCAGGATCCTTTTCTGCCTCTGCACTGACAAGAAGGGAGTTCCCCAACCTGTAGGTATGGTGCCGGTTGTTCCTCCCCAGCTGCATCACCTTGCGCTTGTCAGTGTTGAATGCCATCCTATTCTCATCTGCCCACCCCTGTAACCTGTCCAGAACTGATTGCAGCCTATTCCTTTCTTTTAGCAGACCCACATCCCCCACATCGTAGTGTCATCTGCAGATTTGAACAGGTTGCTTTTTACCCCCTCGTCCAAGTCACTGATGAAGATGTTGAACAGTGTGGGCCCGAGGACCGAGCCCTGGGGGACCCCACTGCCCACATCCCTCCAGGTCAAATAAGACCCATTCACCACCACTCTCTGGGTGCCGCCCTCCAGCCAGCTAGTGAACCATCTGACTGTGTAGGCATCAACACCACAGTCTCCTACTTTTTAATGAGAATGGGGTGAGAGACCATGTTGAAGGCCTTCCTAAAGTCCAG
Source organism: Gavialis gangeticus (assembly GCF_001723915.1). Lineage (NCBI taxonomy): Eukaryota > Metazoa > Chordata > Crocodylia > Gavialidae > Gavialis > Gavialis gangeticus. The sequence goes on from NW_017728993.1 coordinate 62,087,915, forward strand.
AAAGACTATATCCACCGTGACACCTGCGTCTAAGGATTTTGTGACCTGGTAATAGAAGGCCACCAGGTTGGTCTGACAGGACCTGCCTCTAATGAACCCATGGTGGTTGCCCCTAAGCATAATCTCCCCCGCTGGCCCCTCATGGACATGTGCCAGAATAATTCTCTCAAAAAGCTTCCCCAGGACCAAGGTAAGACTAACGGGCCTATAGTTTCCCAGGTCCTCCTTCCTCCCTTTTTTGAAAATGGGAACCACATTGGCCCTTTTCCAGTTCTCTGGCACCACACCAGAGCACCACGACTGCTCATAAAGACGTGCCAGGGGTCCCAAAATGACCTCTGCTAGTTCCCTCAGCACTCTGGGGTGGAGACCATCAGGACCAGCTGATTTAAATACATTCAGTCCCTCCAGAAGTTCCCTGACTAGGTCCTCTCTGACCCTAGGCCTGGTTGTGCCTCCCCTGGGGCCTATGGGGGTCCCAGTGAGAGGGATGACCCGGTCCCTGCTTAGAAAAATGGAGGCAAAGAAGTTGTTAAATAGGCTAGCTTTTGCTGTCTGGTGTGACGACCAGATTTCCTAGCGTGTCTTGCAGAGGCCCCACGTTACCCGGTACCTTCTTTTTGCCCCCTATGTATTTTAAAAAGGACTTCTTGTTGTCCTTGATCTAGGAAGCTAGTCCCAGTTCCATCTCTGCGTTGGCCTTCCTGACTGCCCCCTGCCTCCCCAGGCCACCGCAGTATAGTCCTCCCTGGTGATGGCCCCTCCCTTCCATTGGGTGTGCACCTCCTTTTTAGCTTGGAGACGTTCCTGGATGCTTTTGGTGAGCCATGGGGGCTTTTGCGCCCTCCTGCCCCCTTTGATCCGTGTTGGGATTACCTCCCTTTGGGCTTGGAGGATCATCTCCTTAAGGAATGACCACTCTTCTTGGACACCCGACTCCCTTCCCTTCCAGGACCTCAGTGCCTCCCCGACTATTCTTCTTATCTCATTGAAATCTGCCCTTCTGAAATCTAGGGCTGCTGCCTTGCTGTAGGCCTTTGCCACCCTGCGCTGGATGATGAATTCCAGCAGGTGATGATCACTGTCGCCCAGGTGGTTGAGCACCCACAGCCCCCTCATCAGGTCATCACCCGTGGCCAGCACCAGGTCCAACAAGGCATTTCCCGTGGTGGGGCTGTGCACCTCCTGGGTTAGATGGAGGTCCCATATCTTGGCTAGGAACCTACGTGAGCAGTCAGACTTGGTTGACTGCTCTTCCCAGCAGATGTCTGGAAAGTTCAGGTCACCCATGATGACCATGTACTACCCGGGCCCCTGTTACTTAGCTAGGTATTTGTTCTGCTCGTCATCAGTCTAGGCTGGGCTGCTCTTGCAGGTGACACTTGGTTTGGTGGTCCAAGGCTTCCTCTGCCCTCATCTTCCCCTTCCCCTGGCAAGCCTAGTTTAAAGCCTGCCGAAAGCGACTTGTGGCAGCCTCCATTCCTATGTTCTACCAACATATTCAGTGAGCTTTAGAGCTCATCCGTTTATCCCTTTGCTGGGCCATGGGATAAAGGGATGAGCTCTGAATGGTGATCACCTAGAGCAAGAGGCAATGAAATGTTCCAGTCATGAAGTAGGTTTTAGAATGCCATACTGTGCCAGACAGGGGCATGTAACTTCCTTGAACTGGATGAGTTTTAGAAGGAGTCAGTTCCTAGCCTCACCACGGCAAATTAAAGCCAGTTAAAAACTCTTCCCTTTCCAACTCCCTCTGCAATGCCTTGTCAGCCGCTAAGGAGTCAAATCAATCAGGAGTATGCATCTCCCCCACTGCTTGGTAGCACATATGGCCAAACAGCTGGATAGCCACTGAGCAGGGGGGAAAAGGTGCTGGGGGGATCCCCAGTAGTACCATTTGCCTGTTTGCCATCATCCAGAACATCTGGGTTTGCACTGTGAGAGGCAGCCTCGTAAACCGCCTAAAGTGCCATCACGTCCCCGGTGCTCCAGCTGGTGCGGGGGAGAGGGGGGTGGGGGCATAGGGGCTGGACTGGGAGGGAAGTCTAGCAAGCCCGCAGGGTGCCATTTGTTTTGGAAATTGCAGAATTAGTGTCAGCGAGCAATGTGCATCCTGTTGTGTGATCTTCAATCAGGGTGATAGGAAGAGAGAAACACATTTAAGTGGTACGCCTGCTGCCAGCTTGCTGTTCCTTGGCCTCTGTGCCATGCTGGCCTGATGTCAGAGAGAAGAGAGCAAAAGGGGGCAGGGGGCAGTGCTGGGGAGGCTTCTTGTGCTTCTACCTTTTGCTTTGAGGAGTCTAGGAAGGTGGTTTCACATTTGAGGACGGATGGGCTTGGTGTCACTGTAACCCCTGCTTCCCCTCTGCGCCTTATAGTTCTGCTCAATGGCCAGTGTGTGTAAGCTGTGATCCTGCTGGGTGGGTCCACCTCCAGCCATCTAATTGCCCTGTATCCAGTTGCTTAATGCACCTTGTGTTTGGGAGCAAGCACCCCTTGCCGCTGCATTTTTGAAGCTGTACTTCCACACCAGGTTCTCCTGCTCCCCTGAGTCCTGCCCTGCAGAAACCAGTGCTGGGCTGTTACATAGCCACGCCATGCACCTCAGTCCTGATCCACCCCTCCCCTCACTACTCCTGTCCAAATATATGGAGTCTAATTGAATCTTCTGATGAAAATTGGCTCCATGCAATGCACAGATGGGAGATGCAAACAGGTTTGTTATTGGAAGTTTAGTGCTGCCTTCTTGAAATACTGCCAGTTTAGGTGGGAATATCCTGTGCAAAATTAAGTTGCTAGTTCCAGGCTGTCTTCATAGCTGAGCAAAAGGTTTTCAGTTCCTTTAGGCAGAGGCTTTGTCACACTGTTGCTTTTTGTTGTGCCAGTGCCCAACAGGACTCAGCCCGATGAAGGATGGCACCGGTTGCTATGATCGACACATTGGGGTAGACTGTTCGGACGGCTTCAATGGCGGCTGTGAGCAGTTATGTCTCCAGCAGATGGTGCCCCTGCCAGAAGACCCCACTCTATACAATATCCTCATGTTCTGTGGGTGAGTGACACAGCTCACTCCATCATCTGTCAGACAGGGACATGGTGAGGAATCCGTGTGATCTTGGACTTGACACACTCCAAAAGGAAATGTATGGCATTTGTTCTGCTAACAGTCTTATGATGCATCCCCCTGGACATCCAGCACTTTGAGTGTCATCCAGCTATATAGTTGTATACATATTCCAAGCTATCTGGAAGGGTGCACATGTGTGTTGGGTGGCTGGAGCTTACCTCTTCCTTAGACAGCTGTACACTGTGTGGCCAAGGTCATGGATTATGGAGGAACACCAGAACACCTTGCCTCCTCCTTCTTCGCAGGCCATCACTGAGGTTAGCAAGAGAACCCCTCCCACCCCCACCGGGGCAAGCTGTATTCTTTTCCTTGGGGAGAGCAAACAGGTATATGTTTATGAGCTTATGCTACCAGCTGTGAAATAAGATCATTCTTTCCACTTGAGATTTTCTGCACTGTAACTTCTTGTAACCAAGTGCTAAACAGTATGGCTCTGGGTTGCCTGGGAAGCTAGTTCTCCCCAACCCCATGGGATCATGGTTGGGAGGAAATTTGAACAAAGCGTAAATATTGGGTATAGTTTCCTAATGGTCAGAGGTCTTAATGAGCAAGGCTGAATACAGGAGGCTGGAAAAGCACTAGTCTATTGATTACTTGCCACTGACAAAGCAGCTTTGTGGAAATAGGAGCTTTCTGTCTTTAATGGTTGTGGCTCCAGGGGCTGCATTCCTCCCCGGGGTCATTCCAGCTGAATGCAGAGGAAGTCCCCTCTTTCCTTCCTGTGATGCCCTTCCTCTGCCACCCCTCTACTGAATGGATTGGCTTGGTCCCTCATCCTGATGGCTTGTTTTGGGTTTCCTCATCTGGCAGGTGCATAGAAGACTACAAACTCGGAGTGGATGGGCGATCGTGTCAGCTGATCTCGGAGTCCTGTCCAGAGGGGGGTGACTGTGGGGAGAGCCGAGAGCTGCCCATGAATCAGACTTTGTTTGGGGAAATATTTTATGGATACAACAACCACTCCAAGGAGGTGGCTTCTGGACAGGTGTTGAAAGGGACATTCAGGTGAATAGGGCACCCACGTCCCCTCCTTACACATGCCCTTCTGCTTTGCTGACCTGAGAACACTTAATGCACCTAGGAAGCTGTTCCAAGTCTCAGGAGCACAGTGTCATAATTCTCCAGGTGGAGCTGGGGTCATAGGAGTAGTTAGTAGACATTCAGAAGTCATTTTTATCTGGTGGCTTTTGGACTGAAAGTGAATGCGGGGCAGGGTGTGTGAGGGGGGAACACTTCACAGTCCAACTGTCACAAACTCACTACTGTATTATGCTAGGGCTTTGCAGCAGTCTCAAAAGGAAGGTTGAATTAAAATAGACTTGGAGAGATTGACCATCCTTTTAAGTTGAGTGGCTGTGGCAGCAACACTGAGCTTCCAGTGACCATTCAGCAGTTGATCTGTTTCTGATAGCAGAGGGTACTTTAATCTAGCAGATGAAGGTGTATATAATTGGATCCAATGGCTGGGAGAGAAAACTATACAAATGCATGCTAGAAATAAAGAGCAGGTTTATAATTATTGGAACAGCTTGCAGCTTGGTGGATGGTTTGTCACCTTGAGGCTTTAAATCAAGGGTAAGCATCTTTATGAAAGAGATGCTGTAACATAACCAGAAATGAAGGGCTTGGTGCAGGAATTGCTTGGTGGAGTCTTGGACTTGCTTTGCAGCAGTTCATACTAGATGAGTAGTGGTCCATCCTGGTCTAAAACCCTATGTCTCTGAGAACAGATCTTATTCTTCAGAACTCTGGATCTAGCCCCTGAATTTCAGACCTACACATATCTGGAGTACTGTATCCAGTTTTGAGCCTCCTACTATAGAAAGGATGTGGACAAGTTGGAGAGAGTCCAGCAGAGAGCCAGAAAAATGGTTCAGGGGCTGGGCACATGATTTATGAGGAGAGGCTGAGGGAACTGAGCTTATTTAGCCTGGAGAAGAGAAGACTGAGAAGCAATTTAATAGCAGCCTTCAACTACTTGAAGGGGGGTTCCAAAGAGGATGGAGCTGGACTGTTCTCAGTGGTGACAGATGACAGAACAAGGAGCAGTGGTCTCAGGTTGCAGCAAGGGAGGTTTAAGTTGGATATTAGGAATAACTTGCTCATTAGGAGGGTGTTGAAGCACTGGAACAGGTTTCCTAGAGAGGTGCTGGAATCTCCATCCTTGGAGGTTTTTGAGGCCCAGCTTGCCAAAGCCCTGGGTGGAATGATCTAGTTGGATATGGTCCTGCTTTGAGCAAGGGGTTGGACTAGATGACTTCCTGAGGTCCCTTCTGACTGTAATTTTCAATGATTCTGTGACATGTGATAACTCTTTGGAATTTCCAGGCTGAACAACTTTGCCCGGGGCTTGGAGCAGCAGCTTCCAGATGGCCTGGTGGTGGCTACTGTCCCATTGGAGAACCAGTGCCAGGAGGAGTTGTCTGAGCCCACGCCTGATCCAGACTTCCTGACTGGTGAGTGATTCCAGCCACTCTGTTGGTCCTCACCTCCCATGCTTTGTTTTTGGAAGGCTGGGAAGAATTCTTGCTGCCCAGGTAACAAAGCAGAAGGGAAGGAGAAGGGTTTCACTGCCTGATTGCAGCTGTAGCACTCTGTAAATGAAGGCAATCCTACTTGGTTTAAATGTCAGGTGATACCCAAGCTTGGGAGATCTCTGTCCTGGATACCCCCACTCCTTGGTTAGGAGCCCTAGTGAAAGATGAGTGAAGTGTTGGCAAAAATGCCACCTCAGTAACATTTAAACATCACACACATGCCTCTCAGCGTTATCTAATTGCTCACTTAATGGAAATATATTTTTCGAATTATTGCAGCAATTTGTTTTGCTGCCTTTGCACATTGAGATGTTTTGATGTTTGGTTTCATATAATTTTTCACTTCGAAATTTCCTTTTAATTTTATTTTTTTTTAAATCCAAAAATATTTAAAGGTCATTGAAGGTAAATTAAACATTTCAATTTGCAGTTGAATTAAATATTTCATTTCAGCCAGACAAGATTTTTTTAGACTTTTCAATTATCAAATAACCAGAGAATATGTTCTCCCAATTCCAGTCCTTGTGTTGTTCCCTTTTCCTCTCTAACCTTTTGGGGGTTCATCAAACAATCATGGTGGACTAGAACCTTCCCCTGCCATCCAGCTGCCTGCTGTAGTGCTATACTCCCATACCTAGAAAGTACTTGTTTTTAGTCATTACAGTAGTCTGATCTGAACCAGGGCTATATTGTGCTAAGCACTGTACAAACATATAACAAGGGACATGCTTACTGCTCAAAAGTGTGTGAAGTCTAAATAGAAAAATGAACATATTATGGAAGAGGAGACTAAGATAGAAAGAGGTTAAGGGACTTGTCGCTGGTCATGGAGCGTCTCAGTGGCAGAGCCAGGAAGAGAGAACCCAGGTCTTCTGGGTACCAGCTTACTTCCCAATAGAAAACTATCAATAGCGAAGTTGACAATCTAGCCTTATTTTCACTATCCTGTACATCAGCACCAGTGGTAAAGACTGTACAGGTTAAATGCTGGCCTCCTTAATGCCTCTCACAGCCTCTCCCCCCTTGACCTGAAATACACTTTCCATTTCACCCTGCCTGTCTCCAGCATGCTCAGGCAGGTATAACAAAAGCTGTGATGAGAAGTCCCCATAATTACACATGTGGATTTGTAATTGGATCCTAGTTAACAATTCTGTTGATGAGGCACAAAGCTGGAAAATAAGTCAGTTCATTCTCCCAGAGCTGTGCTGGCTCTTCCTGGCTGATAGTAGTTAAAAAACAGTAAAACCATATTTTTTTCACTAAAGTAAGCAGATTCTGGTATTGCTCTGAATACACTTGGGGCAGAGCTGCTGAGTAAGAAGGGGCCATTTTTGCATAATCACTTTTCAGAGAACACTTTAAAGTAATCAAGAATAGCAAGCACTGAAGGGAAAAGAATTTAAAGGCACAGGCACTTTTCCTTTTCTTCAACGTCATTTGTTGTTGGTTGGGAGATGGGACGTTATTAGGTTCTACTTTGATCCTTAAGGCATGGATCATGTCATTTGGAAGTTCCCACCACTGGATTCTTTTCCTGTTACCTGGATTAGCTTTTGTGACTCCTGTTTCTATGGATTTATTGCTTGTATGTTTGCCTCTCCCAGCACTGACCCCCTCCCTCACATCTTTATTTCTCTCTCTCTCTCTCTTTACCTGCTTTTGCTCTTGTATTTGAATTTATCTTTTCTTATACACAGCTTTGAGCATGTGCTTTCACAGCAACTGATGAAGTGAGTTTCTGCCCATGAAAGCTTGTGCTGTATCTATGTGTCTGTCTGTCTGCCTACTTTGGTTACCCTCCTTTGGTTAGTCTGTAAGGTACATTTACTCCCCTTACTTCTACCTGACTTCAGACTAAGACTGCTGTGTCTCCCTGCTCATGTTTGTCAAATTAGTCACCAGAACTAATGGTTGGACAAAGTGTCTCCCACTGTGATGTGACCTGTGTGTTGCCTGAGATTGAACCTGGCCAACAGCTTTTCTTAACTGCTAAGAAGTGCAGCAGGCAAGGCATGGGTGTTTCTGAGAAATACCTAGCCATGATACTACCTTGGTCCTGCCCTATGGCAGTATCAGCTGTACATCTTGGCCAGAAGCACCCGTTGTTTTTCCATTCTGTGGTTCTTTACACAGCTCTGCTGTCACCTTAGTTCTGCCCTTCAGCATCCCAGGTATTGTTGCTAGCAGATAGCTGCTGCGTATACCCTGCATATTACACCATATTGTTACAAGGTTTTATACATTTATTTAATGTGATACACTCAGCTGTACATCAGATAATACCCCAAGATTCAGCAAGCTTATCCCCATAAGCGGTGTCTCAAATCCAAATGTTAATATGCTTTTATACGCTGCTACATTCCTGGCCCTGTTAATTGGTTCTTCTTTTCTGGATGGGACACCAATCAACATGATTACAATGCTTTAACATGCTTTGATTGCATTAGGAATATTGTGAGGCATTTGAAAGGTGCTAGGGATTGAGCTCTGCATTATAGGTCTCACTCTGGAAGGAATGGCTGGCTGGGACTTTCTGAACTGCTTAAGAACATTAGCTGCATAATTTGCAGGGAATTCAGGTGACTAAATCCCAGATTATATATCAGCTACAGACAAATTACAAATAGCCAGTTGGATCACTTGGAAGATGATACCTTTCTAATGTGACTGAATAAAGGGAAGAAGCAAATGGCAGTTTATGTGAGGGCTTTATTCCTAGGTATGGTTTTCTGCCTGCTTACTGGCAGCTGTTAAACAGGACTGCAAACAATTGTGTAATTGGCTAACAAGCATTCCAGCCACAACTGTATGAGAATGGCTAGTGGTATGAAAATGGAGTCTCATACGTTTCAGCAAAGAGTCTGAGCCCAGCAACAGGAACTGTGTTCTGCAGCTGCTTATAAACTGGAGATAGATCTTCACAGTCGGGGAAAAAAAATCCTTTTTGAACCTCTTAGGTGACTGCCTCCAAAGTTGCCATCAGTTACCTGCATCAGAGTCAGCATATAACAACAGACTTGTCACTGGCCAGTAAGAAAAAGGACACCGGATAATGGGGTTTTTTCCCTTTAGGACAGCCACAGTAGTCAACTTCTTGCCACCACAAAATACTAATATCTGTGGTATTAATGGCATAACCTTCCTTATCACCAGCCATTGGCCGTGATCATTCCTGGCTGTTCCCTACGTCTCTGACTCACCTGTCCTCTTTGAACCTGTTGCTCAGCTTTGCTTCCTGTTGAAAATGGTCACTGATGTGACTGCAACTTCTGCCCAGCTCACAGCAGTGGAGATGTCAAAACAAGTACAGACACTTCTAAAAGCACTCTGTCCATGTTTGACTTGCACACTCAGACTGCGTTTTGCCATAGCCATCCAGGAGAATCATTGGGAAGTACTGCACTTATCCTTCTCCGTTTTATAGCACACTCTCAACACCATAATCATATCCATTAACATGCATGTTTAACAGAATATTTAATAAACTTATTCTTAAAGAATTTCCATATGCCGTCTTTGCATTTCTTATGGGTAGGACTTCGGGGACTCTTGCGTTCAGCACATAGGTCTGAACATTGCACTCA
>NW_017728993.1:62102165-62110300 GCF_001723915.1 Gavialis gangeticus
ACACTTCTAAAAGCACTCTGTCCATGTTTGACTTGCACACTCAGACTGCGTTTTGCCATAGCCATCCAGGAGAATCATTGGGAAGTACTGCACTTATCCTTCTCCGTTTTATAGCACACTCTCAACACCATAATCATATCCATTAACATGCATGTTTAACAGAATATTTAATAAACTTATTCTTAAAGAATTTCCATATGCCGTCTTTGCATTTCTTATGGGTAGGACTTCGGGAGCCAGTGTTGGGGTAATTCCTTATCTTTTAAACAGAGAAATTGGGTAGTCAAGGGGCAAGACAACAGGCTGGGGTTTTTCACTGGAGCAGAGCACTCATAAAAACTGTTGCCTACAATGGTTGTTCCAGATGCTTAGAGAAGAGGAGCCCATGCTGTGAGAGGCTAGACGCAAATCTATGCCTTCTCCTTTCCCCTGTATGTGATACTTGTCAGCCAAGGGGGAGTCCCACTGGGCTCCCTATTGGCCGTGTCCACTCCCTCTAGCATGGAACGAGGGCCTACCAATTCCCATGATGTGGAGTGAAGGCAGTGAACATGGAAATGCCCAGCTTGCTGTGCTTAGAGCATAGTTCATTAAAAAATCTAATTAGCAGAGTAATTAATACACTAGGGCATGCCTTTGGGACTGGCCTTCTGGGAAAAAAGGGCTTGTTATCTTCAGAAGTAGTGCCCAGGATGGAGAGAGGAAACAAACCCAAACAAACTCCTTTTAAAGTTGTGATTTTAATTACTGAAGAGTTGCTGACCCTCAAACAGTCTTTGAATAATTAGACTCCTCCTTCCCCCCATGGTTATTTCCTCCAGTTCATTTCTGCCCAGCCTGGCTCATTTTGTTGCCTCAAGCAAGATTTAATTGAGCAGCTTGTTAAACAGAACTGCCAGCCGGCATGCCCTCTCAGTGCAACACTGTCCTTTTGTAGTGGATCAGGCATGGGTAGCCATTTGCTACCTGGGGCATTAGCAATCCTCTCTGTGCTGAGCATGGGGTTTGGCATGTCTGTCAAGCAAGGAGCAGTTCACTGCAAACTGTAGTAATGATAATGCCTTGTGGTTACAAAGCTCACCAATGGGTGGAGAATTCGATCTAAGGCACTGGCTGGGGATTTGGGAGATATGGGTTCAAATCCTGGCCCTGAAGTCTGCCTTTGACAAGTCTATTCATTCCTTTCTTTCATCTTCGGCTCTTGGTCTGTGAAATTGGCACGGTTCTCCTTTCCTTGTACACTCATTTGGACTGATGATGTCTTACACAGTAGGTTTAATATTTATCTTACACAGCAGCACCTGCTGCTAGGAGACTTTTCTCAAATGGGGCTTCTAGGGCCAGATATATGGCAATAGTAATAAGACATCTTTAATTCAGAACAGTTCCAAAACACTTCTCAAACTCAGGCTGAACCCTGAGATCCAAGCCATCCTTTGATGCTGCAAGAAAATGTAGAGGTCATTGACTGCTGGATCCCTTAGCAATGCACATCTGGTAGAAGAAAACCTACACTGTTTCTTTGTTGCAGTTAGCTAAGAGATCTGCACTGGAGGCTGCAGCAATGACACGCCTTCACTAATGAGCACATCCGGTTTCTAGGCTGTCTCAAATTGGATGTGCTGGGCAGAATGCTGCTTTTTAAAATGCAAGAGACCACAGGGGCAGGTAGGATCATAACCACAACTTATCTTGTCTCCAATAGTGACCAGCACCAGCTGTTTCAAAGGAAGGTTCAATATGCACCATGGTATATAATTATGGAACACCTTGCTCATAGGGGTGATTTTTTCCTAACTTCTCTAATCTCATGTTTGGCTTATGCTCTTTAAAGGAAAGTACATGGGAATTCCCAGAGGGTCCTGGCATTGACCACTGAAGATGATGGAAGAGCTCTTACTGAGTTCATAGGGGCAGAGTTAGGCTGACACTTAGGGCTTTTGGAAGCTCCCACTTGCCATTTCTTAAAGCAGGCCTATCACGTTGGATCTGTGTGGTGGGAATGATCTTGGGCTCTATCCCTGAACCTCTTTACTTCCCTGGGTACATCTCCTTTAACAGCCAGACGTGACACACTGCATGGTAGCTGGCAGACTCTCTGCCCTTCCCATGCTGAGGGCATTTATTTGTGTCCTGTCTCCTTCAGGGATGGTGAATTTCAGCGAGGTGTCTGGATACCCTTTGCTGCAACACTGGAAGGTTCGCTCGGTCATGTACCACATCCGCCTCAACCAGCTGACCATCTCTCAGTGTAAGTATGCTGGGACAGAGGCTGGCTGGTAAATAGCCTTATGAATTATTTGGATGGATTGAGGTTTCTATCTTTTGTACTCATTATAGCCATTAGGGCTATGTGAACCTTCGGATGCTGATTCAATTTGGAGGAGATTTAGTCTGATTCAGTGGCTGAATCTTTGAATCTGAATTGAATCAGGAAACCAGTTAAAAGGTCTGAATCAATTCGAAGCTCTTCAAATTGATTTGGAAAAGATTCGGAGAGCTTCGGTGATTTGGGCAGTCCCGGCTCGCTGCAGCAGGGAGCTGGACCCAGACTCCATGCTGATAAGTAGGGGGCGGGGGGCGACCATGGGGGGACCCCCGCTAGTCCCCATCCCCTGCCTGCTCCCCCAGCCCCACCTCCCACCCCCACCCGCTCTCCCAGCCCTGCCATGGCTGCCCTGCCCAGCCCTAGTTCCCGGCTCATTAAAAAAAAAAGCCCCCGCTCACTGCAGGGCAGTAAAACTAAAGAAAGACCTGTGCAGAGTGCCCGTGGTCTGAGGGATAGAGCAAGGAGCAGGGATGGGCAGGTTTGGAGGGGGCTCTGCCTCCACCCTCTCTGAGAATTCACCAGTGCCTTCTGTTCACTGTCGCTTTGCTGTGTCTGTCCTCTCCAGCTTTCAGCAATGCCCTCCATTCTCTGGATGGAGCCACTTCCCGAGGAGATTTTGTGGCCCTCCTGGACCATTTTGGTAATCACTACATCCAGGAGGCAGTCTATGGCTTTGAGGAGTCCTGCTCCATCTGGTATCCCAACAAGCAGGTCCAGCGACAGCTCTGGCTAGAATATGAAGACATCAGCAAAGGTAGGAATTAGTGACCAAGACCTGCCCTCTCCTGCAGGTCTCCACATGCAGGCAGAGGCAAGTAGTTTGGAGTCATGCCTGAGGAGCTCCTTCCCAGACCAGCTTGTGCACTGCTGTACCAAAGGTGTGTTTGGTTACCATTATCCTGCAGTGTCAAACCAAGTGAAAGGTGGGTTGTGTTCTCCTCTACATGCCCTGCTTGAATTCCTTTGGCCAGCTGCAGCTTGGTTTGTGATACAGGCAAACTGCCTGGTGCAGAGCATCCTTCGAAGTCAATGGAATGCCTCATAGTAGGCACTGGATCAGGCCATTGACAAAATACCACAGTCCCTAGCAAGGTGGAAGGCTAGTGTATTAATTCCACTAAGCCTTTTTGTCTGATTTGGGACCATTTATTGCCTATCTTTTGTCCTTTACCCTAATCTTAATTTAATCTCTTTGTCTCCTTCCACTTCTGCACTCTTACTTCTGGGTTTTGAGATGGATTTTCCTTCCAGTGTAGTGATTTTATTCTCTCAGAACCTGAGCATATATTTTTTTTTTAATTTCTAGAAACCACTTACGAAGTAGTCATTGTACAGGACAGGCCAAGAAACAGAGAGCTAAGAGATGCACACATAGCTGCTTAGTTTGTCTGGATGAAGCTAGTTGGGCTGCTTAGAGAACTCATCACGGAGACCGAAAAGGAGTTTAATTTTGCAAACTGAGACTTTGTGCAAATATGTTGTGCTTTTGTACAGACAGGAAATTTCTAGTCCAAGATGTGGGGGAGCAAAGGCTAATGTGACATACCAAAGCACTATATTCATGCAAGCAAGTATAGGATCTTTTGGCATATGTGTATGGGTATCCCTTAATGGCAGGATTTCAAAAGATTTGAGGCACGTAAGTGCCCAACTGCCGCTGAAAGTCAGTGAGAGTTTGGTGCTGTCTTTCTGTTTGTGCCTGTGAAAATCTCCCTCTAGCCATCCTTTCTTCCTCTTATATGCTGTCTCCCTCAGATATTTTTGTTCCTGCAGTACTCTGTAAGCAGGACCAGCTGTGATATTGTGTGGGACTCCAGTAGCCCTGTTCTACTTCTGTTTGACACTGGTTTTCTTGCAGCTGCTTGTCACACTTCTCATTTGACTCTTTAGATGCAACAGGACTTCCCAGGCAACACTTCTGTGCTGAGATGTCCACTGTTGATCAGTGGGGCTGCTGCTTTTTAGAGTCAGAATGCAAGGGAAAATCCTGAATTTGTCTCTGTGCTTTCAGAGGTGTAGTACAGGGATGATCAAGATAGGGCTTGCAGAGCCATGTCGTGTGGTCCGTGGGATTTCCCACAGATCCAGAAATTTGGCAGGAGTGAAGTGGTGGCAACATTGATTGCTGTGACTGGGAGCTGCAGCAGTTAGTGCTGCTGCTGTTCATCCTGCAGCCAATGTTCTGGCCCCACCGACTGGCCCCACATGTTGCATCAGGTCGGTGAGGCTGCATGAGTTGGGCACCACGTGTGCAACTGATACATGGACTTTTATCTAATTTGGTTTTAATGTAACAGTTTGTGGGCATGTTGCTGAAGACCATTTGGAACATGTACTTGCAAGAGATGAACTAGACAGTCCAACAGATAGAAATACACACCTTAGGGATTGAAACAAGCTGTTGGCACTAAAATAAACTTACCAGAATGTGTGCTGACCTGGCTGGGTAGATATCAGACTTGGGTGCCTCTCTTGTGTGACTTTTGGATTCGTACAGACATTGAAATGGATTTTTCCCATCTCTCCTCCCATAGCATAAATCCACTGTGGTTCTGCCATGGGCAACTTGACTATAGCATGGTTTTTTTGCTATTTTCTTCAGTTTTACTTTTCAGACTGGGCCTTTTCAGGTGTCTTGGATTCTCTGTCCTCTCCCCGACAGTATTGCATGTCATTGTCACTCCAGTTCTGGCACCTGCCATTTTCACTTCTTAGCTATTTTGTTGGTGAATGTCAAGAGCTAATATTGATTGAAAAATTGCAATAGACAGACCATTCTCTGTAGCTGCTGCCTTCCCCCCTGTGCCTGCCAAGCTGCAATTCAAAGCTATCCCAAAGCGGTCCATTTTCAGCACAATGGGGAAGCTGGGAAATGGTCTTGTCTTCTTTTTTAGTTTAAACAGGCTTGGGTTTTTTTCGTGGGTGTCTCAGAGCTAAGCCAGCACTATCCTATTTCTCTGCAAAATGTTTTAAAAGTAAACTTCTTAGAGCATGGACAGAGGAAAACTGACTTGTTAACTGTATCCCAATAATAAATAGTAGTTGCACAGATCACACTGTTGGTTCAGGGCTGAATTTCTGGAAAAACCTCTGGAAGCAAATGTATGATTGATGTGGAATTGTTAAATTCTATCAGTATCAAACTGAACCTGTGGCCTTGTGCCAGAAGAAACACACAATTTAATAACCCAGTCTTTAGTTACTACTACCTTCTGTTCCTTTTCTCATTCTTCCTGCCCAGATCAGCAGCACCAGAGATGTTTAATTCTAGATAACAGAGATACAATTTAAGAACCTAATCTCTCAGAGTCAATTGTTACAGCTGTAGACAGGAGCATTTGCATGCAATCTCTAGCTACAAAAAAAATAAGGGCCATGATGATGTGAAGACCTGTAGCCTAACTGCTGTTGCTAATCAAAAGCTCCCCATAGCATTACTCCCCTAAGTATTTGTCCTGTAGAGTGAACTTATGCATCATGATGTTAAGTATGACACAACTCCACGCAAATGTTCATAGACTAGGTCCTTAGCTGTTGAAGATTGGCACGACTCCACTAACTCCAGTGGAGCCACGCTGATTTACACCAGCTAAGAACAGGGTATTTCACATCCTGCTGATCTCCATACAAATGTTGCTGGGCAGTAAGTATACACATGTGTTGTACTTCAGTGCCACACCATTGCAACCCATTGTGACATAAAGGCAGTGTTGGAATCCTTTACCAACCTGTTGGAAGGATGCAGCTTCATCTCATTCAGTTCAAAGGCAAGGATCAAGCTAATTCTTGTTTCTCCCAGGGCTATACTGTGCTTTCTCTGACAGCAGTATAAATCCAGGGCAATTCCAGTTGCTTTGGTAAGGTTACTCAGGCTTTGTGCTGGTGTTGCTGAGAGCAAGGTCCTAACCACAGTATCATTCTTCAGTGAAGGGTGGTTGTCAGTGGAAGGCTCAGAAATGACAGGCAAATCCTACCTTTCATCTCAGACATGATGGGTATTTTCACCTGGTGGAACACAACATGCTCCTGCTGTGCAGGCACTCAGGAAGCTCCAAGTCGGGGACATCAATGCAGTTTCCTTTTAAGGAGAAAGGATCTGCCACTTTCTCCATTCAAAGTTAAAGGCAATGAAACATGTCTGTAGATATGTCACGCAAAGTTTCCTTTCTCTTCCATTTTTCCTTCTCTTTCTAAGGGAGACATTAGCCTGGAGGATACACCAGCCAGGTGGGTATCTCAGTAGGTCCTGCTTTCATAGAAAGTACCTTGGCCTCCTCTGTCATTTCAGTAGAAAATTGTTTCAAGACACTGCAAAATAGAGAGAAGCCACACTGCTCACTAGGAAGAGTGAAGGGATAAGCAGTATTAAGGGCCCCAGAATCTCAAGATCTGCTCATGTATTGTACCTCTGCTGCTGGATGCTTTCTGTTTCATGGAGACAGCCACTGGAAGTCAAATAGTTGGTTCCTGGGGATCTGAGTATTAATGTTATCTCCTCTCCGGGACATATTACTGTGATATGAAGTGCTATGGTATGTGCTCAAGAGCTAGGGTTGTTTATCTGGTCCTGAAACCAGCTGCAGTGGATTAGGCCCAAAGGGGAACTTATTACCAGGGATCCTAGCTTTCTCTGTTCAAAAACCCTAAATTCTCTGATTTAAAAAAATCCCAAATTCCCTGATTAAAAAACCCCAAATCCACATTTTTGTATGATTAAAATGAAACACCACTATATGTATAGGTATCATACTATATATCTATATAGATATCAGTTGAACATAATGTTTTATTAATATACAGGGTCTTCATAAAGTCCTTGCACACTTTTATACTTTAATAATTTAGGTTGTAGGTATGCTGGAAACAATCTGTAAACGGCATTTAAAAGCAAATTTATTACAGTTTTAGGACAACTAGAGTACACAATACTAGACTTCATAAGTAATAACGAACTTATTCTTAAATAAGATGGAGCTCTGTACCACTGTGCTCTGCATATACGACAGTTTCTAAATGACGTTTTCCTAGAGAAGTGGATAGGCAGAGGTGGACCAATTGTTTGGCCACCTCATTCCATGAACAGCACGTGCCCCTGGTGGCTAGCGGGGGCATGGCTGCGCTGGCGGCGGTGGGAGTGTGGCAGCGGGAGCATGGCAGTGGTGATTGGGGAGTGCTGCAAGCAGCGTCGACCAGCGGCGATCACAGACTGCCTGCAGATGGCGCTGGTGGTGTCAGTAGCAGGGTGATGAGCAGTGACCACCGACATCTGCCTTTTTGTAGGGGGTGCACTGCCATGCTCAGGGGGTGCACCCACGTGCGTCCCCTATGTGTCACCCTTGCCTCGTTCCCCTTACCTGTCACCATTGGACTTCTTTTCATGGGGACATGTTAAAAGTGTAGTTTGCTTGTCAAAACCACATTCTTTGGTGGAACTTAGGGCTAGGATCACCCATGCAATTAGTGCAGTAACTCAAGAGCAACTGGGAAATGTTTTTAAGGAGTTGGAAGATCAGATTGAGCACTGTATCATGATGGATGGTGGTTATGTTGAAGTCTAGCATTGTGTACTCTAGTTGTCCTAAAACTTTAATAAATTTGCTTTTAAATGTTGTTTACAGATTGTTTCTATCATACCTACAACCTAAGTTATTAAAGTTTAAAAGTGCACAAGGACTTTATGAAGACCCTGTATTTGCAATTTTAAAGCAATATGGAAACTTACCAGTGTCTCAATCATTATAATAAAATAAATTCTAAGTACCTATATATTTTGGCTTTTAATTTTGGGTTTTTTTATCATAGAATA
>NW_017728993.1:62110570-62112172 GCF_001723915.1 Gavialis gangeticus
CACCCACTGCTTTGTGGCACTGAGCATCCCTGATATGCCAGTGACCTACCCATGCTGTTACCCCTCACTTCCAATCCACAGCCCCTCCCCCTTAACCCTGCTGCTGCCCCTCACTCCTGACCTGCAGCTCCCTGCCCCTGTGAGTACCCCTCACTCACTCATAGCCCCCAGGTCTTAGCCCCCCGAGTGTGAGGAATGGGGTGGGTGTGTGAGGAACGGGGGTGTGGGCGTAGGTGATGTGTGGAGGGGGAGGGGGACATGGGTGATGTACCAGAAGGCATATGTCCCCCAGATTTCTGCACCTGCAGTGGGGTTTGGGGGTGCAGCCTGGTTAGACCAGCTCCAGGCTGGAACCGCCTCCCCAGCTCAGCAGGCAGTACCTGGCACAGAAGGGAGTGCCATGCCATGCCATGCCATCATGTCATGGCATTCCCTCCTGTGATTTCACGTGAACATCTGTGATTTTTCTCCTTAAAATGTGGCAAAATGCAGATTTTCTCCTTTATCCATGACAAATGGAAAACCTGGATCCCTGCTTATCACATATGCTCACCAGTGGGTTTCAATGGCCTGGTAGATGCTCCCCCTTTGTCTGGATCTCATTGACTCATGGTAGACTTCAGAGCATACAGGGAGTCTGCAACATGCAGTTATCAGGACTTCGTATTACTGCTCAATATTGGCAAATTATCTTTCCTAACTCTGAAGTTGTTGAAAGGGTAACCCTGGCTCTAAAATAATGGCTTACAGTTTACAAGAGACAACAGTGATGTATTAGTTAGAACATAGGTGTCAGGGAACCTGAATTCTATTTGTGATTGCCACAGGCTCACTCTCTGACCCAGGGCAAATCAGATTTCTTTATCTCAATTTTCTTGTCTGTCAAAAGACTGTAATGCTCTTTACTCATCCTTGTAAAGTGCATTGCACTCCTTGGATGCAAATGCCAGGTAGGTGCAAAGCACTGTCATTGTATGCAATGTATTTGGAATATGTTTCATGCAAAGTGATGTTCACTTCTTCAAGAACCTGTTCGGGTGCTTGATAAAGAGCTGATCAAGATTGCATCTGCTGACCTTTGCCTTGGTCTTCAGCAGTGCACATGTAGTGATACATTTTCAGGAAAATTTTGCAAATATTGTTTTGAAAAACAACATAATCTTTCTGGGACCAGTAAAAGGTGACGAAGAAATAACCAGCTCCTTCAGAGGGTGTAATTCTAAATAGCACACTACTCAGTGAAAGACTTTGCAAAGGTTCTCTGCAAAATGCAACCACATTGTTGTAAATGTTATTGGCTAGCTTTTCAGAGGTGCTTTTCAGGCTGCTAGCTAGAGGCATGCTTGTGCTGCATTTCTTGCAAATTCTGTAACATCCCTACATCATCTGGCTGGGATGATATAGTTGAGCAGCGCGTTGGACAAGATGACCTCCTGAGGTCCTTTCCAACCCTAATTTTTCTATGATCAACATTAATTTGGGTGAAACTTACCCTTTTTGTGCCACTACTGGGATTTGAACCCAAGGTCCTTAAATAGTGAAAAAGAAAGCTCTCCTCTACTTAAACTCAGATCCACTAGCTGAGGGTGTGACACCAGTTTG
>NW_017728993.1:62117172-62118449 GCF_001723915.1 Gavialis gangeticus
CAACATTAATTTGGGTGAAACTTACCCTTTTTGTGCCACTACTGGGATTTGAACCCAAGGTCCTTAAATAGTGAAAAAGAAAGCTCTCCTCTACTTAAACTCAGATCCACTAGCTGAGGGTGTGACACCAGTTTGGAGAGGAAGCCACTTGAATGGAGCTTAGGTCTAAGGTTGGCCACTTTCAGCATGGCCTGTACCACAGCCACAGCTGCAGTCATCACTCCTCCCTTCAGTGAAACCATAGCCATTTCTCCTTGCTACCCAACTGCTACATGGGGGAAGCTGCTGTAATGCTGCTCTAGCTCTGGGTAGAGGGTAGATCAAATGGCTCCTATCTCTTAGCTCCATGCTGTCCTAGAGCAGAATTTCAGGTGCAGTCAATTCTGCAGTACTTTAGATTTCCCCTGGTTCTTGTGTGCCTGGATTTCAAGAACTATGATTACAGCCCAACCTTGTGCAGGGTGTTGTGAGGTAGAGGGAGAGTCCTTGCATCCTTCTAAAGCAGGAGTGGGCAATTAGTTGTGTGGGAGGGCCAGTTGGGCTTGTGGGCTGGGTCAGCACCCCCTGCCTCCTCCCAACAGCTCACCAAAACTGCCTAAGTGGTAGATTACTAGATTGGTCTGGAGGGTGCCAGATGGAGTGAGCGGACAGGGTCTTCATGGAGACTTATAGATTTCATAGACATTAGGGGCTGGAAGGGACCTTGTGAGATCATCAAGTCCTGCCCCACTGCCATAGGCAGAAAGTTAGCTGGGATCAAGTGATTCCCAGCAAGAAAACTGTCCAGATGGTTTTTGAAAGAGTCCAGAGCAGGTGCTTGCACCACCTCTGGGGGGAGTCTGTTTCAGACCCTGGACATTCACACCGTAAAGAACCTTCTCCTTATGTCTAGCTTAAATTGGCCTTCCTGGAGTTTGTGGCTGTTAGACCTTGTTATCTATCCCTTGGGGAGCTCTGGTGAACAGCTGTAACTTCATAAGATACTGTGAACATAAACCTGCCTCTAAATTCCATTAGATGAGCCCAGGACTCCTGCGGGCAGGGTGTGCTCAGCGAGGCAGATAAAATGGGGCAATAGCCGGGCAAGGAGTGGCGTCTGGGAGCAAGACGGGCAGTAGGGCCATGGCTGGGATTGTGGGATGGTGACAGCATGGAGCTGGGGCCTGGGGCAGAGTTGTGATCTGCTTTCTGTATGGCCCATTGGTGTCACCGCCCCATGATCCCAGCTGCATCCCCACCCACTCACCCCACTTCCAGACACTGCTCCTGGCCTGCCC
>NW_017728993.1:62118609-62120944 GCF_001723915.1 Gavialis gangeticus
ACCCACCCATCTGCCTGCTCCGTCTGGCAGCCCTAGCGTTGGGAGCGAGATGGATGGGCTGGAGTGCCTGGGCTGGGTCTGGCAGTGGCAGTGGCAGTGACACTGGCAGTAGCACCCTGAAGGAGCCACTGCTACTAGGGCTGTTGGGAAGCAGAGTCCGGCTGCCTTGCCAGCCCAGACCTGCATGCCCAGCCACACATGCCATGGCCTGGGCTGCCTCCCTGCACCTGAGTCAGGCAGGATCAGGGGACCTGCCACAGGCTGGATAAAATCCCTTGATGGGCTGGGTCCAATGAAAATACTCTTCTGAAGCATACGCTTAGCTGGACACAAACTGGCTGTAAGGTTGAAATTAATGCAGACCTTCCCCACTCTGTGCACAAGGGTTTTTTAAGTTGCACCCAATGAAGCTTTTGAATTCTGAGTTTTTTGGAAAAGCAACTGAGAGGCATGCGGCTGTTTTTGCAAAGAGCTGATCACATCTGTTTGTGGAGTCATTTTATATCAATGACTGCTAACCAATAAGGAAATCTACAAATAAGTCTGGTGAAATCTCTTACAAAATAGTTTCAGCATAGTCTTTGGAAAATACATTTATGGCACCCAACCAAGGATCTGTAGAACTGCAAGCCACCTGCTTACAGTCTGTGCAAACAGGTGCGGAAAGATAGGACATGCGGCACACGCGAGCCTGGATATCCATGCCTGGGAGTCTGTTCCTTGGGTCATCATCTGTACCTTCCCTCTCCCCACTTAAACAAATTGTCTGGCCTGTGTCTGTGAGCCTCTGAAGACTAGGGATGCTCATTTAAAAGATTGTTTAGGGCTTTTGAAACAATATTGAAACTTCCCTTGTGATAGCTAGAGGTCATGTTTTTTTAAACACTTAGATTCTTGCTATCCAGAGCATATGTTCTCTTATGTTCTCTTGTTATCTTTTAATTGGTTTCTATTCTAAATTTAAAACCAACTGTTCCTGCTGGCGGCAGTGGCTGCTGCTGCTTTTGGAACTGGGATGGTGCCTGTCAGCCTCAGAACTCGGTGTGTGAAGTCAGAACCTTCATTGCCACTGCTATTTCCACCTCCCCTCCTGGCTGCTCCCCCACCTGGCAGCTGCTGCACTCCAGATCTTGCCATTTCTCGTCTCATTCTTTGTTTGGCTCCTTGTTTTAATTCCAGATGCTGGGGAACTTGACAACCATGGTTACACTTAAAAGCATAATTAGAGTTGAGTTCCATGTAGTATTGATCAGGCATGTGCTTTCCAAGAGAAGGATTGTGCATCTGTCATGGAAGTTGTCATAGTATCTTGCTGCAAGTTGCTGGGATATGAGATAATTAGAAGCTAGAGGGAAGTCTGTCTTCTGTGACCAGTGAAAGGAGGGGGAGAAGAAGTGGGTGCTACTTTCTTCCAGAATGGAGGTCTCTAACCTTCCACGGTACCTCTCTGTGCTCCTCCAGCAGTCTGAGAATGACCTGGTTGCCCATAAACAGAGACACATTCTTTAAAGCAGCGGCTCTCAACTCACAGCCCGTGGGCCATGCAACCCAATCAGCATACCGCAGCGGCCCATGTGACATCCTGTTAAAAAAAAAGGAAAGATTGCTGCCCGAAATTTGTTAGAGTCAAAGAGAAAAACTTGAGAAACAGCAGGTTCCCCTTGCAGGCTGGCAGAGTTCTAGCTTGCAAGGTGCTGCTTGGGACTTGGGGGAACAGGAGGAGGGCGGTCAGGCAGGGGGCATCACGTGTGTGCGTACGCACAGTTGTACGTGGCAGCCAGGCAGTTCCTGCAGCTCCCTTCAAGTAAGTCTATATGGGGGTGGAGGGACAGGGGGACAGGACAGATTGAGGCCCCCAGAGTAAGGAAGGGAGGGAGCAGAGTAGAGTAGGGCAGGGCTGGGGCTGGGGACACTGCCCGGCTGGGGGCGCGTGGGGTCCAAGGCTGGGGCGGGAATGTGTGGCTACAGGGCCCAGCCAGGGAGTGGGACAAAGCTACAGGTGGATTGTCCAGGGACAAGTTGGGTGGGGGGGGCTCTCCACCCTCAACATACATACAGGCTCGGTGCTGACAGCTTGACTTGCACCACGGCCAAAAGGGACCTAGGGGTAATGACTGACCATCACGTGAATATGAGCTGTCCGTGCAAGGCGGTGGTTAGCAGGGCAAATAACATGATGGCATGCATCAACCAATGCATCTCATGTAAAACTAAGGAAGTGATGCCCCCACTGTACTCAGGGCTGGTGAGACCACGGTTGGAGTACTGTGTCCAGTTCTGGGCACCGCACTTCAATAAGGACATGGAAAAACTTGAGAGGGTACAGAAAAGAGCC
>NW_017728993.1:62125944-62128190 GCF_001723915.1 Gavialis gangeticus
ATATGAGGAAAGGCTGAGGGACCTGGGCCTCTTTAGCCTAAAGAAGAGAAGGTTGAGAGAGGACTTGATAGCAGCTTACCACTATACCAGAGGAGTGCATCAGGAGCTTGGTGAACAACTGTTCCCTAGGGCACCCCTGGGGAAGACCAGGACCAATGGATATAAACTCCTGGAAGGCCACTTCAGGCTTAATACCAGGAAAAATTCCTTCACAGTCAGGGTGTCCAGACTGTGTAATAAACTCCCTCCAGAGGTGGTTCAGTCACATACCCTGGAGGTTTTCAAGAGAAGACTGGACAGTCACGTTGCTGGGGTCACCTAACCCCAGTTGTCTTCCTGCCTAGCAGCGGGCCTGGACCTGATGATCTGCAAGATCCCTTCCAGCCCCTAACAGTCTATGAATCTATGAATTGAGAGCTGCAAGTGTGGTCCTCTATGGCAAATAGGCTGAGAACCACTGCTGTAAAGGACCCTAGTTATTCATCTGTCCCTTCTTCAGACTCTAGGTGCACTGAGTGGAGAGTATCATGTCTGATCCAAGGGGGCAAGTTGCTGAGATAGGAAGGAGCCAAATTATTTTTTCACCTTCTTGTACCATCTCTGAAATCACTACTGCAGTACAACCCAAGAGTTCCTGCCTCCTGGGGATAAACCTTTCACCCCCTTTACTGTACCATCAGCATCAAGAACATGGAAAGGGAATACAGGGCTGCTGAGCAGCTAAGACACTTGCTACCTCAGCAGGGGCTCTGCCTGCACTGACTTGTGTCCCTGTGTTTTCCCTCCCTGTATACGTATTTCTTCTTCATCTCTGTGAACTTGGCACCTCATCTTTAGAAGAGGCCAGAGCTGACTCTGACAGCTCCTTCCCATTGAGACACTGTAACAAGGTTGTTTTCCTAAGTGCCCAGCAGCCAGCAGTATCACTTATGAGCCAGGTTTTCAGCAGAACTGTGCCCACTGGAATGACATCCTTTAGAGCAGTGTTTCCTAAACTTTTGCTACCTGGGGCACACTTTTCTTTCCGGATTAAAATTGGAGGCAGCGTTCACTTTTGCACCCTTTGGGAATCACTGCTGTAAAGATAGAAGTGTTTTGGAATTGAATCGTATTGAAAATCTGAGCCCTAGTACTCTGTATGTGTATGTATATGTGTATTTTTCAAACCATATAACATATGGCTTCCCTGCCAGAGGAAATCATACCAATACTGAGATGCACTGGTAAAAATGACATCGCATACATTGTTCTTTAAGATATACCCATACTTCACAACCTCTTTAGCCTCAAGGCTGCCCTCAATAACTTTTTTGCATGTTGCAGTGCCCCAGTAAAATCACTGAGCGAGATCTAAATTCAGAGAAGATATGGAGGGGGCCTTGAGGCAAAAAATATATTGAGAATTACTCATCTAGTTGGTGCTATTTAAGAGCGGTAGGGGTAGGAGCTCACCCTGCTCCTTCTAGTGTCTGCCCTTTCCTGGCCCCTGGTCGGTATCTCAGGGGGCAGCGGGGATCTTACATGGCAGTGATTATGCCTGTGGCCCTTCCTGCTGTCCCTGGGAGCGTGGGAGGAGTAAAGGGGATGAGCCAGACTGCAAAGAACAGCTCCATCTATTTGTCTGTCCAGCCATTTGCCTGCTCACAGCAGAGCATGCTACTAGGAGTGTGTTTGTGGGGGAAGGAGGGTAGCATAGGGGCTGCCTGGAGGCAGGGATTGGTGAGGAAGGTAGCAGTAGTGGCAGCAGTCTCCAGAGGAGCAGTTGCAGTAGTAGTAGTTGGGACCTGGAGTAGTTGGGACAGGCTTAGGGTGTTGGGTGGGGGAGAAGAGGATTTACCTCCTCATGCAGGGGGATCTGAAGGCATGTTTCTGTTGCTCATGTGGCACACCAGTATGCCTTGGCACATCCTTTGGGAATCACTACTTTAAAGTGTGTTGGAACCAAAGCATTGGTTCATAAACCGCAGCCCTAGTACTCCATCCTGTGAGGCCCTGATCACTCCCGTCTCATTGGCCTGAGTACTGTGCAGGATCGGGCCTTTACTGCTGTTTCAGGGAGCCAGCCTGGCAGTCATAACGATGAGAGGACTTTCCACACTTCTTGCCCTGTTCAAAAATGGGCCTGTTCAACTAGAGGTGTGGCAGGAATAGTTAGTACCAAGTATGATGCTGGTTTTTGTGAAGTGGGTGCTTTGGAAGGAGATCCTGTTTGTTTCTGTCATATTCATCGAGCTATCTGTCTGTCT
>NW_017728993.1:62133190-62133531 GCF_001723915.1 Gavialis gangeticus
GGTCCGTTTCACCCCACGCAGTGTTATTCTATAGAAACTTCTCTTTAAAAGAGAGAGGCCCTTTTGCTTAATTCAATCAGGGCGGTGGAGATTGCACAGCTTTTGAGGTTGTTGGGTGAACTCATATCTGACTGCACACTTCAGCTTTTCTCTGCAATGTGATGCATCTTGTCTCCCCGCAAGTGTGTTGCCTATTGATTGACTCAGTGGGTCTTTTAAACCACTACTATCATACAGTTAGTCCTAGGCTTGGAACAATGCATGACTTCACAGCACCACCTTGCGTTTACTCTGCTATTTAGCTGTTCCATATGCTGCAGCACTGCCTAGGTATAGTGTCA
>NW_017728993.1:62138531-62139772 GCF_001723915.1 Gavialis gangeticus
AGTCTCCAGAGGAGCAGTTGCAGTAGTAGTAGTTGGGACCTGGAGTAGTTGGGACAGGCTTAGGGTGTTGGGTGGGGGAGAAGAGGATTTACCTCCTCATGCAGGGGGATCTGAAGGCATGTTTCTGTTGCTCATGTGGCACACCAGTATGCCTTGGCACATCCTTTGGGAATCACTACTTTAAAGTGTGTTGGAACCAAAGCATTGGTTCATAAACCGCAGCCCTAGTACTCCATCCTGTGAGGCCCTGATCACTCCCGTCTCATTGGCCTGAGTACTGTGCAGGATCGGGCCTTTACTGCTGTTTCAGGGAGCCAGCCTGGCAGTCATAACGATGAGAGGACTTTCCACACTTCTTGCCCTGTTCAAAAATGGGCCTGTTCAACTAGAGGTGTGGCAGGAATAGTTAGTACCAAGTATGATGCTGGTTTTTGTGAAGTGGGTGCTTTGGAAGGAGATCCTGTTTGTTTCTGTCATATTCATCGAGCTATCTGTCTGTCTTCATTTTTCAATGGCTTTCCTCAAGGTGATGCCTGAGCACATCCCACATTATAAAGACTTTTGTCTCTTTTAGTTACCAAGTGTAGCAATACAATGGATGGCTTTTTGGCAGAGCAAGGAGAGCATTGTAAGGAAAAAGTCCTCTGGGATCCAACTGATGAGCCAGGCACATGGAGACATTAAGGGGATCTGCTCTTGCTTACCTTCATGTGTCCATCATTATGTCCCAGTTCTGCCAAAAAGGCCCAGCTTATTTCACCAATGTCACGTCTGTATTTCAGTACCAAACACACACACACATGCTCTGTCTGTGCAGGCAGAAGCGGCAAACTCTTTTCCAGTTCTTGTTCTCTGCCCTCACACGCTTGTGATGGCATTCAGACATATAAATACATACATACACACATAATTTGGACCCAGGACCAGGACAAGCACGGCTGTTTTCTGCCAGCCAGCTCTGTACCAGGGTGGCTCCTGACCTGAGCTTCGAAAGATGCATACCCCATTCACTTACGAGTGTCTAATGTGGATCTTGCTTAGAGCTTCAATTTTGCAGTGGGCTAAGCTAAGTACCCAGTGGGTCCTGTGGAGAACAATGGGGAATGTACACACGCCCACGCCTGTTCAGGAGACAATGAGAGCTGCTTTTGAAGATCTGGCACCACATTTTCAAAGCTCAGCGGTGGGCAGAGAGCTCGCTTTTTGCCTTTCTTTTCAATCAAGATGTTTCTTTTGAAGAT
>NW_017728993.1:62140526-62148355 GCF_001723915.1 Gavialis gangeticus
AATGCATGACTTCACAGCACCACCTTGCGTTTACTCTGCTATTTAGCTGTTCCATATGCTGCAGCACTGCCTAGGTATAGTGTCACCTGTTTAATTACAGGTAATAGGCATTATGGGGACAATTCAAAGCATGTTGAGAGAGCAGTCTGAACTACCAGTTCCCCACCCACCATTGTAACTTTCTGCTAGTAAATCTTGACTACAGATATTACTGGGCTTGATGCCAGCAAGTGTCACACATAGATTTTAGGAAGATGGAGAGGAATGCTTTTCAGGAGGCAGATTTGATGCCACTTCATGTAAGTCCTATTTTTATTAAGTCATGGTGAAAATATTTACATGGTACTCCTCATTCATAGATCCCAAAATACTTTACAAAGGTTATGCCAGCATTGCTGTCTCCCATTTTAGAGATGGGAGATACTGGGCATGGCTACATGAGATGCTTTACTCAAGATTAGAGGAAATTACTGCACAGTAAATGTTACCATCTACATGTGCAGATGCTTACTGCAAAGTAATTTACTCTAATGGTGAGTAAATTTGCTCCCTGTAAATACAAGTAGCATATTTGCTTGCAATTAATTACTGTGCCATACAGCACATGTAGTCAGCTGACTGGGAGCAAACTTGCTCCCAGTTAGCTGGGCAGCAGGAAGTGGGAGATTGCTCCCTGTCCCCAGAGGTTGGCTGCTGCTGGGGCGTGCTCTGCCACTGGAGCCCAGGCAGGAACAATGTCCTCGTGCCCCAGCAGCAGGGAGCTCCCAGCCCTGGCTTCCCAATTGCAGTCATGGAGCAGGGGCTGGGAAGATTTTTCCTAGTTCCAGCTCCATGATCACGGAGCTGTGGCTGGGAACAAACTCCCCAGTCTGTTCCCAGCCCCTGCTCTGTGATCACAGAGTGGGGCCTGGGAACAATCTCCCCAGCCTCCACCCCACAGTTGCGGAGCAGGGGCCGGAAATTGTCTCAGTCAGGAGCCGCTCCCATGCCGTGATCAAGTGATCGAGGTAGGGGGCTTGGAAAGATCTATGGGGGAGGAGCAGGTCCCAGCCCCCTGCCCCAATCTGCTGGTGGGGCAGCTAGCAGTAAGTCTCTGAGTGGACAGGGAATCGCCCACCACTGGATTGGGGCAGGGGGTTGGGACCTGCCCCTCCCCTGCAGCGCTTTCCAAGCCCCCTGCCTCCGAATGGGGAGTCAGGGTCAGCAACTCCCTGCTGCTGGGGCAGGGGGACATTGTCCCCACCCAGGCTGTGGTGGCAGAGCCAGTCCTGGCAGTCCTGACCCCGAGCTCCCTGCCAAGCCCTATGCTAGCACCCATAGGGAGCCTCGAGCTCCCCCTGGCGTCTGCAGGGGGCTGGTGCACAGCTGGAGGGGGCAGGAGCAGATTGCTGCCAGGAGCAGCAAATCTGCTCCTGCATCCCTGCACATGTAGATGCCTGCCCAGGGTGAGTATACTCTAGAGTAATTTTCTCTAAAATAAACCGACCCCGCAGTATTTGAACATGTTGTTTGCACTGAGGCACAGAGTTGTTTGTTCCAGAATAGTCTGAGATGGGGCCAGATCCAAAGTTTTTAACTCCTCCAAGACCGTTTTAGGTTGGACGTAAGGAAAAATTTCTTTACTGTCCGAGCCCGCAGGACCTGGAATAGACTCCCTCCAGAAGTGGTGCAGGCACCTACTCTAGACTCATTCAAGAAACGTTTGGATGCTTATCTTGCTGGGATCCTTTGACCCCAGCTGACCTCCTGCCCCTTGGGCAGGGAGCTGGACTTGATGATCTTTGAGGTCCCTTCCAGCCCTAATGTCTATGAAAAAGTCCCCTTCCCTTTCATGTCAGTGAACTCTGGATCAGGCCTCCAATTGCTTTGTAAGCTCCTTTGTAAGCTGAAAGGAAAGATGATAAGCTGCCCTATTCTGGCTGGAATGAGAGGTGCTGAAATGCTTGCAGTTGTTGCCTTTGAATCAATGGTGAACCACAAAAGAACCAACATTTTCAAGTGTCAAGCAGCAAAAGTCAGGGTTTCCCCTCAGCTCTAACCTAGGAATGGCTCAGGGGATTCTTCTCACATGTAGAAACAAAATGGTTTTGGGGTGGGACCAAGCATAGGACATTTCAGAGACATTTCAACCCTAGAGGAGGGAACTATGAGCCTGCAAAACAGGTCTTAAGGGAAACCAGAGCACCCCTGAACTCTAGTTTACATTGCACCCACATCTACATGAGAGAGGCTCCCTCCAGTGGAGACTGTTATCACTGCAGGTGAAATCAGTTGCACAAA
The DNA here is from genome assembly GCF_001723915.1 of Gavialis gangeticus. Lineage (NCBI taxonomy): Eukaryota > Metazoa > Chordata > Crocodylia > Gavialidae > Gavialis > Gavialis gangeticus. The sequence continues at coordinate 62,142,807 of NW_017728993.1, forward strand.
GCCTGAGACACTGTGACTGGTGTGAACAGCAGCTGGGGAAGTGACATGACCCTGCTTCAACCCAAGGCCAGGATGTGGTGAATTTGTGGGACAAAGGGGTTATGTCACTTGTCAGTAGCAGAGCCAGGAAGGGGACTTGGCAGTCATGATTTCCAGCCTAAACATCAGTCAGCATTTTCTTTCTTCTACCTATGAATCAAACTGTGTATTTCTAACATCCTCAAGCAGTTGCAGGGGTTTTTGGTAGCTGTTGCTTTCAAGTTATTTTCTCCCCAAAGGAGAACAGGCAAGAGGGTATTAAGCCCAGTGCCATAAATTAGCCTCATTTCCCAATCCAGATCCACCTGTTCTTATTTCACAGGAAATTCCCCCTCGGATGAGTCGGAGGAGCGGGAACGGGACCCCAAGGTTCTCACCTTCCCCGAGTACGTTGCCAGCCTGTCGGAGTCGGGCACCAAGCGCATGGCCGCCGGCGTCCGCATGGAGTGTCAAAGCAGAGGCCGCTGCCCCTCATCTTGCCCACTTTGCCACGTGACTGTGAGCCCAGACACACCGGCAGAGCCAATTTTGCTGGAGGTCACCAAAGCAGCACCTATCTATGAGCTGGTCACCAACAACCAAACCCAGCGGGTAGGAGCCCAGTTGCTGAGGGAGGGCTAAACTAAAGAAGGATTGTTTATAATAGGAGCATGGGGGCAAGAGGACTTCATAGTGAATCCACTTGGGCCAAAGTTTAGATGCCAAACCCCGGGTCCAATCTCAGTGATGCCAGCACTGAGGCATCTTACCCTGTATCTTTGTGTTGCTATTGTTTTGTGGGGGGTCTTGTCAGCCCTTGTACTTCTGAGTGCCAGCAGCCTGCAAGCCCTGCATGGTTTGGTGCCTGTCTTAACATAGTTAACAACAAACAGATGCTATGGACCTGAAGGGATTAAGGGCAGGGGTTACAGACTGGCCACCTTGCCTCTTAGCCACTGGCCTAATTACTTGCCATGTTAACCCATGAGCAAGCCTGAAGGGAGTTTGGTATCTGGCGAGTAGTCAGAAGTAGCTGAGATGGTTTCCTGGGACAGGAATTTTCCTTGGGGGTGGGTGTTCTCCCCTGTCAGGGGTAGAGGGATGCTGCTGCTCTGACATGCTGCTATCCTGCTACACTGAGTAGTACCATTGAAACTCGCTACCCATGGGGAAAGGTAACATGCCTGCTTACAGGGAGAAAGGTAGCAGGCCTGTGGTCAGGTGCCTTCTGCAGACCCTAAACCCTTTTGGCTTCTGTCTTCATGTCTTTCTCTGCTGAGGTGTCCCAGAGCTTCCAGCTAGCAGGCAGTGTCTGCCTAGTGAGGGGAGGGGAGCATCCTGTGAGGAAGGCATTACAAGGGGTCCTAGCTGTGCAGCACAGTGGGAGGTGGGAGTTCCTGCTTGCGTGGCTTTGATCCCTCTTCTCTTCCCCCTCAGCTGTTGCAGGAGGCCACCATGAGCTCCCTCTGGTGCTCAGGGAGCGGGGATGTCATTGAGGACTGGTGTCGGTGCGACTCAAGCGCTTTTGGTTCTGATGGACTCCCAACCTGTGCACCCCTCCCACACCCAGTGTATGTCTTCCATGCTCTGATTTGACCCCCATCCTTCCACCTTGCTCTGCAGAAGTGGTTGCTCTTTAAGGGGACAGCTGGTAAAGGGCCCTGATATAAGGCACCATGGTGCTAGTCCAAGAAAGTGACAGCACTGAGAATGCAAGCTTTTCCTACATCACCCTGGGCTCATCTACATGTGTGGTGGACTGCACAGTTGTTATTGCAGAGTCATTTAGTACTCGCTTTACTAAACCGCTGTGCAGTAACCACTGGTATTGCACTGTCCCAGTGCGGCATGGGTCATTTTCGACGCTACTGCACAGTAGCATTGACCTCATAGTTCGTGCCTGCCTATGCCACGTTGCCGTAGCATTGCTGTAGCTCATTGCTGTGACAATGTAGCATTTCATGTACACATACCCTCTGTTGATGGGCCTGAACCCTAATCTGGAGCAACCACTACTTGGCATAATGAGGAAGCTTTTTATGGCTCAGGTGCTGGGGGCTGCATTTCTCATCTAGGGTTGGGTCATCCCAGAAAACTGTGGAGTTAGGAAGTTTTTACCGAGGGCAGTTATATAGGATCCAGGGTGACATCTCAGATGGCCTCAATTACAGTAGTACAGAATGTGGGAGTCAGTGCTGACAGCTTCTGTGGTCTCTTGTTATCATTATAAAGGTGGTAGGGCAGCTCCTGAGGAAACTCCCAGTTCTGGATAAATTTACAGGCTGGATGGGGTAGGAGTATGCAGAGCACAAGGCTTTTGAGGGTCACTTTTAGCCCCGCCTTCTGCCTTCAGTGTAGGGGCTTGAGTGGCACCCTGCAGTATGACGCTCTGATCCACAGTTTCAAATGCAGCCCATCTTGGGTACCACAGGGCATGTCTTCACAGTAAAACTGAGGTGTGATTGTAGCACATGCCAGCATGCCCTGGTGACCTTGATTTAGCTAGTGGAATAGTTATAGCAGTAAAGACAGGGCAGCATGGGCTTTAACTCATGCTGCTAGCAACCAGGGTATATACCACAGGATCCCTGGAGAGTTTGCTGTCTGGCTGCTCATGTGGGCCATTGGCCATTGCACCATGTCTCCAGTGCTGTTGATACCTATGTGAGCTAGATTGAGCTAGTGCGGGCTACAACCACATCCTAAGGGAGCAATGATTGGGACTGTGGTATATGCTGAAGAGGCGTGAGAAAAGAGGAACGTGGGTGCCAGAGGTGGACAGGAGGTGCTGTTTAAAGAGCTTGACCTGTCACGTTTCCCCACTCCCCTCCAGCCTGAGGCTCTCCACAGTGCATGAACCCAGCAGCACATTGGTGGTGCTAGAATGGGAACACTCAGAGCCACCGATTGGAGTGCAGATTGTCGATTACCTCATCCGCCAGGAGAAGGTCACCGACAGGATGGATCATTCCAAAGTAGAGACCGGTGAGTACAGGCCAGAGGGGCTCTGGTCCTTCAGCAGCCAGTACTGGGCTTTATCCTTCTCAGAAGCAAGGAGAAGCTAAACCTGCTAGAGACCATTATGCTCTTTTCCTGTTGCTTGAGGAAGACCTTTGCCATGTCATCTCTGCATTTTACAGTGTGGTCTAGGCAGCAAAGGGTGCAACTGGGAGCAGGTGACCACAGTGGCAAGCATTAGCAAAACTCTTTAGCACTTGGTTAACTTGAAACCTACAAGTAATTCCAATGAAGCCAGTAGCTAGACTCTGGCAGGAGTGTCGCCTACGCAGCTAGCGGCTTCAGTTGGACTGGTTGTGGGCTTACAGTTAAGCAGGCAGATACTGAAGGGCTTTGCTGGGTCAGGACCACAAGTCCCTTTTTTCATTTGTTTATATGACTTCCCCACATTTTCCTTTTGGCCTGAAATCTGCAATGCTTGAATGGTTTTGGAAAGTTGGAGGAAAATCTGTTCTGCCAGTTGAGCAACATGACACTGGAAAAATAGCCATTCCTGTCTCCCCCTAGTAGCAAGGTCACCACTGCTTTCCCCTTGTCACCCATCAAACGTAGGTACCTGAAACTTGGCATGTTTATAGGCCACCCTGATGCATCTGTGAACCTACTCAAAATGGGAAGGGGAGATAGGTGGCTGTGAATGGGTCTGTCTCCCCCAGCGCCCCCACTTCTGATGATGAAGACTCGGTTGTCCTACAGCTCTGGGTGTTTCTTCTCCTGCAGTAGGTCCAATAAAAACAGGCTTTCCTTTCTCTGGAAGACTGCCACAGAACTCGCACCTTCCCCTTAGTGGCTTCTAACACAGAAATTCACCTCAAAACTTACATTGCAGCTCAGAGTCATCGTGAGGCAGGAGGAAGGAGCAGTGTAAGCCGTTTTCTTACCCTTCCCCAGCTCATTTAGCATATTCTCACTTCACTTCCCCTCCATAGTTCCCAAATTGCTAATGTTGCATGGCAGGGAATATAAGATGCACCAGTCCAGATTGGCCACAGTCAGCTTGTTAAGAGAGCATCGTCTTTTCAGCCCTGCTCCTGACCTTCTGGCTGAAGGCACTGGTGGGAGCCTTGCTGCCTTTGCTCATTGCAGCTGGTGCTACTTAGTTCAGGAATATTCAAATCCTTCTGAGGTATTGGGCTCACTGGTCTGTCTTGTGGCTCGAGGTAAAACTCAAGCCAAAATTTGCTATTAATCCTTCACATCCCTCTCCCATTCTCCTTGCTTAGCTCTGTACAGTTGGGATGGGATGGGAATGCAATTACTCTTTCTTCTTCCTTGCTTCTTCCCCTAGACACAGTGTTGAGTTTTGTGGACGACATCATCTCCGGAGCCAAGTCCCCCTGTGCAATGCCAGCACAAGTGCCTGACAAGCTGTCTTCTACCATCTCCTTGATTATTCGCTGCCTGGAGCCTGACACCACTTACATGTGAGTTACACTCCTTCCTGCTGGCTATTTCCAACCTTGCACTGGTTGCCTCTGATTTGTGACTTCTAGCTTTTCTCCTAATTGTTGGGGGGGGTGGGGGCGGGGGGTGGTATGGAAAGCAGGTATGTTCATTCTCTGCCATTTCATAAGGCATGACCCCTCTCCTGGTTGGTGACTATCTGTGGGGCATGAGGGAATCCTGCTACTGATACTGCTGGGCCTTTTCCTTGCCCACCCATGTGGGAGATGTCATGGCCATCAGGGTAGGGTTCACTCTGCTTTGTACAAGGTAAAGCTGGGGAGATCTGCATTTCCACCCTTTTTTTTTTTACACCTGGGTGATGATTTCTTCCAGCTTTATCTTATGTGATCTGACTGGACTCATGCTGTAACTTCCCTCCCCCCACACAAGCAGAGTCAAGTTATTCTTCCTGGTAAGCCAGCACTCTGCACCATGCACCCAGGCTCTTCTGAACTGGCCAGGCTACCAGTGCAGCAAATGTCAGCCACTTCAGACGCTTGCACTAGGTGAAGTAACCAGACTCAGTAGGGATGTCAAGTAGCTGGGTTTGGCGTGTACCTTCTGGTTTCTTACATCCTGTTGGGCCTGCACTGCAAGGGAGCACATGTCAGCTTGGGGAAGCCTGCATCCCTAAGAGAGAAATGCCTCATGTTTTAGCATAGCCTCTTGTTTGCCTAAGTGGTGTTAGTTGTATACATTCCTCCAGATGGGCATCTGCTGTAGGCAGGCATGTATATGTGCATGTGAAAGTCCAATCTGCCTGCTTGCTCTGAGATGTGATGATATCTTTGTCTCTGCCTCTCCCACCAGGTTCACACTTTGGGGAGTTGATAACACAGGGAGACGTTCAAGGTCAAGTGATGTGACGGTCAAGACCCCGTGCCCAGTAGTAGATGATGTGAAGGCTCAAGGTAATGGTGAAGATACTGAAGGGGTGGGCAAAATATGGCCCGTGGGCTGGATCTGGCCCACAAGGCCATACTATCTGGCTCACAGGGCCCCTAAAAAAATGTAGAAAATCAATATTTCTCTGCCCTTGGTTCCTGTCAATATGACAGGAACCAAGG
>NW_017728993.1:62148624-62173746 GCF_001723915.1 Gavialis gangeticus
TGACAGGAACCAAGGGCAGTAGGACCCAGGGGAAGCCTGGCGGGCTCCAACAACAGTGGGGCCCACCCAGCCCCACCCCCCCAGCCGGAAGTGGCTGAGGTAAGTGGGGGGTGGGAGGGCGGGGAGGGGGGGAAGTGGCCCCACCCATGCCTGGTGCCCTGCACTGCAGCTGCTTGCAGCCTGCATGGGGCTGCCTGTGCCCGCTCTGGACAGCCCCATGCGGGCTGCGAGCACCTGCAGCGTGGGGCACTGGGCCTGGGGCAGGGGAGGGGCCACTTCCCCCCCCGCACTCAGTTTTTCCCCAGGCTCCTTCTCAGCATGGAGAAAAGTGGCCCGTCGCCTGCCCCATGGCCAGCGGCCCATGCTGCAGGCACTCGCAGCCCATGCAGGGCTGTCCGGAGCAGGCACAGGCAGCCCCAGGCCGGCTGTGAGTGGCTGCAGCGCGGGGCAGCAGGGAGGGGCTGCTTTCTCCCCCACTCCCCTCCACATTCAGCACCACCTTGTAACCCAGACCCACTGCCAGGCTGGCGATGGGGAGGGTTACAAGCTGGTGCTGAGCGTGAGGAAAGGTGGCCCCTCGCCTGCCCCATGGCCAGTGCCCTATGCTGCAGCCACCTGCAGCCTGCATGAGGCTGCCTATGCCTGCTCCAGACAGCCCCTTGCAGGCTGTGAGTGCGTTTAGCAGGGAGCACTGTCCGTGGGGCGGGCAAGGGGCCACTTTTCCCCATGCTCAGCACCAGCTTCCCTGCTGGCGAGCAGGGTGTCGGGGCTGAGCACTACCCCCTGCCTGTACCACGGGGCTGAGGAACACTGGGAGTGAGTGGGCGGGGAGCCAGTGGGAGCACAGGGCCAGCACCCATGTCCTGGGGCCAGTGCTGTTGGGGTCCAGAGCAGGGTGGCAGGAGTGCGGGGTCCCAGCTGGCAGGGGCTTTATGGAGCCAGGCCAGCTCCCCCCTCCCTGCTGGTGCAGGCCAGCCCGGCTCCACAGACCCTTGCCGGCCTGGGCCCCACCAGTGCTGACCCTGGGACACTGGTCCCAAGATGGTGACCAGGGGGAGGGGCACCTGTCAAGGGGTGGGGCACCTGTCAAGGGGCAGAGCTACCCATATGGCGCTTGACAGCCTGCCAAAACTGGGTAAGCAACCCTCCGCCCAAAATAATTGCCCGGCCCTGAGATGCTGGCTATCCCTTATAGCACAACTCAGGCCAGAGATGCCTTCTCTTAGCACCATGGGACTGTAGTGTAGGCTACAGTCACTGCACTCAATATCATGTACACTAAGTTGCATCTATGCCCTTGCTTTTTGGGCTAGTTGTAGAGAAACGCCAAAACAAAAGCCCTGGGTTTGAACAGCCCTTAAGCTGGGTAGAATCCAGGACCAGGTCCAAGTTGGTTCCACGTGCATGATGGGCAAAACTGAAGAAGAACCCACCTCTCTTCCACATTGAATATTGGCTATGTTTTCACCTAGAGTCAAACCTTTTGGCAGAGACATGGGTTTGATTCCTGGATGCACATATAGCTATAGCCATTGAGGCACCAAACATCTGAACTTGGTCTGGCTTTTGGACTCTGTCTCAGCGGTCTAAAGGAGGGATGCAAGTTCTGGGCAGCCTCCACTCTTCCATACTTCTGCCTATGCATATGTGTCAAAGGTCTTGGTGACCTCTCACACATGCACCATGATGCAGAAAGATCGACGGTTGCCTACTACTACAATGAATCACCACCTTGGGGCTCTGGTGACTGTTTTCTTATGGATTATGACATATGTAGTTAAATCTTGGCAGAATTACAATCTGAGGTTGCCTGGCTGCTCCTTCATTTTGTTTACTGAGACAGGCTGTTGTAATCATGTTGGTGCAGCTAGACTGAGCCTTCAGAAAGGCAGCAGGGGTCAAATATGTTTGCCATTTAGGAGGTGGAATATATGTATTTGTTTAAACATCCCCTCCAGGGTGGCAGGGAATGAGATGCATTATTCTAAGTGGCAATGAGAATTAATCTCAAGCCATAACAAGGACACATTGACAGTATAGCACCACCTCTGATCATATTAGACAGCAACCCAAAGGGTATGACTGGTATATGGGTAGTAAGAGTATCTTCAGTAAAAAATCCAGAGCACACGAGCTTCAAATGTACTAGGATTGCTGCAGTTTTGGAGGCATAAACCAATCTCTGCGTGTTGGGAGTCAGGAGACAGGGTTCTTACACCTTTCTTTGAAAATCTGGTTCTGGTAGTTGTCTGAGATGAGAAACTGGATGAGATGGACCACAGGCCTTATCCAGTCTGGGAAGTCTGTTTCCTTGTTCCTCTGTTAGGATGTATTCTGTTGATACAATGCAAAGTACAAGACAGTGGGTGGATTCGTCCTCCTTCATATTGATGGAAATTTTGTCCTTGACTATAGCCAGGCCAGGATTTTGCCCAAGGGGCTTTCCTTAAAAGCTGAGATGCTTGATGGTGCATTTCCTTCTTCTATATTAAGCACATTGTGGGCCCTTTCCATCTTTTTATCCAGAAATAGCAGACAAGATCTACAATCTTTTCAATGGCTACACCAGTGGTAAAGAGCAACAAACAGCTTACAACACTCTGCTGGACCTGGGTTCACCCAGCCTGCACCGAGTCCTCTACCATTACAACCAACATTACGAGAGCTTTGGAGAGTTCACTTGGCGATGTGAAGATGAGCTAGGACCCAGGTAAGCCAGTTAGCCATGTTACTTAGAACAGCAGTTGCACCTCACTCAATGCACATGTTAGAATGCCCCCCATCACTAGTTATCAGTAAGAAGGTTAAATCTGGCAAATGGACAAGACAGATCAGCAGAAACCTATCTTGACTGTAGACAAGCCATTAGCTGGAATTCCACCATCTTTCCCCAATCTGCCTTCAGTTTATCTTTGTAGATTGACTTGGCTATTTTCACATGATGAAGAATCAGAAGGGATGGGAGGAAAAGACAGCCAAGGGACCCTCTTTTCCACTCATATTGTGGCAACGGTTGCTGCCAGGGGAAAACAGAACATCCTGAAAAAATAAATGCTGAAGATTTCCTGAACTAATTCAGAGGAGACTGTTCCAGATGTGAGGGGAATGGAATGTGTCTGGGAGGCTGTTCCAAAAGGCCTGGGCAGTGGGCAGTACAGTATGGAGTAGGGTGGGAGGGGAGCAAGAAAGGGCAGCTATAGCCACTTTAAGATGGCTGTTCTGGATCCTAAGAAAGAGTGGAGGTAGATGAAGCAGACTGCATTTTGTATGCACACTATATAGGCAAGCACATTTCTGCCATAGTTGATGCAAGCAAAAGCTGGGTTTACCTGGCCTCACATTTCATTTTCTTGCTTTTGTCTAACTTGAAATCACTGCGCCTGGCTACATTTGGCTTCTGTGTAATTCTACTGTAAGCAACAGAATGACATCTGGAAATAGTTCCCTCCTGCTCTCTTTAGTTCTGCCCCTTTGTCCCCAGCTCTGGTTGCATGGGTTAATCATGTTGAAACTGAAGGCCCTGTGCCTTAAAACTGCTGGCTTGTTGCTGCCATTTTCATGCCTCAATGTGTCTAGACATAGCACCCCACCACTGTGATATGCCAAACCCCCCTAAAAGGACGGAAACCCCTTCTTCTCTCCTTCCCTTGAGCACCTGTGTTCTGAATATAGCTAGAGGAAAAGGATGGCTTGAAATAGAAATTATCATTATATCCCTTTAAATTTCTGTGCAATTTTGGTCCCTTCACCTAAAAAAGGATATAGAAAAACTGTAGAAGGTACAGAGAAGGGCATCAAGGATATAGAGAGACTTCCATATGAGGAGAAACTAAATAGGCTAAGACTTCTCAGCTTAGAAAAAGGATGCCAGAGAAGGACATGATAAAAGTTGATATAATATTAAATAGTGCAGGGAAAGTAAATGGGGATGTATTATTTACTGTCTGCTACAGTACTAGAAGTAGGGGACATAAAACTATTAACTCAGTGGCGATGAGCCAGTGATGATGGCAATATTAGCACTGTTAGATGTGAAAACACCTATACATGATTCACAAGATAAATCCAGAAATCTCAAGTAGGTGTCCATAGTGTCCAAGACATTCTGATCTGTTTTGGTTTTTCTAAGTTCTTTGGAACTAAAGAATTGTTCTATTACTTTCCAAGAAATGAACAAAAGCTAAGAAGACCTGGCATTTTCTAAGGGGTGCCTTGAGTCTAAAAAGGTTGAGAACCACTGTATTAGGTAGTAGGTTTTAAACTAACAATAGGAAGATCTTGCTCATGCAGCATGTAATTAACTTGTAGAATTCTTTGCCACAAGATGCTGTGGGAGCTGACAGTTTAACACAATTCAAAATGGGAATGGACAAGAGAATGGAGGAATGATCCATCAGCAGGTATTGAACATTGCAGGTAGGGGGGGCAGCCTCTGAATCACAACTTCCTCAATGCTCTGAATGCTGGAAGCTACAGTAGTAGAGGAGCAGATGGTGGAAAATTCTGAGTCTGGCATGTTTACCCTTCGCCTCAGCATCTCCTCTCCGCCACTGTTTGAACAGACCTATTTATTATGCCAGGACTGGACCTAGGGCCACCAGAAACTACAAGCTCCCCCCTCAATGGCTAGAGGGAGGCCACTAAGTGCACACCACTAATTCTGTGGGACAGAAGATGTTAACACAGGAAGAAGAGAGCAGGTACTGGTACGGAACATCTTGCAGGAACCATGCTAATCGTCTCTGTTTTTGGGGAGACAGGATACAGGGCTGGATGGACCTATAGCCTGACCTAGTAAATGGCAGCTTTCATGTTCTAAGAGCTCAGAATCCACCTGAAAATCCGTGTGGCTCTGCCTTTGTCAATCGTCACAAACACCCATCCTCATCCATGAAAGCATGGGGTACAGGAGTGCACCCAACTCCCCTCTCCAGGCCTCAGGTCCCCTCACAAAAATCTTACCATAATTTGCATTCAGCTGGGACTGGGTGCTACTTCTGCAGAACTGTGAGAGCCTCCAGCTTCTTCCCCTCCATTCCCCAGGTTTGAGAGAGTTTTCTCATCCCCTTCTCAGGAGACACCCCATGGACACATCTTGTCCTTTCATGAATTTCCAGTGGACTGCCAAAATGAGCCCTCTTGGTGGGGGACAGAATGACTTGGCTGGCAGCACTTCATAGTCCCCGGGGTTTCATGGCAACCATATACTAAGTGTTATTGTGCATCTCCCCTAGCACAGAGTTGCTAGGAAACCTCCAAGGTTTCCTTAGCTCCTCAGTGCAAAGGGTTAGTAACTCCCTCCTCCCCTCACCCCAAAGCACTACAGAGGGGAAGGATGAATGTGGCTGAGAAACATTTCTTTGGTAGGAAACCTAACAATATGTTGTGAGATTTCCAGTGCTCAGGAGGGGTGGCTAACCTGTTTTGAGTGCTCTTGGCAGGAGATAGGGGCTTTTTGAAAGCTGTTTCATGTAGACTTCAGAGTTGCAAGAGAACCTACAAGAACTTATTCCCATACCCAACAAGTGAGCCGTGCAGGGTGGGGCTTTATTTCACACATGTGTACTGAATCCTGCAGGTTTTGTGCTGCTCTGCTTCTTTCTCTTTATTTAAAATCCAACACCAGTTTGCAGTGGTCAAAAGTTGTCCCCGTCTGATGACTTTTTGGTAGCTTATGCAAAGAGAGAGTTGACTGGACTTAATCAAGGAAATAAGTGAGCTCATTGCAAAACCAGCAGTCCAGCTGGTGCTTGCTGGCAGCCTTAGTAGAGAGGCTGAGGATTTACTGTACTATAGTGAATGGAGGTATACTCTCCATTCACTATATATACTCTCTGGATCTGAGATGTTTGTTCAGGTCAAAGTGGTGATACACTGGCAGAATTTTGTATGCAGCAAAGTATAGAGGAAAATGATCTGCTTTAAATAATTGGTGCTGAATTTACTTAGCCTCTGTGTCTGTCTGGGGAATTTAAAAGAGAAGAGGGTGAAGATGCAGGAGGGTTAATTTCATTCGTTGAAAGTGTTCAAGCATTTGAAGGAAAATGATGCAATTCCTGATGAAGTGTTTGCAGCTCATACCATTTGGAAAGGAACATTTAGGCAGCTGCAAGAGGTCTCTGGTGATGACAAATCTTGGAAACCAGACCTCCTGTTTGATCATCTGCTAGGGTGAAACATCCAGACTGGTTGTGACAGGACAAATCACTTGCAGATGACATTATTTAGCCAGCAGACAGAGTGTTTGTTTGACTGCTTTCTGATGCTCCTTTGAAGTTCTGGATGGAAACCCGCACCGCATCATCCCATCATACTGTGCTCCTGAGCATGCTCTTTTGGAATGTGTTTCTGTCAAGTCCTAGTAACGTTGGCTGTTAGGGTAGTGTCTGTACGCAAGATGTAGAAGAGCGGCTGTTACCTCCTGCCCTGGGAAGACGTTAATTGAGCCAAATACCTTGTCCAGGGAGGAAGGTAGGCTGCATTCCAGGAGATAAACAGTGGATAAGGGGCTCGTCCAAAGCCCAGTGAAGTCCGTAGGATGCTTTCCACAGACTTCCATGCATTTTGGATCAAGCCATTAGCGACTAAAGGTGTCATGTACTCATATGAACTGAGTCTCCAGGGAAGGGTTCATTTGATATTGTGGGAGCTAGGTGCTCATCCCCTTCTACTATGCTAGATTAGCCTAAGGGCGCTGTGGTTCAGGTGGTTGGTATAACAGTCTTCTGGAGTTTTTTGACTTCTTGATAGCTCATTCAAAACCAGTCCATGTCAGTAGCCAGCATCTGAAGGCTGTTGATGAGGATTTGGGTTGTTAGGTTTAGCATAATTCCTGGTCGGTATCTATCTATATTGCTGCCAACCTTGCATGGGCACTGTCCTCAGAAAAGTCAGGCTTAACTTCTTGCTGTCTCCTAGAAGCGGTTCCCTCAAGACAGAGCTGCTGTGGGGGAAGCTCCACTGTCAGTAGTGTGACTAGGGGTGGGCAGGTGGGGCACCAATTTAGAAAAGGTGCCAGAATCACCCCCACCCTCACAGAGTCTGTGTCGCAGTAGCAAAAGTAGCCTTATGGGGTTGCTCTTGCACCTGGCTGTACAGACACTGTGCTGTTACTGTAAGAGCAGCAGCCAGGGCAGCAGACCATGTGGGTGGTAGCAGCAGCAACAGCAGTAGCAGCCAGGGATGGTTTTTGAGTCCTGGGTGTAGGTAAAACTCCTGCCCCTACCACACTGCCACTCAGCAGCATCTTCTCACCACTCCCTACCCCAGCTTTCCAACAAGTTTGTCCAGGGTACAAACCCTGCTTGTTATGCTCTGTCTGCCATGGTCATGGTTGTTGTCCCATCCCTTGGTATCTCATTCTTCTGGGCTGTCAAGCCAGCATGAAACTCCAGGAGGTAGAGCTGTCACCTGCCAGATGCTCCAGGAGGTGAAGGTTTCCCTGCCCCTGGCCTCAGTAGCTTATCTTGAATGAGCACTGTGTAAGGATGCTCCATACCTGGCTCTCTGGAACTACCACCTGAGCAGAGAGCAAGGTCTTCAGCTAGTCCGCCTCCAACCTGCATCCAGAGATCATCTCTACATCCTTGTGCTCCATGTCGTGCTTTTCCTTGCTCACCTGTCCACTCAACCAAGGAATGGGACATTCTTTAACTTGGCAAGGAAGAAACATCCCAGAGAGACAGCCTTGATTCCAGCCTAGTCTCTTGGCTCAAGTTGCATGGAGAAGCTGGCCCACCTGGTGGCTTTATCTGTGGCTGTTGTTCTCTTTTTATTTTTCTCTAAAGCTTTCATGGTCTGTTTAACCTTTCTTGCTTTTCTCTTCTCCGACCCTCTGTCCATCTCTCCTGCCTTCCCCCCTCTTTTTTTTCTCTGTCTTTAACCTACCCCTTCCCTGGTCCCACCACCTCTCTGGCTTCTCCCATAACCCTCTGCAGGAAGGCTGGCCTCATTCTCTCTCAGCTTGGGGACCTCAGCAGCTGGTGCAATGGCCTCCTCCAGGAGCCCAAGATCAGCCTCCAGCGCACGTCACTCAAATACCTTGCCTGCCGCTACAGCGAGATCAAGCTCTATGGACTCAACTGGTCAGAGCTGAGCCGGGACCTGAAGAAGACATGTGAAGAGCAAGCATTAAGCGTCCTTTACAATGACTATGGTGACAAAGACTACTGAGGGTTTGAGGAGCTACTTACAACCCTTAAAGGAAGAATAGAAAAAAGGCAGTTGTGGGGGATTTATAAAAGGACCTTCAGGGGGTCACTGCAATCTCTAAGGACCTAAACCAGGGAGAGAACCTACTGCTTCTCGGCAGCACTTACCTGGTATTAGACTCTTCTTCAACATGGCCAATAGCCTTTCTAGTTAGAGGTCTCATGAGACCCAGGGTTGTTTTTTTGTTTGTTTGGTTGGTTCTGCTCATTTTCCCCTTAGAGGTTCTTTGAACTTCAGGCATGAACTTGCACTCTGGAATGGAAAATACATTTTTAAAGGTTTGACCCCTTCTCTAAACCCCTCCAAAATCCTCATGCAGAGTGCATCTCAAATTACAAAAAGAGCAAAATAATAGAGGCCAGAAGGGGAGAGAAATCCTGTTTGGAACTCATAACCCAGCTACTAAATTAAGTCAGGATTGGAACAATGGTGACAAGGCATCTAAGTCAGTTTAAACAGTTTCTGTTCAGGTTCTTAGTCTGGGATTGGATCTGAGCAAAAGGTGTTGCTGCAGCCAAGATGGTTTTGCCTCAGTTGCAAAACATGAACTCTGGACTGCACTGCAAGCCACCTTGCTTCACTGCAGGGTGAGGAGTTTGCCAGTAGGCACATCTCATTGTCTTCATTCTGTCCGCTGGTGGTGGGATCGTGCAGACTCCTTCCATCTTGTAGTCAGCCTGGTGAGTCCCAGTGGTCACTGGTGAGCCTGGTGAGTCCCAGTGGTCACTGGACCTGGTGAGTCCCAGTGGTCACTGCTGCAGCCCTGTTCATCTCAGTGAGCTTTTCTCCTTGAACCAAATTCTTGGGAAGTAAGTCTCTCCCATCCCCTCTTCCCTCCACCTAGTAAAAGTTACTAAATAATGACTGATGTTTGCAAGGAGCTCTAGCCAAGGTGTACATACTAGGACAGCATTTACCAGGCTGGTTCCTGTGTCACTAAACCCCAAAACATGGCACAGAACAGGTTTCCAGAGGAGCGGGACTGTGGAGGGTAGGGCGATGTGGGAGGGGCGAGGGAACAGTAGTTCGCTTTTCATCAGGAGTTGCCTCTTTATGTTAGTTTGCCTCCCCATCCATTTTCACCTTACCAAAATGAAGCCCCATCATAATGAATTGAAGTAGGGTTTATGCCCCTGCCTATCCACTGAGATTAGTTTAGCCAGGCACCTTGCTACCTCCTGACGAAATGTGCAGGCCACCCATTGGGAGATTCCTTCTAACAAGCAGATCTTTGGCTTCTTCCATCATGGAGCTCAAGTGTGATTGCACTCCCTCCTTCTAGCTCTCCTTGACTGGTCCCCTCAGTCCCTGCTACCCTGTGGGGGCGTCTTGCTGCAGAAGAAGTGAGGATTGAGACCATTACAGTAAGAGGTCTCCCCGTATTAAGATCTGCTGTTGTCATTAACGTCTCCTTTTGAAACTCTCATTAACACCACAGAGACAAGGCAGCTATGGGAGGTTGGGCTCAGTTTAGTTCCAGTTCATTGGCAGAACGTCTCATCATGATATGATGAGCAGCAAGAGCTGAACTTGACCTTCAGAGCCACCCTGAGTCTGTAGAGGTCTGGCCAATAGAGAAAACCATCTTTGGGCTTGTCAGCTGAATCCCTTTGAGCTGGCTGCTCCGGGAGACAAATGTGGGTCATGTGATGGGATTATTTTTTGGCACCTTTTCCAAACAGAATTTTCCTTTCGCATTGCGGTTCTGGCTGGAGCTATCTTAGCCTATGTTTTATGGTTTTGTGCCACCCCTCCTTCTCCCACAAGGTGCCAAGGACATACATCTAACATTTGCTGTGCATCTAGTTGAGCTAAAAAGTTCTTGTCTGAAGCCTCTCTCCTCAGCTAATTGTGCTACATCACAGTATTTGTATTCAACACGCACTGAGAAATTTCCTCTCTGAATATATCAGCTGTCCCTGTATCCTGTTCAGAATGGTAGGCATAGGATAAATTCTACCTGATACTAGGAAAGCTAGACCTATGATCAGTTTGGACAAACTTGGTGTTAGGAAGTAGCTGACCTCAAGTGGCAAGTCAGCAAGAGCAGACCTGGAAGAGTGAGTAACAGATGTGTAGTGAATGTGACCAACAGGAAAGATGAGCCTGAGTCTTCCTATTGCAAGAGTTGGCTGCTTTGATTCTGGATAGATGCTAAGATGCTGCCCAGTGTTCATAGGAAAGCAAAAAGCCTTCCCATTGTGCATTTCTTCAGCTATACAAAGCTGGAGAGGAGGGTGCAGCTCTGGATAGTGATTATACCCAAACACAGTTGATTTTTATTATAAAATTGCCCCCCACTTGCATAGTCAATGATATCGTCAATGCCTGTCAGTTAACCCAGTGCAGTTTTGCTTTATGGTTTGTCTGTCTGGCTTTGGGTGCCTGCCAGTGTGTTCTGCTCAAAGGATCTCAAGGTACGTTACAAAGCAATGCTGAACTGGACACCAGGAGTTCAATGAGCTCGGGCAGTCGCACATTCTCCCACTGACACCCCTGTGTATTTAAGCTGGTTCCAGTCCCTAGAAATCTGGGCTAAGGCACCTTAGTTTACCTCTGCATTTTCCTTCCCAACAACAAAACAAGAGAACTTTAATTTTTATCTGGGCAACTACACAGAGATGGCCAAACGGGACTTCTGTTTAGTCCAGTTAAACCTGAATGTCTTTGGCTTAGAAGTAAACTTTGTGCTCATTGAGAAGTATTGCTTAGGTGCCTTTTTTCTGAAGCATAGATGTTTCCTTTTGCTAGCAGACACGTCACTTTTATTGCTTACTAGGGGCAGGAGCATAGATGGAGGTGGTGGAGACTGTGCTAGCCTAGACTGCTGAACTTTGCCAAGAAAACCCTGCAAAGTCCAGACACTCTGGGCATTCACATCTGTCTAGGTTATTTATTTGTACTACTCAAGATTTATGATGGGACTTTGCAGCTATTTCCATATTGCTTTTGCTCTTGCATTTCAAAGCATTTGCATTGTAGGTTTATGACATCAAAGAGCCTCTCCAGCTAACCCAATCTTAACTTTGGGCCCCCTTTCTTACCCTAGAGACTAGAGAAGAAGATCAAATAAGCTATGAAGTCCAGCTCTGTCCCAATTCAGGGTTATTTCTAGGACTCATCTCTAGTATATCCTCCAGTCATTCCTTCATCTCAGTTTTTAAAGGGGCTGCAGTGTAAGGGTTTCTCTTCAGGCCTCTGTGGTCAGCCTCAGTGGAGAATTGGTCCATGAGTGTCACAAGCTGGAAATACTACCTGACAACAATACCTTATCCCTACCCTCAAATATGGCGGGGTGGGGGAAGGGGGGTCATGTGAGTAGTTGATACTGTTTTTGTAAGTCATGTTAGCCTGGCACCTTGATGTTCTGTCTTCAGGACATTTAATTTAGCCTGGAAAAGTGCAGGCTCAGGGGTGATCTAATGGCCACCTATAAGTTTATCAGGGGTGACCACCAGGATCTGGGGGAACGTTTGTTCACCAGAGCACCCCAAGGGATGACGAGGTCAAACAGTCATAAACTACTGTGAGACCGTTTCAGGCTGGACATAAGGAAGAATTTCTTTACTGTCCAAGCCCCCAAGGTCTGGAACAGCCTGCCATCGGAGGTGGTTCAAGCACCTACATTGAACACCTTCAAGAGCAAATTGAATGCTTATCTTGCTGGGATCCTATGACCCCAGCTGACTTCCTGCCCTTTGGGCGGGGGGCTGGACTCAATGATCTTCTGAGGTCCCTTCCAGCCCTAATGTCTATGAAATCTATGAAATTTGTGTTAGAGTAACACTGGGAGACTCCAGTTAAGTTCCTGTTTCCAAAGTTGAATCTTGCCCCAAAATAGATGAAGGATCGGGGTGAAGTGACTTGTCCAGGGTCACGCAGGAGAACTGTTGCAGTGCTGAGATTAGAGCTCAGGTTGCCTGGCCCCACAGCTCACTGTCCTATCCACACGACGAGGCTGCCTCCCTCTGACGCCAAACAGTTGGTATTCATGCAGTTGTTACTTCTCTAGCATCATTGCCACATGAGACCTGTTCAGGTGAGGATCACCTAGGGATATGCTGGTAACAGCACCTTCTGCTACTCCTGAAGAAGGTACTAAGCCCTTGGATCCTAATGACAGAGGAATGAGGGACCCTATTTTTAAACTCTTACTGGCCTCCTCAAGTATTGGGAACATAGCTCACTCCACCTGAGCCATTTTTTTTAATATAGAGAGAGGTTCTGAATATATACATTTTTTTTTCTCTCCACCTTCCTTAATGTTACAGCTCAGTTGCTCTGTTGGGAAATTAACCCTGGTTGCACATTATTGTTACTAACCCTGAATTAATATTTCTTTAAGGTCGGAGTCTTTTTAAGGTAAAGCTGATTGACTATTGTAGTGATCCAGAACGAAGCAGGAGTTTGTGTTATAATCTGGCTGTGTCACCATTACATGTGATCTGCTTGCCAAAAACAACCTTGGAATAACGGGCCAGGTCCTCAGGTATTGACATCTGTGGAGGACATTGTCTTCTGTTGACCAGTGATTTACAATGACTTGCACCACCTGCTGGCTCCAAAAAACTCAAGGCTCACTAACCACATGTGCTTCTGGGGGAACTTCCATTGAGTTCTCTGAAATGCTCTGCTAGGTGTGTGCAAAGTCACAAATGGCTCTTGTGAAGTATTAAGCCTTGAATCTTAGTGTTTTCTTACCAAATGAATGTTTGAGAGAATGTTTTTGTATGACTAAGTCCACAACTCCTCCAGCCCCTTTGTTTATTTCTGAATTAATGGGGAAATGATTCACTAAAGGCAAACCTCTCCTTTTTTTTTCCTTGGACATACCTGTACCACTGTAATAGCATTTATTACCTTTTACTTGTTGTGCAGTTATTTAACAAGAAGATTGTTTGGTCCTTTCTTTTTTTTTAAATTACTACAATTCATGTTCCTTGATGTTCTCTTAAAACTCTAATGTGACGTTTTACTACTGTAGATGGAAAGTAGGGGGTGTTAGGGTGGGGGGAACATGTGGCAAAAAAAAAAACTTCAGGAATTACAGTATTATTTAAAAAGGTTTTAAAAATAATTGTAACACTGTAAAATCAAGATGAAGATTTAACTAACTATTAAATGGAGCTGTTAGTAATCTGTGGGTTTGGCAAATTGGAAATGTTTGTTTATAGTTTTGGTCCAGTTGATGTCACTTTTGGTAATGAATCAAATGTTCAGACTGGAACTTCCTTGCCTTTGAACTCAGCTCCATCTTCACACAAGTTTACCATTAGCCTGTCTGCCCACCAGTTTGGCCAAGGCCATAAGTACTCCATCCCCACAGTAAGACTAACACCCCTCATCTAGGTGGAGTTGCTGTCACTGCAGCACACACATGAGTTTATCCACCCACATGCCTGACACTGATTGAAGTCTAGGTGAATTCCAAAGGCTGCAGGGACAGTAGTTTTGTGGTTAAATATTTGCTCACCAGGTTCTTCGCTACAGTATATTTTGTATATCTCTCTTGGCTGCACTGCTTCATACCTACTATAGATATGGCTTGGAGAGTGTGATGAGACTCTCTAAATACATGTGCAAGTGTTTTCAAGGGGTGTGTAAGCAAAAGTCTGTGCGTAGGTCAGGCTTGTATTAACGTGTAAACAGCTTTTTTGCACATGCTAGGTGAAGTGCTTTAAACCTTTACTGTGCAGACTTTTCATTAGGGCTCTGGGAACCCTGCTTAGCTCTTCCTGGGCTTTGCTACATCCTTTTTAAGGTATGTCTAGACTGCATCCTGGGCATGTCAGGAAAGTGCCCCCTTCAAGCATGCCTGCCCGTCTGCTCCTGCTTGCTTGCGCTGATCCAGAAATGAGGAGGTGAAGCAGTTATGGTGGTTCTCTCCCCTCACACCCTTTGCTGCTCCAAATCCCTTGCCTTGAGTGTGTTAGAAGGTATGGTGAGAACTGTTTCTGCACCAGCTTGACTGACACATTTCTGGCTTTGGTGTTTTGCAAGCAAAATGGGGTAGGCAGGGCATGCTCAAGAACAGGGCTATCCTATGCCTGGGCTGCTAGGGGCCATGCTTCATGGAGCACAGACCCAGGGGCCAGACCGTGCCACGTGGGCCACTCAGTGGATCTCCCCCCACCAGGCATCACCTGCTACACAGTGGGTGTGTCCAAATGTGCATTTATACTGGCTTAAATTTACTGCACAGTAAATTACTGCGCAGTAAATGGGAATAGGCCAGTGTGTACATGTGCAGGCATTAAAGTGCATTAATGCGTTGTGTGGATTGACTTGAATTTAAAGTTAGTCCCAAGTCAGTACACACACACAGTGTTACTGCACAGTAAGGTGTCTACACATGCATTACAGTGTGGTTACTAATCGGTAGAGGTGCACCAATACATCGGTCCACTATTGGATTAGCACCAATATAAAGAAAATTGACTATATCAGAAATTGGCCTGATGTGGCTGATAATTTGGCCAATAAATGCCCATTTGTGTGTGCATCTGCAGTGCAGCGCACAGGCAATGGGGAGCACAGCCCAGCAGCGTGGAGAGCTGCGTGCAGCTGGTAAATCTGTTGTGGCGGATGGGGAGGGGGGAGGGAAAGGATGTGGGGGGCCAGATCAACACCTCCTTGCAGTGAGGGAGGGAGTGAAGCAGGGGCAGGCGCTGCCCAGATCAGGTGGAGTGGGGCACGGGATGGAGCCGTGGCTCATCTGGGGGGTGCGGGAAGGGGGAGCAGGTCCTGCCACTGCATGCACCCTGGGAAGGCACAGGGAGGGGGGTGTGCCCCCTGTCCTAGCCGCCTGCAGAGGGTTTGGGATTGAGAGTGTGGTCGGGGTTATAAAGGTAAGAAAGGTTTACTGACTTAACAAAAACACAACTATGCGTAGTATAATAAAACAGACAATGACAGACGATAATAATTCATGTTGGCAACTTATCGGCAGTCCTCTCTGCCTGATGTATGACAAGTTTCTCTTTCCACAAAGCTCAGCGAATCAGGCATCCTCAATCAGAGCTGTCCGAGGGGTACCGGGAAGGACCCTGGTATTCAGTCCTTGGGCTCCTCGAGATCCATGGGCCTTCTGAATCCAGGCCAGCAGCTAATCTGTAGTTCCTTTCACAGAGCTGTATCTTCCTTCTAAATGATTTACGGATGTGCCAGCCAATTTATAACTTCTGAGCTATGCTGATAACTTACAGATTATTTTTACTTCAACTGTCCTTTGACTGAATAATAGCAGTACAAGCCTTGCATTCTTCTGATAAGGTTAATTTGAACTATGCCATGGGGCCTGCTATTACTTCTATAAGGCTTTGCTAAATTTACTAGGCCTTATTTTATACAAGGCCTTAATGCATCCTAGACTTTAATTAGGCTCTTAGCAACAACATATAGCTTAATATCTGAACAAATGACAGAAAAACACTTGGTCTAATCTTCGTAGAGCCTTTAGCAAGCACCTTTATCACACGGACATAATTTTCAGCTGTCACACCCCCAGATCTGCGCAGGGCCGGTTGGAGTGCATTGCAGATGTGGTCTAGAGCTGGGGGCTGCACCAGTCTCTTCCTGGGGGTGGGGGCTGGGTCGCACTGTGCTCAGAGCACCCAGTGGTGGTGCTGGGAAGGGGACTATGGGGGGGGGGCTACAGCCACCACAGATTTCACCATAGCCCCCCTCCCAGCATTGCTGCTGCCCACCCTGAGTGCAGCCTGGCCCAGCCCCACCATGCTGGGAAGAGCCTGGTGCGGCCCGCAGCTGCAGCCCACCCTGCAGAGATCCAAGGGCACACGCTCCCCCCCACCCGCACCCCTGGACAAGCTGCGACTGTCCCATGTCCCGCCCTGTCCTGCCCTACCCTGGCTGGGCAGCGCCTACCCCAGCCCCACTCCTTCCCCCACCATGGGAGGTGTTGATCTGTCCCCCTATGCCCCTTCCCTCCCCACTCCCCTTCCACCACAGATTTACCAGCTGCATGCAGCTGTATTGTAAATTGGATCAGTATCAGCCAATATGCCTCCTTAAAAATTGGCTATTGGTATTGGCCCCCAAAATCTCTGTCGGTGCACCCCTAGTAATCAGTTATAAATTTGATACCTGCATGATACCAATACTGAATTTATGCTCAAGTTGGTGTAAGTCACCATATTTACTGTGCAGTAGGCTGTGCTTATGTAGATGTGCACCTGTATTATGCAGTAATTTCATTCACTGTGCAGTAAATGCCCAGCACCCCTCCCCCATGCACCCCTCCAGCACCCCTCCAGTTGGCCCAGCACCCCTCCCCCATGCATGAAACTCCCTCCTGCAAAATGGGTGCACTGCACAGGCAGCCCCTCTTTTGCTGTCACACATTCACTGCAGCAGGGGCAGCCTGGCTCCCTCCCACTGTGCTGCCCTGCCCCCCAGGCACAGGGGAAAGAAGTAGAAGCTTGAAGAGGAAGATTGGGAGCCCAGAGGCCCTGGCCACCTCCACAGGATGAGAATTGTGGGGAGGAGCAGCCAGGCAGGAGCCCCCGAGCTGAATGCCAACCCCTCAAGGGCCACATGCTAACTCCTTGTCTTGCAAGCCAGCAGTTGGACAGCCCCACTTTAGCGTATGTCCCTAGCAGCTCTGGTGCTGGCCTTGCTTTCCTTGTTCTTCTCTGTTTCTCAAACACATTAAATGCTTTCCTCCTGCTAATTTTCCATGCAGGGAGTTGCTGTAGTTGCCACAAGTGCATTAGGAAATAATCAGGGGGAGGAGAGGGGTCATGAAATTATGCATGGGAGCTGTGGGCAGGAAGGAAACACTACTCATACTATCAGCTCATCTGTGTTCCAGGGCTGTCTGTGGCCTCACTATGTTGGAAGATCCTATTAGTGCAGATGTAGCACATGATGGCATATGATCATCTTCCCAAGCTGGCGTAAGGAAGCTGGCAGAAGCTCTCTTCCACTGCCAGAGCTGATTACACAAGTGGAGATTTTCCTGGCATAGTGAGCTGGGTGAGGGTATGAGCTCTGTACACTACCAGCTGACAGCTATTCCAGCAAAGCCTTGGGGTGCAGACCAGATCCACAAAAGGGTATAAACACCGCTGGCTCACACTGTCCCTGATAGAACAAAGCCTTTTGGGACATGCTGCTGGAACTAATGAGAGAAACCACCCTGAATAAGAAGGGAGCAAGACTGTCAAGGAAGCTTAGGCTAAATACTGTGGGAAGCTGTAATAACCCTGCTAATGGAAGCCTGATCTTTAAATACAGGATATGAGTGGCAGCCTTTAGGGAACACTCAGGACCCCAGCCTGCCAAGATCTCACACTGAGCCTGCAGTGCAGTTCGCATTAGCCAGGCAGCCACCACTCCTCTGAGCAGATGCAAGTCTCCAGTCACTAATTAAGAGTCACTCTGCCACCAATTAACAAGCTAGCCACCATTCATGTACAGACTGCTCTAAATCAAAAGGCAAGCAGCAGCATGTATGTTCACTTCCTGTGCAATGCTAATGACGTTGCTTGACCCTTTGGAGGGATTTATGATTTGTTTACCTGGAGCACTAAGCAGGGTTGGTCTTTCACTGTGGGATGGGCTGATTTCCTTAGAAGGTCCAATTTTGTCCCCCCACCCCTTCCCATGGTCACTGGTTGGAGGTCAGCAACAGCTGGATCTGGCGTGCCTGCAAAAGGGAAGCTCTACCCTCTCCCTTTGCATGCAGCGGAATAGAGCTATGTGGGTGTTCCCTGCATTTGCCAGGCAGGGGTGAGAGTAAAGTGGGGAATGAGAATAGTGGGGCAGCTACACTGACTGCTGGCCAATCCCTCTCATTGGGAGGGGAAAGGGCAGCAAGGATGGACGTCCTAAGAGCATGCAGCCCAGGGCCCCAATTCTGCAAAGCTTTTACAAGTACAGCTCATTCCTGTTAGTTTACACATCCTGAAATTTACCCTTTGTCAACAAAGAAAGCACTTGCACGTGCTCTGACGTATTTTGCTCTCTCTGGACTTCCTGAAGATTTAACATCACCCGATATAGAATTCTGTGCAAACCAGGACAGTTTTCTACCATGCTTATTAATTCTTAGTATAAAAGTGATGTGAACAGGAGTACATACTTCAGTGAGTGCACAAATGACCTGTGCCTAAGTGGTGGTTTGGAAGCATTTGCAAACACTTAACGTGTGTGTTGACTGGAGAATGGCCCCATTAGTTTCCAGCCTACTGCAGCTGATACTTCTAACTTCCTAGTGCTGACAGAGCTTTTAAGATCTAATTTGTTCTTTACTGCCAGTCTACTGGACTCTGCGTTCCACTCATCTTGGGGACTGCAGTGCTCTGTCTCAGGCAGGAGTGCATTGCTTTGGGTCTGTAGTGCTGCACAGAGAATCTTTAATTATGGATAGTGGCTATTCCCTGACAATTACTGCTTTTTTCTTGCAGGAAATGCTCCCTCCCATTTGATGAACCCTCCCTTATTTAATGCATAACCTAACATAGCTGGGCCTTAGTTACTTTGCACTGGGCACGTCTACACAAGATGCTTAATGTGTAGAAGACTAATTCTACTGTGCATTGGCATGGTAGGCAAAACCTGTGCTAATGCACTAATGCACAGTAGGTTTAGTCTAATGCGCATTGACGTCACTAAAAAAAAGTTCATCTGTGCTACTATGCACTAGTGCCGATTACAGTGCATTTAGTACCTGTTATTACGGGTACCAAACTTAATGCGCCGTAATTATGGTGCTTGAATGACCATGTAGACATACCCTCTCTCCTTTTATTTATGTTAGTGGGGTTCACTGCACAGGAGTGTGGACTCCCTTGAATTTGAGGTAACATTTCTCCTCTCTGAAACTCTCCCATGACCTGTGTTCAGAGCTGTGTTGCATCTGTCCAGTGCTAATCTATTATGGTGCAGGGCTAGCTTTCACTTCCCCTTCTAATGCATACATAGTACAGCAGCTTCATCAAAGCTGCCCTTGAACACAAGAGCTCGAGTGACCTCAGCAAGTGTTAAGGCAAAAGAAAAAACTTCCTGAGGGCATGGAGTGTGTGACCAGCAAGATGGACTGTCATGTTAAGGTTGCTGTAGCACATGAGGGACTCTGTTAAGATTTGGCATAAAAGCACAAGTTGGATTAAGGCAGGGGAGGGGTATGGTGCTTTTGGCATCTGTTGGAGATAGGAGCAAAAGCCTTCTGGAAATTGGAGTGCATTATTGACTAGCACTGTAAGCAACAGGAAGGAAATAACTGCTGAAATTTTTCCTTTTAACTTATTCATCTGTTTTTGAGATTTCTGAATGGGTGAGGTTGCCTCCTGCTACAGGCTTAGTAGCCACTAAATGTAGTTTTGTGTCCTCTATATTGTAGTAGTGCCCAAGGAGCCCAGTCAAGGACTCAGGTGCCATTGTATAAGGTGCTGCACAAACATGCTATAACAGCCAGTTCCTGCCCCACAGGGCTCACAGTTTACGTTTATGGTAAAATGCAAAACACTTGACTCATGGTCTTGCAAATGCCCATATTGCCATGGGGCCAGAACTGTAAATCCATTTCCATTGAAGATCAGTTCAGCCTACTGTGTCACTGTAGCTGAATGTGACCTTGCTCTCCCTCCTCAGAAGACCACATGGGGAAGTTCACATAGAGAGATGATGGTGAAGAGAATGAGATGGAAGGGTTTGCTAAAGGAGAATTACAAACGGTGACAACTGGGTGTAAGGACAGGAAGAAGTGGTTTAAGGGGTAAAAACAGAAAGGAAGGTACTCTGCAATAGCTTAATGATAGTTTGGTTGTTCCTAGCTTTGGCCTGCAAGGAGGTGTATCTTCCCCCCTGACCAGCCCTGACTTCCTTCCCATGCTGTGGAGAACATCACTCTTCACTTACTGAAGAGATGGGAAGTCTGACAGCAACCGCAGTTGCTTGCAGCTGGGCTGGTACCTCACAGTTTTTCTTGACAGTTTATTCCAACGTATTTGCAGCAGCCCAGTGCATCAGTGACATAAGGCCTGGTGCTAGCAAAGGGCCTGGCACACTTTCAGTGCTAATCCAGTACAAGCCAAGAATGTCAGCACTAGGACCAGCTGGCTTATTTCTCTCAGGCTGTCGTGTACACAGGATCCCAATTACTAGAGATTAGAGAGACCCCAGAACTGCCTGCTAACAAGTAAGAATGGCCTACATTTTCCCACGGTCTTCAGGATTTGGTTGTCCATCTTGAGGCACCTCAAAGGGGTCTGATTTTCAGAGGGTGCCTTAAATTGGGACTCAGAAATGGAAGCACCGAAAGTGACAAATGCTCTTTAAAAATGTGGCCGAAGAGGGAATGGTCTTCAGTTCTGTGCCATACTCCTATCTAGTTGTCGAGCCCCAGAGGAGACGATGAGCATCCCTCGTGCCCATAGAAATCCATAACCTGAAACAATCCCAAGCTTTGCTTAACCCAAAACCTACCTCCTCTTCAAAGGACCTGCAACCCACAGGCCAGCTCTTCTTTTCACACCATGCTTTGCCTGTTGTAAAGTGGAAACAACCCCATGCCTCCTGTCTCTAAGGGAACTAAGTGAGGAAGAATCTAGGAGGGGGAAATGGCTTTATTAGAAAGGCCCTTGTGCCACAAAATCAAACTGCAGTAGCATGCAGGGAAAAGGCGCATCTCTACAAAATGGCAGCTGGCATGCTTGTGAAACATCAGGCCCAGGTGGGTTGGGGACAGGTTAGTTCTGCTCAGGAGGTACTAGGTGCATCTTTCAGGATTAGTAGGGAATCAAAGGTGCAAGTGGGGCTTCTCACTAGGGCTATGCCCTTTCCTACTCTCCTCCTACCAGTGGGGAGCACTGGGGATGGGTGGCTGGAGGGAGCCCTGGAAAATGGTTGCAGGGCCAGACTCATGTTCATAGCTCCCTGATGGGTGCCTGAACTACGATGCCTGGGTTGTTTGGGTACCATATTCTTTGCTTGGGATTTCATGTGGCAAGTCTGTGCTTCATTCACTTGAAAAGAAGTTTCCCAGAGCTAGGCAGGCTCCATCAGGTCCATACTACAGACTCTTCCCCATCCTCTCAGCCCATCATTTTTCTCCTGCCTCTTAGCTCACCTGTAGTCCTTGAGATCCCCAACCTCTGTAAATGGGCCATGAGCAATTGAGTGAGAACCGCCTCATTGCAATAATAGCATAAGTCCAAGAAATGCCACCTTTCTGTGTTGCATCTCTTGGGTGAAGCAGCACAGAAACCTCCTCATTCTTGAGGCAAAACTGCTGGCATCATGAGAGCTTTTCTGTTCTGAACCTGAATCTGGAAGGGGTGACTAGCCAAAGTTTGGTCCAGCCTGGCATGACATCCTAAGAGACGAGAAGTAATGCCAAGCAAGTTGTAGCCAAGGGAGAGTGATAGTGCCACAGGATTTGACCATGCTGAGTGGATACAGTGGTAACTATGCACAGGACATGCACATGGAAACCAAGCCAGAAGAAGTGCTAGTGAGAGAGGACTCCTTGGATAAGCAGTTGCCTGCAAACACCAGGTACTGGCCTCAGTGGTCTGGGAGGCTCCTTTCAAGCTTATGTGCCTATATGAGCAAGGGATTATTGCAAGAGGCAGCTTTGAGTCTTAAAGCTGTCTGGCTCAGAGGCGATGGGCTATCTTGTATGTTCAATGGGTACAGGCTGGGGACTGACTGGCTAAGCAGCAGCTCTGCAGAAAAGGACCTGGGGATTATAGTAGACAATAAGCTGAATATGAGCCAACACTGACCTTGTTGTGAAGAAAGCTAACTGGGCTGCATTGGTAGGAGTGTTGTCAGCAGATTGAGGAAAGTGATTCTTCCCCTCTATTTAGCATTGGTGAGGCCACATCTGGAGTACTGTGTCCACTTTTGGGCCCCCCACTACAGAAAGGATGTGGACAAATTGAAGAGAGTTCGGTGCAGGGCAATGAAAATGGTTAGGGGGCTGGGGAACATGATTTATGAGGAGAGGCTGATGGAATTGGGCTTATTTAGTCTGGAGAAGAGAAGATGGAAAGAGGATTTAATAGCAGCCTTCAACTACCTGAAGGGTGGTTCCAAAGATGATGGAGCTTGACTGTTCTTAGTGATGACAGATGACAGAACAAGGAGCAAAGGGCTCAAGCTGCAGCAAGGGAAGTTTAGGTTCGATATTAGGAAAATATTTCTCACAAGGAGGGTAGGAAAACGCTGGAACAGGTTACCCAGAGACGTTTTGGAATCTCCATCCTTATATGTTTTTAAGTCCCAGGTAGACAAAGCTTTGACCTGGGATGATCTAGTTGAGGATGGTTCTGCTTTGAGCAGGGGATTGGCCTAGATAACCTCCTGAGGTCCCTTCCAACCCTCATTTTCTGTGATTTGCCAGGGACTTCAGAGCTCCCATTTTATGCCCAGGAACTTGTCATTGAGCTAGAACATCTCTCTTAAAAAGATATCCTGTCTTGCTGCAAACACTTTATGATGAACAGTCCACCCTACCCCTTGGGCAACTGTCCCAGTGGCTAATTGCTGCTGTTGATGTGTGCCTCATTCCCAGGCCAACTGTACCTGCCTTCAGTTCCTAGCTGTTTACTTTTCAGGCCTCCCTGGTAGGTGGCTGAACAGTGCTCGGTGTACCTCTAGATGAAGCCAGAAGATATAGGTGGACTCCAGGTTCTGCAAACTTCCATTTGGTGAGTCCACAGTTAGCAAGGTGACTATTTTTTTTATAGCAAACCGGTGGCTAGTCTGGTCATTTCTCTCTGCCTGCCCCTTCAATGAAAAGAGGAATGGCTCTGTCTTCAGTTGCTCTGGAGAGAGGGAGTTCCCACTGTCTGGAATGCAGAAACCTTGAGAAAAGAACCAGCAGAGGTTTTTAGAAGCATGAGCAAGTGGGATGGGATTAATCTACAGGCCCAGAGGCAGAATGACTCATGGAGAGGGGTTGCCATGTCAGAGAGGCAACCATGGCGGTGGCAGAGGACAAAGCAGCAGATCGGGAGGCAGCATGAGCCTGGGCACCAGCTGATTTGTTTTTAGCAGCCGTAGGTCTCATTGGCCAGCCTGAGGGAGGAATTGCAACCTCCTCACAGATGATCAGTGCTGTAGTATCCTGAGGTTTGTGGTGTGCAACAATTCTTTTTTATTTATAGATACTTATACACACAGCGATTTGCAGTAAGAGGTAACAGTTTTACCAAAGCCCTTGCAAGGGTCTTGTGGCTTGCCTCTTGTTCTGCCACCTGAAAGTTCCTGCTGACCACCAACAGAGCCTTGTGGGATACCACACTTCTTGGATACTCGATGTGTCCAGGAGGACCTACTCTATGTCACTCACAAGTGCAGCCCTTTGAGTATGGTGATACATCTGCAAAGAAAGCCAAGAGTGTGCAGTAGGGACTATACATAGAAGGTGTCAAGATATGGGGGTGAGCAGCAAGTCTGGGGCTGTGACACCCTGTAAAAGGAGAGGTGAGAGGGGGTGAGACAAATGCTGAATTGAGGATAAATGGGGACCTGGAGAGATGGGCCTTCCACTTTTTATAGGTTGTCTTGTAGCTAATGTGTCATAGTACATCAGACTAACTGGCTTTACCTGCATTTCAGCACAGAGGATCAGGTCGTTTTCAGTGTCCCCAATCGCACAACATCCAGGTGTGCAAACTGATTGGCTGTGTTCCATTTTCACTGGGCTAGATTGTCAGACAGGTAGATTAGGTACAGTGGATCAGAAAGGCTGGAAACAGATATTCCCTTTGTGTTGCCATAAAAATTATTATGGCGGCACAAAGGCCAAGGGAACAGAGGTCTGTGCCCCTTGTTGAGCCGCAAATGCCCCAAATTGTGGCCGCAGCAATGGGTGGTATCAATTTGTGCCACTTTTTGGAGTAGATGCC
Organism: Gavialis gangeticus; assembly: GCF_001723915.1. NCBI lineage: Eukaryota > Metazoa > Chordata > Crocodylia > Gavialidae > Gavialis > Gavialis gangeticus. The sequence continues at coordinate 62,172,714 of NW_017728993.1, forward strand.
TGCTTGCTTTATAGCAAGAGAGTGTACACAGCCTGAGCTGCCCACACTCTCCGGCTGCCCTGGGTGCATGCTTCTGGGGCTTCAGGGACCTGATCCTGTGTGCCTTGGGAATGGGAGTTCCTGGGGAGTGTGGGACCTAGCCCCTGAAGCCCCAGGAGTACCTGCCTGTGTTCTCCTGTTTGCAGAGATGCAGCACAGGAATCCCCAACAGGGGTGGCCCAGATGCATATATTGTGCTGCTGTGTCCCTGTTTGCGGTGCACCTCCCCAAATGGATCCTTACCTACAGATGAGAGGAAGAGATTCCCCAGCCATGCCTCAGCTCAGAGTGAAACTCTGCAAACAGAGAAATGCCAGTGTTCCCTCATTTGCAGTTGTCCCGCAGGTTTGAGCCCCTGAAGCCCCAGAACCAGCAGGGGCCCAACCCTGCAGGACAGTGGGTGATACCTGTATCACCCAGTGCAGGAGATGAGCTGTGCTGGGACATGTCAACACAGCTAATGCTGCAACAAAAATGATGCCTTGTTTTAGCCCAAGACAGCCTTCCCAGATGCCTCCACCTACCTGCTTGCTGTGGGCAGAGGTCCACTGTAAAAGTTACACTACTGGTAAACAGTCTACCAAGGTGTATAATGATGGTGTGAGCAAGATTCATTCCCAAGATAGAAGCCTGGCAAACTCCTGATGGGTTCTTTGGTAGGCTTCCTGCTAGAGTCCCTGCAGGGGAGCTCCTGGGGAAATGTGATGTTTTGGGGTCACATATAGAAGATTCATAGGCCTGGGGCTAGTCCTCCCCTGGAATTCATGGTGGCCGCATCTCCCTTCTATGTCCATTCTGAGTGGGAGGTGACCAGCTGGCAGAGAAAGCAAGAGTCTAGGTGGAGGGAAGGTTGCAGGAAGTGATCTCCCGTCCCTTCTTCCCTTCTTACGTGATGAAAATGAACTTAGGCCAGAAGGGAGCATTATTAGTCTTCAAGTCTGACTTCCTCCAGAACACTGGCTGTAAAACTTCACCCAGTGCTTCCACCTTTGTA
>NW_017728993.1:62178746-62180129 GCF_001723915.1 Gavialis gangeticus
TTGGGAAATGTGATGTTTTGGGGTCACATATAGAAGATTCATAGGCCTGGGGCTAGTCCTCCCCTGGAATTCATGGTGGCCGCATCTCCCTTCTATGTCCATTCTGAGTGGGAGGTGACCAGCTGGCAGAGAAAGCAAGAGTCTAGGTGGAGGGAAGGTTGCAGGAAGTGATCTCCCGTCCCTTCTTCCCTTCTTACGTGATGAAAATGAACTTAGGCCAGAAGGGAGCATTATTAGTCTTCAAGTCTGACTTCCTCCAGAACACTGGCTGTAAAACTTCACCCAGTGCTTCCACCTTTGTAGGTTGTGGTTGAGCTGTTCACATTTCTTAGAAATGCCATGTTCCCTCTGGTAGCCCTTGGACACTTACAAAGGCAGACAGCCCTCCCCACTCATTCTCTGAACTCCAAGATTTTCTTTGCTGTGAAAATATGACTGGCCCAAACCAAACCCCAGAATTTATCCTTAATATCACGGCTAGCCATCCTGACAGTGAGGTGCATTCAGCTGTGAGAGGAACTGCCAAGGGAAGTGGTGGCAAGACTCGGGACTGGACAGAATCTGAGGCAGCAATCCTGTACTGCAGCGGCTGACTTAATAAGCCTGTGCCAGCTTGGATAGCGAGGAGTCTATGGTTCCCAACATTCCTGAGCTGCAGTGAAGTTCAAACCTAGATTCCCTGCTCAGTCCTTGCCACTAACCCTTTATGTCTGCGACAGGCCAAGCCCAAACCTGAGATCAGAACACTCTCAGTTCACTTTGCAAGACTAAGATCTGACTCCAACCCAAACTTTGTGGTTGACCCAGCTCACCACTTGCTTTGGACATCCAACATGGGTATCCATTTCCTCTGTTGACTCAAGAGACTGCAGGATGGTTCAAACAATGCATGCAATCAGAACTGCTCTAAGAACAAAATTGTTGGAAATTTATGGATTTCAGATTCAAAATTGTTTACATTTAATTGGGATTTAAAAGAAAACAAACATCTTTCCAGCCATGTTTTGTGAGGATCTCTGACAAGGCCTACAAGTGTTTACATGGCTGGTTGGGAAGAACAGTTGTCCACAGCTATGGATTTTTTGAGTACCAAGCCAAGGCATGCTTCAAGAGGAAAATGTCTTTTTTTTTTGTTAGTGGTTGCTTTGTACCGAAGACACTTAATAGTTTCATAGATTCATAGATTAAGGGTCGGAAGGGACCTAGTAGATCTTCTAGCCCGACCCCCCGCCAGGGCGGGAGAACAACAAAAAACCCCAAAAAGAGAAACGGGACTCAAATGAGTCCAGCCAGGTAGGCATCCAGCCTCTTCTTAAAGACCCCCAGGGTAGGGGCCAGCACCACTTCCCTTGGAAGTTGGTTCCAGCTCCTAGCCGCCCTAAC
>NW_017728993.1:62180949-62187068 GCF_001723915.1 Gavialis gangeticus
CTGGGTGCGGCCCTCCAGCCAGTTGGCGACCCATTTGACTGTGTGGGTGTCTACGCCACAGCCTCCCATTTTCTTAATGAGAAGGGGGTGAGAGACAGTGTCAAAAGCCTTCCGGAAGTCCAGGAAGACTATGTCCACTGCTACCCCTGCATCTAATGATCTGGTGATCTGATCATAAAAAGCCACCAGGTTAGTCTGAGAGGACCTGCCACTGATGAACCCATGCTGATTGCCCTTAAGCATGCAGTCCCCTGCATGCTTGACCCAAGGAGACTCAAAGAGTAACTTGGTTGTACACCTGTAGCAACAGATGGGCTGTGGAGCTAGCTGTTGTTTGATTGCAGTAATTTAACAAAAAACCCAAACCTGTTGTCCTGGGCTGGAGTCTTGAAGCAGAACTCCTCTGCTCAGCTGGACTCCTGGAGGTGCCCACCTCAATCAGTCTGGGACCCATGCTATCCTTGGCTTCCCAGCTCAGGCTGACAAGCTGTGTCTCCACAAGGGCTAGTTTAGTAAAACTTCTCACCATTGCTGCCATCACTTCATCCTACTATTATAGTCAAGGGGGAACTTCTAATACAGAAGGAGTTTGGTGGCCAACTGTTTTGCCAGCCTTCATGCATTTTAGTGTGTGGAGTTTAAAAGTCTCCCCAATAACTTTTAACAAGCAAATGGATAAACCTTTCTTTTTTGTTTTTCCCTACCTTTGGCTGTATCCTTTAACTTCTGTAGTTCAGATAAGTGTCTGTCCTATAACACAGTGATACAGCAAACTCTAAACTACGTTAATCTGAAAGATGTAATCTGAACTCTAGCTTGCCAGTGAGATTTTTCTCCCTCCTACACTCTGTGCTTGGGGGCAGCAATATAGTGGTTTCAGATGAGATACTTGTATGGAAGCATTAACTTCCATTCTTGTATGGAAGCATAAACTGGCTTGTGTTTGTATGTCCAGGCTGCTAATGTTGACAGTATAAATCATCGTGACTGAAATTGAAGGTATTAGTAATTATATTTTACAAAAATGGAAACATCCTCCTGGCATTGTATCTCACAAAAGAAGAATATACATTGTTGGATTTAATGCAAGACAAAGTCAAGAATTTGTAAGATTTTCTGGAATCAGTTGCTTTGATTCCAGCTGATGCCTCAAATCTTCTAAACACACGTTCACCCAACCAAAATGTCAGAGTTCCTACTTCTGCAAGTAACCTTATCAAAGGTTTTGTTTTTTCTGATAGTTCTGATAGGGCAGAAAGTAGAGATCAAGCAGAAAATGTTACCGATCAGGCAGCTCAGTCTCTGGAGGTAATATCATCTTCAGGAATAAATAACTTGATGTAATTGCACAGTTATTCAAGGAATACAGAAGATTCTACAGAAGCAGAAACTCTGACCAGTGAAGCTTTTAAAAGATCCTGCCAAATAATCAATGATCAAATAATCACCTTTTGCTTGTGAATGCTGGGCCAGTGCAAACAAATGAAGGATTTTCCTTTGTAGAGTAATGGAAGAAAATTTTCAGTTTTCCATTTTTTATGCCAGCTTCTGAATGAAGAATGTGTAAAATGAAATAGGCTTTTTGAGTCCACTTCAGTTGATTCTGTTTATTGCTTCTGCCACAAATCATTTAAATCCAGAGATTTTCTTTTGCCTAGAATAGAGTTAGAGGCTCGAAAAACATACGTCCATGTAAGGAGAAATTGTCACATCATAGGAACAGCTATTACACATAGGGCACATCTACACATCACCATATGGTGATGTTGCTATGGCGCTGTGCTTTAGTACTTCCTCTTGAAAGTACTAAAGCATGGCACAGTAATTGCCTGCACTGCACTGTATGCATGGCACATGGTTAGATTTTGCTGCTACAGTGCTGTAGCAGTATGCTAAAACAGGGGAGTGTGCCGCTACAGCGATGTAGCTGCTGATCATGTGTAGACGCGTGTGATTGCTACGTCACCACACTGCACCATCTGGCGATGTAGCACGTCACTACATTGCCATTGGGCAATGTGTAGATGCCCCCATACACTTAGAACCTAGGCCGGAATAAGATCATATGATTGATAAAACCAGCACTGAACTAATTCTTGTATAGCACATTGGCAAGCTGTTTTGGACAGGCTTTTTGATTTGATCATTTTGCACAGAATAGAAAACTTTTCCCTCTGAGGTCCAACAGATAAACTCAATTAATCCCACAATGGGAAATGTTTTAAATTTGTGGAGTTTCTTGGGAAAATCTGACCTGGTGATGAGAAAACTTCTCCAATGAAATACCTCAAGGAAAATTAATGATTATTACCTGAGAAAAAATATTTATAACAAAATTATTTATATTCTTGGGAACAGGACCAAGAAAGACATAATTTCTGCCTTGAAAGTTGCCAAGTGTTCTGTAATCCTTGACTGCATCAAAGACATTAGGAGATGAGAGCAGATGACCATGATTGTTACATTTATTTCTGAAGAAGCAGCAAACTGAGGCGAGAGAAGGCCACGTTGTGGCTAAACAATATTTTATTAGTCTTGAATATGACAGAATCTATTGGTACTGGAATGACAAAAGCTCTCCTTGAACAGCTAGAAGAAATGAGAGCCTCACTCCATGATTTTCTACAAAATAAGAAAGGCAAACACTATGTAATTCAGAGGAGAATTTAGGACCTTAGCAAAAGAATGTTTCTTGTTCTCTGGAATGCATCTTTTTTTTCTCTTGTATTTACCGAAATGGTGGTATTTTGCAATATGGTTCAATGCTCATACTTTTGTTTAATCTTCCCTCAGCACTGGGATGTCAGGCACTGACATGTGAGCAGTCTGTTTCCAAAACTCGTAAGCAAAATGAGATGGGAAAGCCAAATTGATGTGTTCCACATAGTTTGGTACCTTGTTTCAAAACTCAGTGCTGTTTTTTTATGTTAAGTTGCCAAGGATTCAGACATAGAGGGAACTGCAGGAACCAACATTTGAAATGATGCCAAATTTGTTGGCTCACAAAATCTGCAACTATAACATCTTAATGCAATGTGGTATTTTGGTTTGATATGCCTTATGAATTCAACATTGCAAGTAACTTGCTTCAAGACATTGAAGGGACTAGAGAATAAACTATGCATCAGCAAAAACATTCAGTTCTTTGCAGAGACTACATTCTGATGAGGGATTCTTGGGTATCCTGATAGATGCTAAGAAACTAGCTAATGAGTTGGAAATCAACGCTGGTTTCCCAAAAGAAATGTGGTTTAGCATATCAACAAAAAAGACTGTATGATTACAAGGCCAGATATGAACCATTAATCCAGAAAAGAACTATCAAATCAATTTTCTTATATTATGGTTTGGATACTGCAAGACAGTCATTTGGGGAGGGATTTCTACAGCTTGAGGAGCACCATGAATCACTCAATGTTTTGGAAATATTAAAAAAATAAAACTCAGAGGTGCCCTTCAAGCAGCTACTACAGCAACGCTTTGTTTTAAGAAAATATTAGAAGATGAACAGCTGTGTGAAGAGGCATGTTCTGCTCGTTGATGTGTTGGATCCAATGTCTTGGATCTTTGCAATGAACTTAAATCCCTTGGCAGGTAGCTGGAACTTGGAACACATCTCAAAGTAGCGCTGGAGTTTCTGGACAACCCTGCCGCCAAACGTTTGTTGTTGCCAGACGTATCCATCATACTCAGGATTCTGGTAACTTTGTCTGTTTCTGTCACCAGTGGAGAATGCAGCCATATACTTACAAAGACATATTTGTGTTCTACGGTGGCTTCAAATCATGCATCACTCATGCATCAAATGAGAACAAAGTGTAGAAAGTTTTGGTCTCAGAGATGCCATCCACGAGTTCATGTGTGCTAAAACAAGAAAGGTGAAACTCACCTAAAGTGCTATCTGCTAGTCCCACATCTGTTTGGGAAAAAGGACCTCTGACTGGCTGTGTTTCATTTTCAAGCTCTTCATTTTGTTTCATATGTCCAGGATCATCAGTCAGGAGAGAAATAATTCTAATTCTCTTGATATTTACTGGAGAGAGAAGCAGTTAACAGGGGAAGGTGGCAAAAAAAACTCCTGCCTTCCCTTAGAAAATACACTGAAGTAGCACAAGCAATACTACTTGGTTTCAGTGATGCTATTTCTGATTTATACCAGCATAACAAATGCCTGGTTGAGGTCCCCAGGAGAAGACATCCCAACAGATACCTGTGGCCAAACAAAATGGACTTCTGGGCGGCCCCTGAGAGGAGGAGCAGCTGACCTGGATTTCTGTAAATCCATGTGATTAGAGACGGAGGTAAATGTGACTACTTGTCTTCAGTCAAAGGTTTTAACCCTGGGCAGTCCCAGTGACCCAAGTGGAGTTTCACCAATGTACAGGTAAAGGTTTCTTCTTCCTACATCCTTTAAGCCAGGCAGCACTTTTAGAGGCAAGGAATTAGCAATCAGTTAATTGATATGCATGCTGGGTACACCTGCATCTAATTGTTTGAAATGGCTCATCTCCATTAAACCAACAATACTGTACTTTCATGTTTCTAAAGAAACTTCAGTTTGGAGGAGCTGATAAAATACAGTGCTGCAAGATGTTTAATATTGTTAAGATTCTGCTAGATTTATGAAACACTTGTCTAGAGAAATGAACAGCAGCCTTTGCTGCCAAAAGGTCTGCCTTGTGGTTCAGGATGAAAGAATTTCTAAAATCTAAATGTGTTTTGCACTTCACCCAAAAGAATTTCTAAATTGGTTTTTTTGACAGCTTTAATATCTTCAAAGATATTTAGTTCCCAGCAAAGCATTTGGATTCAGGTGCATGATTTGAAATCAGCATAGCTTGAGTTTGGAATGCCATAATCCACAATCATGGATCTGAAATCCTGGATCTGCCATGATCCGAAATCCGGGATCTGAAATCCGGGATCTGCCATGATCCACAATCCTGGATCTGAAACCAGGAATGGCACCACTGAAATTAAGTGGTATTGCTTGTGCTGCTTTAGTGTATTTTCTAAGGCAAGGCAAGACTGTCTGCCATCTTCCCCTGTCTACTCATCTCTCCAGTAAATATCAGGAGAATTAAGAGTTATTTCTCTTCTGACTGATAATCCTGGACATATGAAACAAAAGAAAGGACGTGAAAATGAAAAGTGATTGTAAATAATTTTAAGTATGAAAAAGATAGAGAGATCTACAGGATTACTTATGATGCACTGAAATGCATGTTGTTTTTAATAGCAAAACACAAGACTGGATGCCCAGTTCTCTTATTTCACTCCAGCCTGTTAATTTGGCTGACTTTTGGCAAAGTTGCATTAAGGAAGGGAGGAATAGGGCCCAAGGTTTACAAGGTGGATGGTGCTGATATGAATATCCATAAATGTAGACTGTAAATTAGAAGATTTCTCTTTAGAGGGCAGAAGTTTCAGATTGGTTTTCCAACACAACAGAAAGGGCAAAGAACCTGCATTGTTTTAAGTTTGAAATCATTGGCTGTGTCCAGATGAGTAGGAACATGCATTTCCCTGGGGACAAGCAGCAGCAGCACACCTTGTGCCACTGCTACTTGTCCCCAGGGAATGCCCATGCCATGCATGCTCTGGCATGCAGCAGGTGACCCTGGGGTGGAGTAGGGAAGGCTGGGGCCAGCAACTGTGCTGGTCCCAGCAGCCTTACCTGGGTTCCTGGGGGCCTTGCAGAGCTGCAGCCACGGCATTGCTGCAGCAGGGATCCTGGCCAGCAGCTGGAGTGTGGCTCTGGCCAGTCAGGTGCTGGTTTTGAGTGGTGCATGCTGCCACCCCATGCCACCCTGCTTTTTTTTGGCGTGGGTTTTTTTTTCCCCCTGAGATCTCCTGGGGTCAAGAAAACCTCATGCTGGTTTTCTTGACCCCAGTATGGGAAATGCCTGCATGTGCGGTGTGTGGCACCACAGGTGGGTCTGTGGTGCCACGTACTGCGCATCTGCACTTGTCTGGATGCAGCCATTAAAGCTGCACTCAGTTTATGGCAGGAATATGATAGGGCAGGGAGTTGTTGGTTAAAGAGTTGGGGTGTGTGTGTGTGTGTGTGTGTGTGTGTGTGTGTGTGTGTGTGTGGGTGTGTGTGTGTGTGTGTGTGT
>NW_017728993.1:62187172-62208378 GCF_001723915.1 Gavialis gangeticus
GTGTGTGTGATGTGTTTGTAATCCTCATGTCGGGGTCTAGAGGTTACTCTCTTGCAGCGTGGTAGATGCCTGACAATCATAGGTTTTGGAGTTTTTACTGAACACCTTCTGCATGCCACAAAGGATTCTTTTTTTCCTTTGTGAATGTTTTATTGGCTTCTGTGTGGTGTCTTTTCTTTTCTGCCTTCCCTAGGAGTGGTAGACATTGGTCACAAATATGGTGGAGGGGGGAAGTCTGATTGGAGTATACTAGAGGTTCCCAGCTACAGTATATTGCTTTTTCTGCTGCTGGTCATACTGATAACTAAATCTGGGGTCAGGAATGAATTTTTCTCTGAGGTCAGATGGGTAAGGACAGTGGAGGGAAGTTTGCCTTGTTCTGTAGTGTAGTCCATGGGCTTCTTCCTAGAATCCTCTGAGTATTTATTAACCAATTACTGGTACTTCTTTGTCATTATACTGGCAGTGCCCTTGGCTTCCCTGCTTTTTCATATGGCATGCTCTTGGGTGTTCTTGGTGTTTTGTGCGTTGTTGTGTATGTGTTTGATGTGGTGAACGAGGATCCTGGGGTAAATAATGGTTGCCTGCAAATGCAGGGAACTGGACTCAATGGCCCAGAAGGCCTCTTTCAATCTGACAGTCCTTATAAACAATTCTGGTGCAACCAGACATCAGTGAGTGCAGTGCTTTTCTCCTGGGTGTTTCTTCAGGCTTGTCTTTATATTCAGCCAAGGTGAAATTACTGAAGGGATGCAGTGGCAGATAGACAAAGGGATCTCACTATGGCTCTGGAAGTGTGAGTGCAAGCCCTGATCTCAACTCATGTCAGATGCTGCCCGAGCTGATTCAGCCGTAGGGATACTGGGTTATTCAGGCTAGGGAATCGAAGGCAGATGGATGCTGGCCACATCAGTCCCTTGTGTACTGCTGGCTAATAAACTGTTGTGTGCTGACCACAGTAGTTTGATAGGCCACCAGGCTCAGATGGATATTCCTGTCCTAAAACTGTTGAGCATTGAGCTAATGTCAAAACCTGGCTCTGAGATGAAATTTTGTGGTACAAAAAGTTATGTTGGCTGCCACCCAGCATATGATGGGAAGGGACTTCCTGGGTCACTGACTCCAGTTCCCATGACATGGAGGTAGGAGCCTTTTCCATCCCCTCTGAGAGTCAGCGTGTGATTCTACGGCTTTGGTACTGGGTTCCCCCTACCTACCTGGGAGTGGTTTCTGTTCAGTGATGAGGAGGAGGAAGAGGCAGAGGATGAGAAGATTATTTATTTTCATAGACTTTTATAAAAAATAATTATCAAATACAAAAAAATAAAAATAGCAGCAGCCTCAGTTGTGAATAAAACCCTAAGGGGACAAAACGCTCAGTGTCGCTATAAAAGAACGATATTCTTGGTACAGAAAAGCTATCGAGTCACGAGAAGCAAAATCTCTGCTGGAATTCCCATCAGATCTGTCTGCTCTTGTGCTAACCCTGCCCCACCACCTGGCTTACAAGGCTGTGCCCCTAAGAGACATGCTTTGCACAGCAGTCTCACCTCACGCCATGCCTCTCTGCCAGAGGGCACTTGCCTGTACAAGCTGAGTGATGCTTTTTCATCTGATCCATAAGAAACAATCTTATCAGTGACAGGGCCCTTGGACTAGTCAGAAAGGCTTAGCTAGTGCCCATCTTTTTGAGGTGAATACAGCCACTATTAAATCAGGCTGGAAAGGGCAAATGCAATAGAAGGCAGCTATTTGAATTTCTCCTGTCTCTCCACTGAGTGTCACCCTCACGCCACAAATCCTTAGTCACAGCAGTGTTTCCACAATCCCCAGCTTGCACACAGGACCCTTCTTGCTGCCTTTAGAGCCTTATCAAGCTACTTGCTGTGCTACAAGATGCATCTCTTCCTGGTGGACCCTAGCTTAGCAGCTTCAAACTCAGCGGATGCTGCTGACTTCTCCAGCATTAAAGTCTGATGAAACAAGGTTTCTTTGTCCTTGACTCGCACAGGAATTTTTCTGCACAACAATGCAAAAACAATAAGTCCTGATGAGCCTCATTTCACGCAAGCCACTTGGATTCAGTGGTCACCGAAATTTCAAAATACAGAAGATGGTGTCAAATTCTGTTCCTGGTTAGACCGGGGCAAGCCCCAGCAGAACTATGCCATGATAACTGGGTCAGTGAATTGTGATGGCAATGATCTCTCTCTGCTGGCATCTTCAGCACCCCTGTGCTGGATTCTGACCTTAGTTTCTGATCTCGCTGCAGTGCTTTCTGCCATGATCAGAGATGTCCACATTCACTCTGCAGTCAGTCACACCAGATAAACCCAGGAGATGTGAAGTGTCATCATTAGGAGAACTGCAAGCTGCCTGATCCCAGGCCCTGACATCACACCAAGACTGCTGGCATCAGTCTTGAGGAGCTGGGATTCTCATTCTTGAGAACAAGTTTCAGCCTTGTTGATCTAAGTGCAGGATACTCCATTCACAACAGTGGAGCTGTGCTTGCTCATGCTAGGGATGGGTCTTTCCCTGCTCTCCCATTATTGTTTGTTTTGAAAAAAGGAGATGGATACTGTGCAGTTACCAAAAAAAAAGATGTGACCTAGGAGAATGCAGAGAATCTCCCCTGTAACACTATAAAGGCAGTGGGTTGATGGGCCCATCAACTCTACACTTTCTAGGGCTGTTAAGCAAAGCTAATTGGAAATTCCCTTCCTCTCCCTCCTTCCCTCCATACCTGCCTTCAAAACAAAAAGGGCAAAAGCCAAAAATTCAGATTTGGAAATGCTGCTAGGGTGCTTCACAAGAGTTGCATTTTGGATGCCTCATAACCTAACTCTCCTGGTACCTGGCCAGGCTATCTCCTGTGATGTACTATTAACAGTATATTATAGGAGTCCTAGTCACAGTGAATCACTGGAAGATGTAGTTTGGCCAATCAGCCAGAGCAGAGAGGAGGATAGAGGCACTTGAATTAAGTCCCCCAGGAAGCACTGCAATGGCATTTCTAAATATTTTTTTTTTCTGGGAGGGGAAAGGAAGGACTTTTAGCAGAAAACTGTTTTGTTTTGGTTTTCAGTCAAAAGTCCCTGAAGAAAGCAGACCCCCTTTGCAAACCAAGCCCATTCAATCTTAAACCCAATTTTCCATCAAACAATAATTTGGACAGAAAATTTTCAACCAGCCCTGCTGTTACACGAAGTAACAGGCTCACTTGCCTTCCCTTGGGCCCCTGAGCCTGAGTACATGCCCTGACCCTCCCAAGTGAAGAACAGGGGAGAGTGAGAAGAAAACCAAGAACTATAATTGTCCCCATAAAATAAAAAAGCCAAGAGAGGGATTTACCTTGTAAGAAGTTCTCTTGAGATGCCTGACAAAAAGAAGCCAAAAAAATAGGAACAGGCTATCAGCATCTGAAATACCCGAATCTTCCCACAGAGTGTCACTCTCACTCCATGTGCTCCTCAGCTGAATAAGCTCCTCAACAAACAAATGGGCCTGGCTTCAATTGTGTCTTATTCCTTCAATACTGACAGATTATCCAAATGGGGCAAGCTGGGATGTCCAGATGATTCTTCAGCCCTGACCCAACAGTAGGGAGTCTCTGAGATAGGCATAATCTCTCTCTCTACTCTCCTTTTTTTCTGTCCCTTATCATTTTGTCCCCTTTCTTTGCTGTCTCCTTTCCAGCTCCTACTAGTGTCTGCAAAGTGGCTCCCAGTTGCTTTCCTGTTATACATAAAAGTAGGGCCCATCAAAATACTAGATCTGAAGAAAAATCCTAAATGTGGGGGACAATTCAGATGGGCCCTCAGAGTCCATGTTTGGCAGCTGTTTCTAGTGAGCTGACTACAGTCCCTCAGAAGGAACCTGTAATATTTGGGGCAAATGACAAACTGCCTGGTGGTTTGGCGTCTTCCTTGGCTAGCAGCTCATCTGAGCAAGTTCACTGGTGACCTACAGAAGAAAGAAGCTTAAGGGCCCCCTTGATATTCTGTGGTATGAGGTAAGGCAATTGAGGATGAGCAAAGAAGAAACCCAAGAAGAAAGAAAAGGCACCACATTTCTCCAGGGAAGTGGTTTAAGTTGGTGCAGCACCTCTCAGCATTGTGGCTCTCGAGGTCCTCTAAGACAATGGCTTTCAGCCTTTTTTCATTTGAGGACTCCTAAAAAATCCAAATGGAGGTGCAAACCTCTTTGAACTGTAAGGGTGGGTATTCTTCACATATGTTTGATTGATCATAATCATCTTTCACGGACCCCTTAGACATAGTCTGCAGACTCCCAGGGGTCTGCAGATCACAGATTGAAAACCACTACTCTAAGACCTTGTCAGCATCATCATGGAAACAGGGAGATCCCAGGATCCAAAAGCAAGTCAGAAGGAGATAAGACCATTTTTTCTTTCTGTCATTTTCTTTTTCAACCTGGGTCCCGACCAGTCAGAGGAGGAGAGAGGCAGACAGTGAAGAAAGAAATAACTGGGATGATGATGATGATGTAGCTCCAGATTGCTTATATGACAGTATTGTAGAATAGTGGGCCAGCCTTGCATATCCTGGCATGACAGCACTATTGTATGGTAAAGTAACCATAGCATAATAAAATGATGGTCAGCTGTAGTGTTTAGTGAAGGTATCAAAGAAAACTTGCATCTCAAATAATACATTAGGGCTAATCCTGAGTGAAGATAAGCACCTGCAAATGTCACTGGAGGCTAGGATTTGTAGGTGCTCAGTATCCAGGATTTGCTTCCAACTTCAGATCACTTGGGTGGCATCTCTTTCTAGAAGTAAAGACCTGTTTGCCCACTCTTTTTTCTATTTCCCGCTCCCTCCCAGGAAAATGAGATATTCCTTTCCCTCCCATTCCCGACCCTTGCTTTTTCCAATGGTTTGTATTTCACAGCAGCATGTGTGCGACAAAGGGTATTCTTTCTCAGCTTCATAAACAGCAAAAAAATATATATATATAATATATATATTTATATATAGAATTATGTTTAAATATTTGCAAAGAGATCACAACTATCTCGACCTTGCTAAAAGAAGCCTATACAGTAGAGGAAGTGAGTAGTGACAAAATTCAGAGCAGCAGCGGACACACACTCATAGGTGGCGAACCATTGATACAGTAATGTAACAAAGTGTCCGCAGCAGCTTCTCATCTGTTTTGCTCAAAGCCTGTTCCAAAGCCCGCTGAAGTCATGGAAAGCCTCCGTGTTGAGTTCACTGGGCTTTGGATCAGGCCCCTGGCTTGGGTTTCTGTTCTGAAAGGAGGTGATGGGAAGGGCAGGGGCTGTAGCTGTGTGTTGAGCCTCTTTATCCTCCCACTCTCATTTAACCATCTCCTTGCTCGTTCCTCCACTTCCATCAGTGCTCACACCGCTCCTCTCGTGTGTGCCCACAAGGCAGAGGGTATCCTGGTTGTTATTATGACCCCATCCAGTCTCTTCCTCCCAAACTTCCTCTTTCTTCTTACAAGCCCCTTTCACCCTCCTGATACTCCGGTTGTTTCCCATTGATTCCTCTTAAGCTCGCCTCGCCCACAGAGGCCACTCATGATGCTGTTACTGATTCTCTTCAGCTGCTGGGTCCCGGCAGGTACACTCATCTTGGTCACAGTCAGCAGCAAATGGGATCACCTGAAACAAGGGAATGAAGAGAGAAAATCTGCAGGATTGCCTACTGCAAATGGGTGCATAAAATCCACACTACAGTCTCTCAACTGACACCATGAGGATCAAGAGGGTAAGGCTATAAAGAACAATGGCCTTAATACATTCAGATCTGTCTTCTCAGAAGGGAAGATTCTTCAAAAGGCAGGACAGGCTAATGTTGTTGTGAGTGAACTACCAGCTGAAGGTGCAAGAGCACTCATCCAAGTATTTCTGTAGTCAACTGGAGTCTGTTCAGACTCAGTAGGGACTGGATCAGGCTTATAATTAGGCAAGGAGGGTCACCTTGACAGCCAACATAGGAGCCAGCCCAGATCAGTTAGGGCCTTTCTGTGTATTACAGCAACACACAAAGAGCCTTATTCATGTTTGGGGTCACTTGGTGAGTGCCATCCAGACAGAGCTGCATAGGGAGTGAATGAGGGTGAATCGGGGCATGTATACCAGGGCTCTTCCAAGCCCCATCAACAAAATAACCTCCACCAGTATGAGATACCATGCTCAGTAGCCTCATTAAGTTAACCACATGTTCAAAATACAGCCATATATGATGTCAGAGTGAACAACCACAGAGATGAATGGGGCAGGGAGAGGGCTTTTCTCAGTGCTATGATTTCAGGCTGTCTGCCAAAGTGGGAGGTATTACTGCACCAATTAGTTTTAAGATGTGTTTTTATGGCTTGTGGGATTTGATCAGTTTTGATTCTGTGGCAGTGGTTGGTGTGTTTGGGGTTTCTTCCCTGCTAGTTATCACATCAAGGAATAGGAAGACAGCTTGGGTGAGATGCTGCTCTGCAAAGGCAATGAAAAGGCAATTTGGACAGAGGATGGACTCTGTCTAATGTAAGCCACTGTACATGCAACTTAGGTTTAGAGTCCTAATATCCCCAGCCAAGCAGGGCATGAGATCTTGGTACAAGGATGTATCCACTGCTTCAGCTATAAGTGTTTCAAATGTCCTAACCACATCACTCCTGAGTCTCCTCCCAGTAGCAGCAGTTTGTTAGGAATTTATCCTTAATCCTGCCACCTAGACACACATTAATTTCTTGCACAAGCTGCAAAATATGAAGCCAATCCAGTAACGATGCTCCATTTCACCTAACACCAAGTAAAAGGATGATCCTGCATGGAAGGACTGCACCCAGCAGCCAGCTCTTGACTCATCTATCACCATAAAAGGTGAATGCTGACACTCATGCGCATAGAGGACTGATAGTAGTGCATGGCTCTAGCCAAGGTACAGTGCGAGCTCCTCAACAGAACTCTGCAATGCACGTCGCTCCTGTTACAGCACAGATTCCCCCCTGGCTTCCCCCCAGTTCTGCTACTGCATCTGTATCCAGACCTGCAGTCCCTGCTATCAAAGCACTGATATCCCACCCCTACCTCCCCAGGGCAACTTGACCCAGATGTGTGGGCTTGTTGACGCAGCCCAGACCTCCCCATCTTGGCCAACATGCCCCAACCAAAATGTCTGCTATAGTACTGACCCCCACCCTGACCCTTGCCCCAGCTCTGCCTTCCTATATTCCAGCACTGACCCACCTGTTCTGAGTGCCTCTATCCTGACCTGCAGTGCTGTTATTATACTACTTTTAATGCTGGGGGAAAGTATGACACCCCATCCCCTATAACCCAGCCCTGCAAAGGACTTGTATCCAGATTCTTCCAAACCTGCTCTTACAGCTTGGCCACAGTTCTGTCAATGCACTTATATGCTCAACTGTACTCCTTGCTGTTATATTACTGACCCCCCAGCTCTGCTGACCTGCCCCTATCCTGACTTTCAGCCCTGATCTATCTTGGCCTATGTTTTTTCATCCTGAACTGCAGCCCCTATCATTACATGCCTGACACTCCCTGCCCAGCCAATGCATCTCTAACAGAAAGTGACTTACACCCCTTAGGATTAAATCACTGATCACTGATTGCCTGCCCCTGCTGCCAGTGTGCCTGTGTCCTTATTTGCATCTCCTAATACTGACATCTCTGATTCAGCCAGTGCTTCTCAAACAGGACCCATGCCCCTGCTTTTGTAGTACTCGTCCCACACGCCTGCCAATTCACCTGCAGCCTGAGACGCAACCCCTGCTACAACAGCAATGATGCCAGCTCTGTCAGCATGCCCCAATTCTGATTTGCATCAGTACTAAAATACTGCTGACCACCCCCTCTGTCCCCCCACCACAAAGAAACTGAATGTGAATCTTCAGCCACCTGTGGTTGCAGCTCTGATGCCCTAGCTCTGCCAATATGCCTCTATCCTGACCTTCACTCTCTGCTGTAACAGCATGGAGTCCTCACATTGCCAGTGCAACTCTACTCTGACCTGCAGCCCACCTATTATGCCACAGATCCTCCTTGACCTGTGCCCTTCTTTCCTGACCTGCAGCCCCTGCCTATTAGAAATGACTGTTTCCCGAGCAGCCAGTACACCTCTATCCTAACCCACAATGCTGCTATTACACCAATGACCACCCCACCTCCCCCCAAATCTTAAATACTGCACCTCTAGTGAAATCTTTACCCTTGCTATTCTGGCCATGCCCCTCCAGCTGGCTAATGCACCTCTACCATGACCTGGAGCCCCTGCCAGTACAGCTCTGCCTTCCACGGCTTGGGCAAGGTGCCTCTACTATAAATAATATTCCTACCAGTACAGCATTGGCTGCCCCATCCACCTCAAACTTGACTTTTGTGTTGACAAGAACCAGCTCTGCCTATCTGTCACTATCCTTACCAGCAATATTCAAATCATAGAATCAAAGGACTGGAAGGGACCTGCAAGATCATCAAGTCCAGTCCCGTCCCCTGTCATGGGCAGGAGGTTATTGGGCTCAAACAAGCAAAACAAGGTGCTTATCCAGCCTCCTCTTGAACACCTCCAAGTGCTACGACTGCACCACCTCTGCTGGGAGTGTGTTCCAGATTCTAGTTACCCTTACAGAAGAGAAGTTTTTCCTTATGTCCAACCTAAATTTTCCCTCAATTAGCTTGTGTCCATTGGTCCTTGTCCTCCCAAGGGGTGCCTTCATGGTTCTAGACCAGTGATTATTCTTAATAGTCACAGCACCCTGGGGTGTTATAAGATCCACTTAGGGGGTGCCATCAGCACTGTTAGGTGTGCAAACTTCTACACATGATTCACAAAACAACCTCAGGGGCCATGTCCAGACAAGCACGGTTGTGTGGTGTGTGGCACTGTAAACATGTCTGTGGCACCACATACCACACATTCAGCTGTTCTTCACATTGCAAGGGTGCAGTGTGTATGGGGGCAGGGGGTTTGATATCCAGGGGTCAAAAAAACCTGCGCAAAAAAGCAGGTTAGCATATAAGGGGACAGTGTGAACCGCTCAAAAATGGAGCCTGCCCAGCTGGAGCCATGCTGCAGCTGCCAGTCAGGCTCTGAGCAGCAGGAGGACCCCAGGTAAGGCTCTGCCAGTGTTCCTCTATTCTGACCTTCACCTTCTGCTATAACAACAATGCCCCCCCCTTTCCCCCCTCCCCTCAACACAGCTTGGCTAATGCCCAGTGTTATAACACTGACTACCCCAGTTCAACCAGTGCATGCTATACTGACCCCTTCTATTACAGTACTTCCCCCCAGCTCTGTCAGTGCACCTTTACTGTGCTCTATGCTCTTTCCTATTACAGAACTACACCTGCCTCACCCCGGTTTTGCTCATGAATTTTTATCCTAACCTGCAGCGTCAGCTATTAAAGTACTGCCCTTCTAGCTCTATGCATGATATACTGGCTGTACTACTGGCCTCACCCCTGAGCTGTCAATACATGTTGCTTGGCTTGCAGTACTCCAAGTATTCTAGTCCTTGACCTTCACCTAATAGTTTGCTGCACTTTGTGGCTGAGTTAGTAGCAGGAGGGCTCTCACAGTGGAAGGAAGGAAACGCTCCCAGGGAGATCCATTGTTACTCAGAGCCATGCCTGGTTCGTTCTGCCTGACGTCATGGAAAGGTAGTGTGAGTTGGCATTTATTTGCTGCTAGTATTGTGCTCGCTCTCTGTCTCTTTCTCCCCCTGCCCCTTTCTCTCTCTTTCTCTGTTATGATCATAAAAATAAAGTGATGCCACTGATTTTTGCAATGATACTCTAAGCCAGTGGCTCTGAGGAGATGGAACCATTTGATTTGGCTCCTTTATGGAAGATTCACTATAGCTTTAAGTAACAGCTATTTCACTATTTCCCCTGCTGTCTACCCCACCCACTTTCATCCCCAGTATGACTAGGATTGTATGGATTTCATTCAGTGACACCCTTCAGTGTAACCACAGTGCTTGTTGTAAGACATCGTGGTAAAACTGAAGGTGTCTTGCTCTAATTGTTTTTCTGCAATGCCCTTTTCCTCCCAGCAAACTTGGACATTTCCAATGGGTTTTTTGTTGGGTTTTTTTGCTTTTTGTGATGAAAGGAAAGATGATTAGGTATCTGTAATAAAGGAAAGAAGAAAAGAACCAGATCCACATATTTTTGGAATGAGAAACTATCCTAAGCTTTGTTTTGCTCTTCAGTGTATTTTGGAAGTGCAAACTGGAATGCAGGAAAGGAGACTGGGTCTGGGAGAAGACAGATGCCATTGGGCTGCATACACAAAGATACCTCTGCATCATCCCACAGGCATAGTTTTCCAAGGAGTAGAACAAAGGCCAAGTTCTGCAGGCATGCTGGGAAAGTACATTAATCAGCCAGTCAGTTGCTCTAGGCTGGGTTGGTTGACAAATACCACTGCATCATTGAGATGCTGAGTCATGTAACATGGTGGCTTCTGCATCATCATCACTAGTAGCACCAAAACTCACTGTAAGAATCAAATGTTGTCATAGGGACTGATTTCTTGAATAGGATAAAGTCCCATGCATGTCAGTCGGAGCCGAGTTAAGCATTTAGTCCTATTGGCTCTGATCCACATCACACTGAGGCCAAAGGAAATATTCGTATGGTCTTCAATGAGCTTTGGAGGAAACCCTGAGGACTATGCTTCCCATTTACAGAGGTGTTTGCCTGCAGGTTCAGTTCTAAGGTGCAGCAAACCCATGGAAGCATTGGCTATCATAGGCTCTTAAAGCAGGACCCTTGGCCTGTCCCCCAGTGTCTTCTGTAAGATGTTCACTTACCTTCCTGGAGGAGAGTGTGGAAGAGCAGCAGTCACCCCCGTCATACTGGCAATATGCCCTGTTATTGATGGTGTCACACCAGCCGTCTGCTTGGAAAGGCTAGGAAGAGAAAGGATAATTGCTGAGTGAAGGCTGACTGTGGTGGCTCTGGCTCATGAGTGGAAACTCCACCTCCATTCCTTGATAAGACTTTCATGTGATCCTGTAACATTATAGGATCCAGCCTAGTGACTTGTGCTCTCACCTTTAGCACTACACTTGACCTCAGAAGACCCGACTTCCCATCTTTATCTCACCCCTCCTTCTGGGAAGTCTACCACCAACTTTAGTATACTACACATACTCTTGCAGTCCTTGCTAGGTGGGAGCAGGAGTAATGTGACCATGTGTGGCCAGTGGATGATCAGAAAGCTAGGATGGACAGTGATTATGCCATTTTTTGTTCCATCCCCTTGCAACACCCACCAAGGGGCTGACAAAATCCTTCCCCTGCCTTGTGCCTGGGCATGGAGGGGGGACCCTCTGAGAGATAATTAGAGGAATGGCAAACCTAATCCTCTGAAAGAAATCAGCCTGTTACATGGAACCTTTTAAAGAATTTTGTAAAAGGTATTAGTTTTTTGCCGAACTAGAACTGCAAAATAAAAGCCCATGGACATTCATTATAAAATAAATTAATAAATTTTGCATTCTGTTCTAGTAAAATTCCTGGATTGGAACAGGATTTTCAAAAGCATCTAGTTGATTTAAGAGTACAAGTCCCATTGACTTCCAAATCAATTAGCTCTACTAGGTCAGTGAGACCCCAAAATCAATGGGGTTTGTGCTCCTAAATCACTTAGGTACTTCTGAGACTCCCCACCTATCCTATATTGCAGTGGCATAGTTACAGCACTGTAGACTTATTACTAGAATGCAGTAGTATAATTGCACTTAAAATGTGGTTTGCACTGGTGGTTCCTCAGCTCCAAATTAGTCTTGCACTCAATACTACACAGATCACCAGGGGTTTGCATGGATGCATCCATGTCAATGCCACTAAAAAAATCACAAACAAGTCTCTGCTAAAAAAGCATAACTTACAAGGAGTGAACTTTCATCTCCAACTTCGAAATATTATCCTAAACCAACAAAACAGTTCTCTGATTGGAAATTTTACAAACATGAGACAAAATTTGCACTGTTTTGATTGTTTACATGAGTCATCCAATTAAGAAAGCAAAACAAATAATCAAGAGCAAGAATCAACCAATTAGGAATGAGAAACAAGATCCTGCGACATGCATAACTGAACGTTGCTATATGAATTCAAAATATTTGCCACATGCTGTTCAGGAACAATTTACAACCAAGAGTTATTCAGCAGAGAAATTTATGAATAAACTCCAGTTACACATAATTGTGATAGGCCCACTGGCTGTTGGCAGAGGTCTTGATGCGTGGCCAAGGAATGCATTGCAGAGAAAGAACATAAAAATGGCGATCTTATTGCCACATAAAGGGATGCTAAAATGTGGAACTGGGACCACAACTGTTGGAGCTCCCCTAATACAGAAGTGCTGGCAGATGTCACCATCCTCAACAGAGCAAGGCCCACTGGCAACAGCCCAAAAGGCCATTAGCAACTTCCTTCTGCCTACCTCTGTCAACAAGGTGATAGGAAAGCACAACAGACATGGCTCCAAAACAACTTGGATATATTTTTGTAATTACTTGGGTGTAATTTTGTCACAGTGAATCAGAACTAGGAAAGTGGGAAGCCAATGAGTCAGTGGCCTGACACCCTACTGTCACTATTGGCAACACCTACAGCCTCCAAGCAAACTCTGTGCAAATGCAAAGAAGAGACAGTCCATGACCTGAACAGCTTATGGTCTAAGCACAGGAGGCAGAAAATGTCATTCTACAGATGGTGAAGCGGGGCACAGAGAAGATAAGTGACTTGCCTATGGACATAAAAAAGTATCAGTTATATAGGAACTAAACCCAGATCTTCTAAATCCAAGTCAACTGCCTTTGTTACAAGATCTACTTGGCCTTGATACAGAACTGGCTGGGAAAAGTAGCCTTGGAGAGGCATGGCCAAAACCCTTTGTTTGATATCACCTTGCAGACCAAATATTCATTTAGGTCTGATCCTCATTCCACCCCTTGAACATGCCCAGCTTGTTTTCTAAGGGACATGGGGACTGCAGTACATAAAGTGCCTTCCAACTTTGAAGCATGGCACTGTACAAAGCTTGCACACACCCCCAAAATTTTGTCTATTAGTGAAATGCAGTTCCCTCTTTGAGAGAAGGCAAACACTACTGAATATTACTAAACAGTGGGATTTACACCTTCATTGACTCTCTCAAGCCCCTTATCAAGAGAGAGATGCATTCTCACTATTTAACAGAGAGGGGAGCTGAGGAAGAGAGGCTGAGTGACTTGCCTAGGGCCATACAGCAAGTGGCCATCAGAGGCGGGCTGGGATTGGCAGTAAGGGCTCCTGACTCAGAGTCGGAACCATATTTAGTGAGTTAGGAATTGTAGCCTATGTTTAACAGCAACACTAAACAACAGTTTAGGGCAGGAAATGAAGAATACTGTATCCAAGTGAAACTTCCAGGGGAATTAGCTAGTCAGAATGTAATTATCCAAGCTGGAATTGAACCAAGGTGCAAGGTTAATACTCCTACTCTTGTGAAAAGTGCCAGGAGATCATAGATGAGAGGTGAAGCCCTCTGTTCTCTATCCTGCCTGAGAAATGACACTTTCCCCAACCCTGTCTTAGGGCACTGACTAAAAGTAAAGAGTCCCACCTTCTGAAACCCCCTACTGCAGCACCCTAGGGTCACAAGGACTAATTCATGTGCCAGAGAGGGGGAAAGTGTTGGGTGTGAGTTTTTTGCCACATTCCATGCTGAAGTTTTTCCTTCAACTCTGCTCCATATGTCATGACTCACTGGCAAAACAAAACCCATTTCTTATTTAGTTTCCATATAATTATTGCAAAGAATTGCCCATCCCAGATGCATGGGTCTGAAATGAATTTCAGATCACTTCTTGTGTGCAGTGGCCACGGATGGGAACTGGGGAGGAGGAGGGGACAGGAAGAGGCAGGGCATAAGAAGAGGTCTTCACTTGCTGTATATACCTATTAGAAGTAATTGCTCCTCCCCCCAATCCGCCAAAACTGTAGCCCACCCTAAACAAACACAGGCTCCTATAGCAACACTTGTTAGGGAAACTTGACAGCTCATGCTCAAAATTACATTGGAAAAACAGATGACAGGAAAATAAAATATGACTAATTGGATCAAAGGCCTGAAAGAGCCAGGAGCATGGCTTGAAAACCTGTGTCTCTTACTGAAAGATGTTAAAAACGTTTGACGGGACACTGAAGATAATTCAGTCTCCATCTCCTCTGTGAACCATTTCCACTAGGTCCTTCAAGTGAGACATACAGCGAAGCTCTTTCTGGAGACACATTCTTATTGAGGGACCAGAGGCTTTCGACAAGAGTGGAAGTGCTAACCTCAAAGAATTTGGACCAAATTCCAACCAAGCTCATTACATTCTCCTTGCTTCCTGTTGTAGTCTCAGTTGGGGTGGACAGGCCAGGTCCTCAGCTGATGTAAGTCAGGATGGAGCTACTGACTTGAATGGAGCTATGCTGATTTACACCACTTGTATATCTGGCCTGCTGTTCCTTTTTACACTCTACCCTCCGCTGCTGTGTAGCATTGGTGTGTTCTGTGCAGCACCAGGTGCATCCTGCCTGAGGAGCAGCTATGCTTCACACATCTGTAGGGGTCACTGAACTTCTAAAACCCTTGAGTGACCTTGGAGCCTCCAGTATCATAGCACTAGAGGTCAGGGTGCAGTGTGTAACAAGATTTGTGCCTTCCAACTGAGGTGGCTGAATGGTCACCCCACATCCCTTCCAAGTATCTGAGCACCCCAGCATCTTAGCTGTACTTAGCGTTTCCAAAGGGGTGGGGAGGATTCATTCCCATTTTACAGATGGGGGACTGAGGTATAAAGAGGCTAAGTGACCTGCCTAAGGAAGTCTATGGCAAAGCAAGGAATCCTAACAGGTCTCCCAAGTCTCTTAGTTATTGAACAGTTGTTTCCTCATCATAGTTTCATACATGAAAGACTGGTGCCTCCCGCAACTGGGGAGGCACCCTGGCGGCGAGTGGGGACAGCCTGCAGCCACCTCCAGCAGTGTTGGGGGGGTGGGGAGAGTGGTGAGCAGGGACTGCTCACTGCCACTGGCGGCCATGTCGGCAGCAAGGAAGGCGGCGACTGCCTGCAGAAGCTGGCAGCAGCCAATCTTATGGGGGGCATGTGCCCCCCCCCCGTACCCTCTTATGCATTGCCTATGGTTTTATAGTTGTTAGGGGCTGGAAGGGACCTTACAGATCATCGGGTCCAGCCCCCTTGCACTTGGGCAGGAAAGATTGATGGAGTCACATGACCCCAACAAGATGGGTGTCAAGATGCTTTTTGAAGATTGCCAGAGTGGATGACTGTACCACCTCTGGGGGGAGCCTGTTACTTGACTTGTAAAAAAGTTTTTCTGTATATCTGCCCTGTTTTTGTACAATGGGGGGAAATCCCGTCACAGTGTCTACATGCAGGTGTTACAGTGACACATTAAGCAGCAAATGCGCAGTTAGTTTCCCCTGTAGACAGGGATAGGAGTGATTTGTCACTATACAATCTTAGCCAAAGTCAGTTCTAGAGTAAGCTGGTGGGACTCCTGTTAACTTTTATATGGGGATAAACTGAAGCTGGTTGCTTTTGCTCCTGTATCTGGTTTCAGTCATCTTAAAAAGGGAAACAGAGCAGTTTAGAGCCTCAGTTGATCATCTTATTCACCTATGAAATATAATCGTGGGCCTTATTCTTTTTACTTGGTTACAGCTGGCCAAAAACTCACTTTGCACAAGAGTAAATGGTTGCACCAGGTGTAAGGCAATGGAGAATCAGGCTCAAGAGTACAGAGATTTAGACCTATAGATAACAGAATTATGTAAATCCCTGCCAGTGGAGAACCTGGGGTGGGGGAGGCATGCACCATCTCTTTCAGTCTAGCTTTGAGCAGGAGTCTAGCTTTGACTTGCACTTGACTCTAATTTAGGATTCACTGCAAGCAAATGCAATGTT
This sequence comes from Gavialis gangeticus, assembly GCF_001723915.1. Taxonomy (NCBI): domain Eukaryota; kingdom Metazoa; phylum Chordata; order Crocodylia; family Gavialidae; genus Gavialis; species Gavialis gangeticus. The sequence continues at coordinate 62,203,154 of NW_017728993.1, forward strand.
TTAAAAAGGGAGATGATAAACCCATCAGCTATGCACTGAAATATTTGATGATATTTAAAAACCTTGATGAAAACAACTTGCTTGGATTTAAGTGGTGGAAGGAGAAATGGAAACCCATGATACTGAGCTAATGCAATGGCAAATGAATGAGATGTTTACTTTAGCTGTTCTGTGCTGCAACACTGATGCAGAGCTTAAGGTGTGTCAGTTGTTGATTTGTGGTGACAGAGGACAGCCAATCAGCTCAGCTGTCTTGTCTCTCCTGCTCTTTGCCTATCTTGTATATTTAGATTATAAATTCAATGGGGCAGGGACTGTCAGTTCTGATGGCTATAAGCAGCAACAGGTACAATAGGCCTCCCAGTCATTGCAGCTCTTAGGGTCTATAATAATAATGATGACACTGGTTAAGTTTGAACATCTAAGCAGGAGAAAAGCTACAGAACAAGACCAGCCAGGAACAGAAAAATTCAAAAAACAATCGTGTGAAAAAGGAAGCCAAGAAAGGATTGTTAAAAAATCTCATGCCACTTCCCACCCCGCTCCTCTGTGTGCACATTGCCTGTTTAGATTGTACAAGTCATTGGGCAGAAGCATTTCAGAGTGTTTTGTTGCATGGTTTCATCTCATGCTCCTGGGAGAAGTTAGGGATGGAACAAGGTTTTGTGCAATACACATTTTCCACTATTCCTGCAGATTCCTCAAATCACGGCAGAACACATTGGCTGTCTTGCTCTGAGCTGGTTCCCTTTCCAAGTGAGCCAAGCCTCCTACACATCTTAGAGATGCATAAACTGCATACTCATCCTGGACCCAGACTATTTCCCACTAAGTCAATGGGGGTCTTTCCACCACCATCACCAGTAGGATTCCACCAGTTGATTCGGGGCCCAGGTAAATCCTTACCTATTACAAGAAACATGGGGGAGTAGGGAGATAAACAGGTTGGATCACACTTGAGTATGAAAAATAAATTGTAATGGTCATAAATAGCGCCGTCTTTGAAGCTGTTACAGACACGTGGGTGAATATGTTTTCTGAGGAATGTAAGTTTTGCCGTAGTGGAACAAACCTGAAATCCAGCAAGTTCCAATATTTTGCCTTTGGCGATGGCACATACCAGATGCTTCAGAGGAAGATGGAAAAAAATACATAGCGCACCTGGCCAATTATGTAATTGTACACCAGCAGGAGGGAAGCATTCTTTTCTAACTCCAGCTGACAATCAGCTTCTGGGCTGCCGAACAGAGATGGGAGCTGCATGTGATTTCTATTCTGCTCCAGCTCGAATGAGTCCACATTCCTGCTTTGGTGTGATGACTCTCCATTTACAACAGTCTAACAAAAGGCAGGATATAGGATCTCTACCAATACCTGAATGCAGCAAATCCTTTTTAAAATTCATTTGGAACCTGTGACTATTGCCAATAATATGGCTTTAACTGCAGATCAGCATAGGTATTTGTGCTTTAGCTGTGCCATTTGGGAACAGAAGGAGAAATGAGCAAGCATAGCCAAGCACAGATTCTAGTTAAAACAACTGTCAAAACACCCCTTCATCCCACCACAGCATATGCACACATACACACACACACAACCACCTTATACTGCTGCAAGCTTCACACTACAACTGATGATGCCTAGGCCCAAAATAGCAGCAGTGGAGACCAGTGCATCAGAATCAAGAAACTTGCAATGGCTAGACCTGAGATATTGGATTAGCCAGCTAAAACACTGCATCCTCTCAACAGGAGGAGGGATACTGGACCAGGCCAGGGATGACCAAGCATGTAAGACAGCATCCTTCAGTCATCACTACCATCTGCATATCCTGTGCTGCCACAGAGCAGATGGTAAGGAACCTGCCCTGAATCCAAGAACTTGATGACCCTTGCCAGAAGTAGCCCAGGTACTACATACTGCTGTAGCAGGTGAATTAGACTTGTAAGGGGAAGCAGTGTCTCCCAAGGAACTGCTGCCAGTTATCAAAGTGCCTTGCAATATGAACCAGACCTGGAGGTGAGGCAGTGAAATGAAGGCAGCAGATTCCAGGGTGCCCCTTATTCAATGTCAAACCCTTATTCAATGTCAAAAATATGCCAGTTGTTCCCATCCCTCCCTCTGCCTCCTGCATTTCAATGCACATCCCTCACTCCCTTGGACTTTTTAGCCAAGATCTTTCGAAGTGCCCAGTTATCCCAGGCTCTTCAGTTCTTGGGGGCCCAAGATCCCTGCGTACCAGGTGGCTCCTGCTGGCCTCGGGCAAAGGTTTTAGTATCAGCCCCCCCTTTGCCAGAGATAATGATAATAATAATACTAATAATAAAAAAAATCCATTTTCGGGCCCCCTTCCTGTCTGGACCCTGGGCAGCTGCCCAATTCGCCCATGCCTGTGTCCGATCCTGCTGAGTTCTCTTCCCAAGGGGTCCCCCTTTCTCTGGTTGAGGGCCTGAAAAATTAAGGCCTCCCTCCCTTTCCCCTAAACCACTAATCCCTGTAGAAAAGCTTGGCCTCCTTTCAGGCAGCACACGGGAAGGCAGTGGTGAGGCAGGAGCCAGTTACAGTAATGCTACACCACGGCGTCCCCGGGACGCGCGTGCCCCACATACACAAACACACACATATGAACTGGCAAGGCAGTGAGCCCGGCATTTCTTGGCTTCTCCTGCCTGCCCATGGAAGCTGACTGGGAATGCAGACTGTGGGAGGAAACGACAATGTTCATTGTTTGGATTAAATATTTTTCTTGGCCACCCCTCTGTTGCTGAGGGCCTTTTATTTTATTATTTTTTTCCCCCAATTCCCCCCCACCTTCTCTCTCACCCTTGCTCTCCCTCCTGAGGCACTAGTCAGGCACGCAGAGATAAAACCAGCTCTGAGAAACAGAGAGGACCCAGAGGGCAACAGTGCTGGACATAGCCCAAAACCCCTAACACGAAGCACAACTCCTCTGGCCCAATGACCCTGAGGGCTTCTCGGGACCTAGCACTTGCCACCTGAAGGGACTGTGAATACACTATATTAGGTGGCCAGGGTGAATGCAAGAAGTGAGCAAAATACATAAAACTGGCAAAAGACCCATAGGCCCATGTTTCCACAAGAGGAAAATGTGTCAGGCATGGAGGGGAGGGGGTTCTGAAAAACCTTCCCGTGTGTCCACATCCTTCTGCTAGTACTGACTCCACCTTCCTGTACAGTAGGATTCAATCCTACTAACAGCAACAGAAAGACAAGCATTTACTGCAGTGAGCTTCAAGTGAGGCCCTACAACTTCTAGCAATGTCAGGCAATGGTAGGATAATCCCTGCTTGGCTTCCCATCTGAAGTGCTGAAGTGAGGCCAGGGTAATGGGAATCTTTTGTGCATGGCCTCACGGTATTTTCATAGAGAGATGGGGGTTCGATTCCCAGCCAGCTCAGAAAACTCTTTCATGGAATGTGAAGAAAACACAGCAGGAAATAAACTCTCTCCCCCCTTCCACACTATAATCCCATCCCCATTTTCTCTGACATGGGAGTACCTGATCTTCATCTCCATTGGCCAAATCAAAAAGTCATTTCCCGGTCAGTACAAAAAAGGCTGCTGGCCCTAGATATATAACTATAGACCAATCCCCAGCAAGAGTGCCACTGACATTGCTATTAAGCCTGCCCCTTTGACACAGCTAATAGGGAGACGGAGCGTCCACTTCTTGAAACCAGTCCTTACAAATAGCATCATGGGAGAAAGAGAGGAACCCTGTACATTAGAAGCAGTAGTGGGGTGGTGCCAAAATCATGGATATTGCTGGCATACCTGATGTGAAGTCTGGGCTGGCACTGTGAACTCTGTGCATAAGAACAGCCTGTTGGGTGATACCCTGGGTAGAAAAGGAAGGTGGAAAAGGTTGCAGCTCCACTTGGGTGTGTCAGCAGAGTGAAGGGGATACTTGGAAAATGGGACCACACAACAGTGATGGGTCCCAGCTGCAAATATCTGTATCCTGATTTTAATCGAGCCTTGGCCAGAATTTGGGAGAAGCATGTTTTGTCTGAACCCAGGCTTTGACTCCAGTGTGCTTCCACTGCAAAGGTCAGCAGGTTTTACACATATCCTGTGCTGCCACAGATCCCCAAATGAGGATTCATTGTTTTGGAATGTCTCCACAGAGATGCAGATGTAATAACTGTATTCTCTCTGGCTTCCTTCGCTTTAGTGCTGTAGCCCTACCATGCAGTGCTATGGGGGAGAGAAAGTCTCCGTCACCATGACGTGATACTGCTCAAGAGCAGGATGGACGAGTGCATCACTTCAAGATGTTGGTGGGGACATGGTGTAGCAATTTGGTGGGGTATGAAGTAGGAGCCTGCTAGTGCCCCTGTATAACACATAGCCATGACAGCAGCAGTTCACCCTGATGATGAAATACAATCAAATCCACATGGGTTTTGAATGGTGGTTAGGCTGGGAGCCTTAATAGGTGGCCCCAATTTCCAGCAGGAGGCAACAGGTTGGATGTCTCCTCTGGAAAGGGGCATACAAGGAGGCCTGTGCTTATGACACAATTTTGGATAAGAATCAGCACAGTTTTCAGGCAGCAGAAGGCAAATGCAGGGCCTGAAGCTCCATACTCCTTGTGCTCCCAGTGATATCAGTGGCATCTCTGGGGATGCTGAGTATACAGGATTAGGGTTCACGTTAATGTCTGTCCCTAAATTCTGTTGTTAAGCAGAGTTGTGCTTCCCTTCACAGTGCTCCAAGAATCTTGTATGTCCCTCACTTAGTATATTGCTAGAATAGGACAAAGGGAAGCATCCCTGGACTGCCCGAGGTTTTGCAACAAAACCATCCCAACTCCTTCTGCCCTAGCCTGGCCCCTGTGCAAAGGAGAGAAGAAACCAGAATAGGAAAAGATTAGCAAGAGGAGCTTCACAAGAAGATGCCAAGCACAGGGCGGCTGGTGTTCCTGGCAACAGTCATTGCTTTCAAAGACAAGTCTCCAGGGCTCACTGCTTGTGTGCTGGTGTTGTGTGTGTGTGTGTGTGTGCATGTGTGTGTGTGTGTGTGTGTGTGTAAGGAAACACCAGAGCTTTGTACTCCAGCAGCACCAGCTTGAAATGCTGCCCTCAGCAACCTCCCTCTTGCCATGGGTTCAATCACTTGCCAAGTCCTTTGCTCTGAGTATGTTACAGGATAGAATGGGTTATGGAAAACAAGCCCTTGAAACCACAAGGGCCTCTTGACCC
>NW_017728993.1:62213378-62222740 GCF_001723915.1 Gavialis gangeticus
GTAAGGAAACACCAGAGCTTTGTACTCCAGCAGCACCAGCTTGAAATGCTGCCCTCAGCAACCTCCCTCTTGCCATGGGTTCAATCACTTGCCAAGTCCTTTGCTCTGAGTATGTTACAGGATAGAATGGGTTATGGAAAACAAGCCCTTGAAACCACAAGGGCCTCTTGACCCACTTGTATTTGGTTTCTGCCAAGTTCTTGTTACAGATCTTAAAAAGAAAGGAAAACAGTGTACAAGGCTGGAGAAGCTGAAGATATTCATGTTGGATTAGCAGTTGGCTTGGGTTGGGGAAAGTTGTGGGGTGTTATTTGTTATCAGAAAAGACTAATTGATTTTACTTCAGCCACACATTTTAAATGTCCATCGGCTCCTTTCATCAATCAGCTAGATGAGAGGAAGGGAGACAGAGCAAGATAGTGAGAGAAACAGGCAACCAAGAGACAGAGACAGAGGGAGGAAGGCAAGGTGACAGAAATGATCATGACCAGGTGAGGAACGATAGGTGACACGTGGGACTAAGGATTCTGAATGCCTGCGTAGAAAGCATCCAGTGTTGTATCTCAACATCAGGATGTGCAGGATGCAGGCCTGTAGCACATGTAGGGCACCTCATGGTCAAAGAACAGGCTGGGAGCCAGGGATGGCAGGTTCAGCTCCAAGCTCTGTCACAGGCTTGCTGCAGAAATTCAGGCAAATAAATTTACCTTTCTGTGACTCCACTTTCTGGTTTTTGGACTAGAAGAAAGGGTAAATGGAAATGTCTGATTTACTCACTTGCCACCATTGACTGTTTTCCATACCTGTGGTGTAAACTGAGCGGTACTTTCTTTTAACTGTCTCAGCCCATGACATTCCAGCCTCTGGGCCAGACTCTGGAGAGCTAGGATCTGTTCCTAGCTCTGCCATTATCCTGCTATATGACCTTGGATGAATTACTTAGTTTCTGTTTCCTTTCCTACTTCTTGTTTGTTTCATCTAAAAAGGGCCCTATCCTGCACAAGCACAATACAAGGAACAGCGAGGTGTTAATGCTGCTCCTGGACTCACAAACTACTGGTTTTCCCTTACTCTAGAGAATACTCTTCGCAACAAACATCTACCCTGGCTTCAGCACAACTGTACTGTGAGGGACCAGTACCAGTGCCCCCATGAGGCAGGTGCCTGTAGTTAGCAGTGTATGTCACCATCTCTCACCTCTGTAGGAATGTGGCCAACAAGCTGTGAGCTGATCCCCTAGGCTGTTAGCTCCAGAAATGTTTTCAAGGCACAGTTTGCCAAACAGAATGAGGCAGAAGGTCATTACTCATTAGGCACTAGTTACTAACAGGTTTGATCCTCATAATTCCTCTTGGGGTGGCTAGGCTAGTATTGCTGTGCCCATTTGAAACATTTAGGTCAACATTTTATAGCCTTGCCTATCATTTTGGACTCCTCAGTTTCCAGGTGCCAGCTTGAATGTGCCATGAGTTTGATTTTTCCAGAGCACTGAGCATTTACTTTTCAATCTGAAATCTGCAGGGGCTGCAACTATTCAGAGATTGGTACCTTGGTATTTCCAGCTGGGCAACCAGAAATAGTGATCCCCTAAATCACTTTTTAAGTAAATGAAAAAAATACCTGACTGAAGCAAGAGAGAGAAAGAAGTGGTAAATGCAAGAGCCTGAAATAGAGGACAGGAATTATCGACTTTCATGGGGAAAAAATGACTGTCACAGAAAGGTGTGGGCAAACTGAGAAGGCAGGAAAACTGGTATGGTCAGAGGCCCAGGAGGAAGCTAACAATTTCTTGCTTTCAGACCTGTGCTTCATCTCCTGCTATCCATACTCCTGAACTGCCCCTCCTTGTAATTAGAGCCCACACTGGCTGCCCAGAGCAGAGGAAACCAGTAGTACCCCCTGCCCTTTCACAACATAGGGAAATATACTCCTGGTCTTTAGGGCAAGGGACAGACATTCAGAAAGCCTACGCCTGAAGTGATTCAATCATTGCAGGTTAGTCTAACCTGACTAGGCTGAACTGCTTTGAAACTGGACAGACATTCTCTCCCGACTGAGGAAGTTCAGGCACATGCCTGCAGTGGCTCAGGCTAGAAGTCAGGGGTGCTAGAGCAGCCCTCCCTTCCCTTCTGCAGGGAGCTGAGTGGGGCGCGGCCAGGCCCCAGCAGGACTCTCTCATTAGGGAGGTCTGCCTGCAGGGTCCTGGGCTTTTCCCTGCTGGCTGCACAAGGGGCAGGAGTGTTGCCAGCCCCCACCCCTGGGCTAGGACTCTAAGGCAATGGGGGAGGGCAGAAGGAGAGAAGTGCAGTGCATGCAGCTGTTAATGATATGGAGCTTTTCAATCGGCCTCCCTGCTTTGTTATACTGTCTGCAGCAAACTGACAGGCAAGCAAGCCAGCTGGGGGCTGATAGTGATAACAGTCTTTATTACCTGATTAGCAAACAATGGCCTCTCTCCATTACTTCAAATGTCTTAAACAGTTTACCGGCTGACATGTTGATTAGCTCCAAACAGCCCTAAGCAGTCACTGTTCTGTTTGCCTGCCCCAGTGAAATTGGAGAGAAAGACACTCACAGACACCTCTCGGCATTAGCTAGTATACCACACGCCTAAGGTCCGTGTGGCTGGGGTCCGTGCTGTGGTAGATGAGAGGGAGGGAGGATTTCCTGCTTGAGCAGTGATGATGGGGGGAGGGGAGGACAGGAGGAAGCCAGGCAGAGCCTGCTGTGTTTGCAGTCTCTGCTGGAGCCTTACACAGCATTAGCTAGCATACCACATGCTGGCTATGGTCCATGCTGTGGCAGAGAGGAGGAAGGGATCCCTGCTTAAGTAGTGAGTGGTGATGGGGCATGGGAAGGGGCACAGGAAGCCAGCAGACCCTGCTGTGACTGCAAGTCTCTGCCAGAGCTCTGGCCAGGGAGCAAAGGGGAGGGGCCAGCCCTGCTGTGGAGCAGAGAGCCCCACCCAGCCCAGAGAGCATGCCAGGATGCTGGGGGACTCTGATTTAGCTTGAACCAGCAAGGGGTCTGGGACATGCATTGTATAAACTGGTTTGAGCCAAATCAGTTAAGTCTGATACTACATTCAATCAGGTGTATCTCGAACTGGTTTCAGCCATTTTCAAACTGAAAATGTGCAATGAATATCTGTTCTGTTATAGGTTTAAACCAGTTTCTGATCACTTAAACCGGTGTATGTGTAACGTCTGTCCCTAGCCTAGGAGATATCACAGTGGCATTTGTTCAACTCAGCAGATTGGTCTCTACTGATGTGCACTGGCTTCAGATGATAGGCTATTCATGTGAGGGAAAAGATCTAAAATCTTACCTTTTACATTATAAGAAAGAAATTTAGCTTAGCTTTGGCATTTCAAATTCTTAGGACTGGGCAGATTTGTAGTGCTTAAGATGCAGATCTGTGAGCAGCAGTGGATGACACAAAAGGAGCTTGGCGATGTCCATATCCGATTGTGACTGAGTTACAGATATGAGTGAGGAAGAGGCTGGGATAGAAGTAAATTTTTGTTCTCAGACACTACCCCCCCCCGCCCTTTTCCTTATGCCTTCAGAATCTGGAAGTTGCCGAAGAGGCCTCTGATAGTGCCTCAGCTGCTCAGGGGAGAGAATGGAAAAGCAGTCCCCTGTGCACCAACACAAGCACATTTGTCCAGCAAAGCAGGTGAGGACAGGACAGGACAGTTGACACACCCTAATGCTAGGAAAATTGTTGCAGGTTGGCTTTGATAAGTCTTGTTACCTACACAGGTGTCAGAACATATAGTAAGCAGCTAACTACATTCAACACTATTCCATCTGCAGTGCTGGAGAGAGAAGGATGTGATAACACATGTCCCAGTTTTCCTCCCAAGGGCTCTGTTAGGTGCTCTGTTAGAGCAGTGGTCCATTGACTCCTGGGGGTCCACAGACCATGTCTAAGGGGTCTGCAAAAGTTTACTATAATCAAACAAAATTATGTGAATATCCATACATAATTTAAAGGGGTCTGCACCTCCATTTGAAATTTCCAAAGGGGTTTCCAAATGAAAAAAGTTTGGGCAACCCATACCTTGCAGGCTGGATTCAGCCTGTAAAGTAATTGCATCTAGCCTGTGAAGGCATAGGGGAGTTGCAATCCTCTTTGCCCCATAGCATTCTTGCCTCCCTCCCACCACCCCACAGCAGGCTTTGCTTCCTGTCATGCTGAATTTGACCCTCCCCACCAGCAGCATAACTAAGGATGGGTGACTGGTGCATGAGCCAGCCTGGAAGCAGGGGGCAGGGAGGCAGCAGAATGACAGAGGGGCTTGAGGCTCTGGCACCTTAGCTGCCACTGACTTAAGGGTTTTACTTTGTCCCTAAGCATATAAATCAGCAGCAGCTGCCACATTAATCCCATATCTGCTGCCACCTCCCTCTGCAGCAGAGGCTATTCCCTGCTGGTCCAGGGCACAAACACTATGAGGTACACCTCTGCTCTCCACTGCCATTGAGGATGGGAGTTGGCAGTGTGCGGCAGAGGTGGCAGTAGGCAGGTTGGGCACTGTGGAGGGGTGTTGTGGAGGAGAGCGGCAGCTTGCAGCAGCAGTTGTGTCACAGGAGGTGGCCTGCTATTCTAACAGATTGCTGAACCCTGATCTGGAGAGGTGGCTCTATCAGCTCAGCGCAGCAGAAGCTGACATGCTCACTCACATTTTTTCTCAGTACATACTAATGGCCCAGCAAGTTTTGTGGAACAGGGTGCTAATCAGTAACACTCTCCAACCAGGGTCCTGGCCCCTTAAGGTCATGCTGTCTCTATTTATAGGTTGAAAGAAGCAGTACCAGGCTGCTAATGCCACAGACACAGAAACCAGCCGGTGTGCTTTCTTTGGGGGCTGGACTTGATCTTGCAAGGTCCCTTCCAGTCTCTAATGTCTGTGAATCTAATGTCTAATGTCTATGAATGTCATATAGCATTGCCAGGAATGGTAACCTGGCACAGCTGGAGGTTGATGTGCTGCTATATATGACAGAACAGAACCCAGCTCACTCTCCTATAGTTGTTTCTGTCTACAAGTGAAGGACATGTCATGTGAAGATAGGTCCCACCCCTGCAAGGTGCTGAGCACTTTCTACCTCTGTTGATTTCTCCAGGAGTTGAGGACATGCTATATATCAAACAATTGACCCCTTCTTGTATTTACATGGTGATTTTCTGGCTACAGCTACATTCAAATCCACATTTCCAGTGGAAGATCCAGTTCCTGCATCCTCCGCCATGCACATGGGGCCCCCAGGACCTTATTATTAGCAGCATTCTCTGTCACGAACGTCTGAGATGTGAACCGTACATATCTGCCTGCAGCGGACTTCCATACTTCACCCAACCAGCTTCAGGTAGAAAACAGAGGAAATACAGTTCATTCCACTGGCTTTTGTTCTTGTCCCAGTGGTGACACAGCTCTTGAAATGTTTGATCACCAGAACAACCCTGAGAGACCACCACTTGGTTCCAGCAAGCATCCCAAGGGAGCACATCACAGAGTTTTGCTCTCATTTGCTTCAGCAGAACAAAAGCCATAGGTTTTAGAGTGGTCACCATCACATTTGCAACCACATATGGAGGACAGAGATCAAGTGGGGCTTGGATGCTACAAGCACTCCTGACCTTGCAGGTAGAGGAGAGAACAGACTCAATATGGTAGCAGGTGAGCTAGTAAGCATCAAGGCATAGCTTTTTGAGGAGAGGCCACAGTGAGGTTCCAGATAGCTGTAGAGTTCTTGAAGGCAGTACTGACAAGCACAAGTGGATGTATGTGCTCTTCACTGTCCTTCGCCAACTCATATGTTTCACAGTGGGGAAGCACAGGTTTCCCTCAGTGTTCATAACCTCTGCAGGCAGAATCCAATTGTGTCCTATTAAAGGACACAATGTATTCCCTACTACTCATTCTAATGTTATTGCCTCAGCTGGTCTTCCCAAGAGAAGTACTGAAAGTTTCTCAGGGTGTGAATTGCACTGATCTGGGAATGGGTCTGAGCCACCCAGCACAGCACAGGACACTCACTGCAACACAGGGCAGCAAGAACTCCTTGTGTTACATACAGCTGTGCTATGATCAAGATTTGTCACCACTGGCATTTTCTCTTCTGCCCACACAGTTCATCTAACATCACATCTGTTTGCTGCTATGTAACAGTCAGCCATGGTCCTCACGCTACCTGTGCTAAGCTCATATCTACAGCCAGACAGATGCAAACTGAAAGCTCAACATAAAATTGAAGTTGATACACTGGCACCCCTCTACACAACCCTGTCTAAAGAAAGGAAGCTAAAGTGACGGCAGCCATGGATGATGCTGTTTCATGAGATAAGTTTCCATGGCAGAGGCCTCCATACTCATCTTTTCCATGCAAACCTTGATTTGGCAAAGCTTAACTTTCAGTATGTGCTTCAGGCTCACTGACTTTAACTGGACTGGAACATGCGCTAACAGTTAAACTCCTGCTTAAATGCTTTTCTAAGATGTGGATTGTAAGATTTTGGTGCAAGGACTGTCCTTACTGGAAACAATGCCAAGCATAACAGGGCCCTGAACTTGGCTGGTATCTCCACATGCTACTGTATTAATATGACATGTTGCAATTACTGCACTTTTGTAGATAGGTAAGGGATAATAAGTGATTAACAGATGTATCAGCTTTTGTTTTAGTGATGGTTACAGGTGCATCAGTGGGAGGTAATAAAGGTTATTAGCAACTTAATGTCCTTACCATCTCTGGACCAAACTGCTGCAATGATTAAGCATTTGTTAGAATACCTATTAATCATGTATTAATACCAGATAAATTACATCTACATGTACCATTCATACAAATTAAATTATTGTTATTACTTAATAAACCCCATTATAACTACAGTGAGCTTGAGAGTGGCTGGAGTCTGCTCCTCCTGCTGGAAGGCCTTAGAGCTTCCTACCAGTTTATATTAATGGTCTCCTCAAAGCCTCTATAATGGTATCTTCTCCAGCTGTGATGATCCCACAGCCTGGGGACACACAAAGAGTTTCATTCAGGCACTTCCCCCTGCAGAGCTGCTGCAGGCAACCAAGTCTCCACATGTTACTCTAGGGCGAGCATGACTCATGGGCTGGCTACCTAAGGTTTGTGTCTGGAATATGTATAAGTCAAGCAGCAGAGAGACGATGATAAAAACAGGGACAGGATTATAGAGAATTTGAGGAATGTTGGCCCAGATGGATTGAATTAGGGACTGCAATATTGCTAGTATCCACTCTTAACCTCAGAGACACTCCATACATGTAGGCACATGTATACACACCTCTTGTTTGCTCACACTCATGCAAGGCTGCTGTTATGGATCATAGATCCATACATGATAAAAACAGCCTGACAGACCTCTTTGCCAAGTAGCTATTCAAGCTTCCTGGGAGTAAAACCCTGATGTCAGTGGTAGATTGGTAGCTACATTGTAACTACCTGATCTTGAAAGTGGGCCACAGGTGACACCACATCTTCCTGCATCAGGCTGGTGATCGTTTGACCACCCAACTACTTATCATAGCTATTTCCTGACACAACAGCTTCTTTCCAAAGAGACGCAAGACTCAGGAGGCAGTATGGAGTATTAAGAAGTTCTTGATGTGCAGGATCCAAGCCATAGGGAGACCCAAGTCCTGAGACTTGAAGCTCCTATAAGAGTAAGCCAAGCAAGAGATGCAGTTCCCTCCTTTTCCTAGAAAGAACACAACAAGAGGGTCGGCTTCAGTGCTGCAACATAGAGCTGCTACTGGACATCTCCATGGAGGGAGTGAATCAGCACATACCAGAATAGTTTTATGTAGGCAAAACGCCTTTGTTAAGTGCTACTTTATGAGACACATAGGCACCGATACACGGGGCCAGCCTGATATCCATTAAGTCTGGTGTCCTGTCTCCAGGAGTACCAGATGTCTTAATGGGAGGTGCCAAATCCTTCCAATGCAATCCATTTGGCCACTCTGTGTCACTGGGGGAGGAGGGAGTGTGGGGGGTACATCATCCTGATTCCAGCTGGCAATGATTTCTTCCCTCCAGAGGCCTAAGAATCAATAGCACTTTTAATTGTATCCTTGCTAGTGGTGACCTGCTGACTTGGGGCCAGAGCAGATGCACTGGTGCAAATTCAGAGTAACCCTAATTTCCCCAAAGGATTCATTCTGTGTCTCTAATGATGTAATTCAGATAAGAATCTGATCCCTTATTATTACCAGTAATATTTAAGGCTTTTGGTGGGGGGCATTTGTCTCAATAATAATCCTACAGCAGCGAAAACTACTGCTTAATTATAGTCTCTGTGTGTGGTTTCTTAAACATTTTCTCGGTTACTCTGCAGGCTGGCTGGAGATTGCGAGTATCACCTTGTTCTTGTGTTATGAAAGAGGGTGAATGGGAGCATCCAGCTGGCTGTCACTGAATCATGTAACGAGAAGGCACAGAACGTACTGTGAACGAACAGTTCCCATATGCAGTTTAAGTGGGTGACTGTCCATGACCACAGTTTTCACTGAAACAGCTACAAACATCCCAAACACCTGCTGTGAGAATCATCTGTAACAAGAGGTTGATTCCTGGCCTTGTTACAGCCTGTGTTGTATGAGAACGCCAGGGTCCCCATCAGTCAGGGTAAAGAGCTGAATACTGCTCTCAAATCTGTGCATACCATTTCCAATGCCTTCAATGGGAGAATACAGGCAGCATTCACCCAGCATTACTCTGAGCTGATTTCTGCACAGAGTGGTGAAGGCAACCTCATGGATTTCAACAGAAGTTATTTCCAAGTAACTGAGAACAGAATCTGGATCACAGTATTCAGACAGAACTTTATATGGGGCCTGTTACTTTGTTACCTACAGTTTATAAGCGAACTAACAAAGGCACAGAAATCTTACCTTACTTACCCAAGCCCACACAGTGAGTTAGTGTCAAGACTACAACAGGAATCCAGGAATTCCTGACTCCTGGTCCTGTGTACAAGCCTCTAGAGCAGGGGTGGGTAAAATATGGTTCGCAGGCTGGATCCAGCCTGTCAACTGATTGGATCTGTCCCGCAGGTGTGCGCCTACCAATTGACTGCATCCAGCCCACAGCTGCCCCAGTGACACTCCATATGGGGCTGAGCCCTGCCCACTCCCAACTCGGGCCAGTGTGCACAGCTTCCTGGCAGGGCTGCTCCCAGGGTGTCTGCAGCTGCCAGGGTACTGCTTGATTCCCCCCGCCTTCAGCAGCTTCTCTTCATCCTGCTGCAGCTGCACCACTTTGGGCAGCAGATAGCACAGGGAAGGGCGGCAGACTTGGCGGGGGGGGGGGGGGGGGGGGGGGGG
>NW_017728993.1:62222814-62235351 GCF_001723915.1 Gavialis gangeticus
ACCACATGCCCAGCCAGGTGTGGGGAAAGCTGCAGCTGAGCAGGCTTTCTGATCTCTCCTCCTGACTCAAACTGGGAGCTTATCTCCCTGCACCTTCCAGTGTACCTCCTTCTTCCCTCTCTCTCCCCCCTTGCTGCCATCTGGTTTTCTAATGATGCCACAGGATTAAATGTTCTGTTGGCCCTTGAGAGGCAGAGCACACACTGCCCTAACGTGTATTCCTGATGAGCTCTCAGGATGCTTTTTATCCCTTGCTCATTGCACTATGTGCCTCAGCACTCTCTGGATAGGAAGCTTGGCAGAAACAGTGAGATAAGAGTCAGATGAACAGCAAGATTAATGAGAAGAGAAAGGAGGAGGAGACTTGGAGTAGTCAGTCTCTTCCAGCGCTGGCCACATGATAAAGACAGGTTAGAGTTATTCTAATGTCATCACAGAGAGACTAGAAATCTCCAGCAGGAAATTTGGAAACTAGCTCTCCCTAAAATTACTCCATCTGGGGGTGGACACCTTGGAGTCTGCACTCAGCTAGAAATCCTGCACCCCACCCTACAGTGACCCTTACCGGGAGAAACTGAAACTGCAGCTAAAAGGGGTTCCAGCACAGCCAGTGGTTGTGGCCCAACTAAGTTACATCTTGCAAAGGATACTGAAACAAACTGCACAACGTTTTTCAGCCATATAAATAAAGAGAAGGGAAAAAAGTGCTGGGGTCAGAATGCAATGAGGATAGGGGAGAGGTTCAAGGTAATCTAGCTATGGCCCAAAAGCTAAATGACTGCTTTGACAAAAGCTCCAATAAAAACAAAAGTTAGGCAAGGTAGTTCATGAGAATGAGGATGTGGAAATGGTAATTACTACAACTGAGATGAGAGCAAACCTCAAGGAACACAGTACATTGAAGTCGGGGGACCTGAGAGTCTCCATGCCAGAATTTTAAAAGCACTGGCACATGAAACTGCAAGTCCAGAAATCATATTTTTTGAGGGGGGTTGGATCAGATGACCCTTGAAGTCCCTTTCAACCCTATGATTCTGTTAAAGGTGGTACCATTGGACTGAAGTAATACTATATTAGAGAAAGGAGAAAACAGCAATTCAGGTAACTACAGGCCCATTAGTTTGACCTCAGTAGTCAAACAAGACTTCAAAACACATTTGGAAGAAAAGAAATATTAAAGCAATTGACTGGAAAATGGGATAAAATGCAAGATGGATTTATGAAAAGTAGATCATACCAGACTAACCTGATATCTTTCTCTGATAAGATAACTGGCTTTTTAGACAAAGAAAAAACAGTAGGTCTAATCCATCTGGATTTAGTAAAGCATTTGACATGTGGCCACATGAAAAATTCGTAATAAAATTGAAGAAGACTGGAATTAGTGAGGAACAGAAAGGTAAGTCAGGACTGGATAAAGGGTGTTGGAAAAGGGAAGCAAAAGGCTGGAGAAAGGTTACTAGCAGCATCCCTCAAAAATCAATCATGGGACTGATCTTGTATAATATGCTAATCCTGTGACCTTGAATTAAAAAGAAAGACTGTGCTAATGAAATCTGCTGCTGACAAAGTTGAGAAATATTTTCAATACAGAGGAGACCAAGGTATCCCACAAAGAACTGACTGACCTTGAGAACCAGGAAACTAGAAACTACAAGAGCATACACTGGAGTACTTACAACAAAAGTTTCTGCTGTAAGGCAGAAGCCTCTCAGTTGGAAACAAGTGAGGTGGAGAAGGACATGGGGGTGCTACCTGACTTCAGTGTGAGAAATAGGGCTGAAAAAGCAAAAGAACTCCAACAACTGGTAGCTGAGTTTATGATGATGTTTTATAAATAGAGCTGGAGTGACTCGATGGCGCAAGGGATATGTGCCTGCCTCTGACAACAGTCAGCACCAGCTGCATAAGAGGAAGGCGTAAGAGTCCCACAACAGTAGAGATGGGAAAATCTGTCCCGCCCCACCTCTACTTTAGGCCTTGTCCTGGTCTCTCATCTAGAGACCCAGTTAGTAGTTCTCCTGTATACTGAGTCATGAGGTTTAACAGTCATGAAGCAAAATTTGTGTGACCTTGGATATATATTTAAGCCATTTTTAACCAGTACACTATTTCCTTGAGCTCCAGTAGAGGAACCACTCTTGCCCCTCTGCTCAGTCAGACCTATCACCATATTTGGAGTCAGGAAGGAATTTAATCTTTGGTCAGATTGGTATAAACTGTGGGGGGGTTTGCCTTTCTTTGGTGGGGTGGGGGGGCTCTCTTCCTGGGGTCGCTCAGGGGTATATTAACAACTTTTGCAACCATGGGATGTTGGCTGCCATGGCCCCTGCTTTACCTGTAGCAGCTGAAGGTGTTATGTCTCGTGTCAGGGTTGACTGCATAGTTTTGCTAAGAAGTTAGACAATGGATTAGCATACAATGGTTTGGATAGGAATGATCCTGCCTCAGGCAGGGGTTAGACAAGATGACCTCTAGGTCCCTTCCAGTCCTACTTCTCTATGATTCCAATTTCATTGAATGTCCTGCTTGTGCTGAGCTGTGCCAGGCTAGCATCCCAAGAGATTCAAGTCTTCTATTTATTCACAAACCTGAATCATACCAGCTTCCCTCATGCCAGACTTCTCTTATACAATGCCTCATCCCTGACACAAGCCTTCATGGCTCTGCTAAAACTGCCAGCTGGAATTAGCGGGTGCCACTCAGGTGGGAACTGGAACCATCAAGCTCAGAACTTGATCTCATGGTCTAGACTCTAGAGGACGGGGCCCTAGCCCGGCACTCAGGAACCCTGGCTTCTACTTCTGGCTTTGACACTGGCCTGTGAGATGATGTTGGGCAAGTCTCTGTGCCTTAGCTTCCCTGCCTGTAACATGAGAATAATGACAGTTTGAAGTTTCTGGAGGAAACATGCCATGTAAGAGCTGGGTATTTATCACACACCACGGAACAGCCATAAGACAGCAAAGACACTGTTACAAGCTCAGCCTAACTCTAGAGGTGTCAGTCTCTATGTTCCTGAGTGACTTCTTAAAATACACCTCAGCCAGGATGAATACAACAGTCTCCAACACTGAGCTGTGATCACTATTCCTAACTGGCTGTCACTTCTCCCCATCCCCTAGCTAAGTCCACCTACCTTCTTCATCTCATCCACCAGTTCAGTTTTGCCTCTTAAAATGCAAAATTCTTTAGGGCAAGGAGTGTTTATATAGACCTATCACAAAGGGGTCCACCTGGATGAAACCTTTTGGGAATACTACAGTCCAAGAGATAAATAATAATCCTGTTTGCAATCCCCTTAATGGAGCTTGAACATTTTTTTCAACAAAAAGCTTTTCCACTGAAAAAATAGGATTTCATAAAAACAAACAAGCAAAATAAAGATTCTTGATTAAAATGTTTGAGTTCTTATTTGAGATGTGAAAAATTATCAGGTTTGAAGCTTTCCCCACCCCGCAAAGTAAACCTGGATTTTTTCATGAGCAATCTATCCTTTCCTGCCAAAGCAGATTCCCTTCCCGCAACTGTCATTACTAATTAGACCAACTTTAATTTAGGTTTTTTTGTATTTCACTGCCTCATAACACAGTGCCCTTGAGTGTTAAACTGTGAATCAAACACTGTGAATAGAACTAGGGTTGAGAAAATTATTTGCAATCAAAGAGGTGGTCAAAACACTTTTTCTTTTTTGGCAAAACTTCACAAAGTTGTTTATTTTCCTCTGGTGAAAGTTTAAAACATCAGCATAAAATAATCATTGGAGTTCTCAATTTTCAATTTTTTTTTCAAACATTCCTAAAAATGAATATTGTATTTGACAAAGGCAGACTCTTTCATTTGCCAATTGTCTCCAAAATGTTTATAATTTTCTCATCTCTGGTCATAATTCAAAATAAATGGCTAAATACTTTCTGCAAAAAATTCTTAGTCATGGTATTATTCAGGAACAGTTTGTTGTGAGTATCTGATAATGGGAATTTGAGGAGTTTTGATTAGGTACATGGATCACATGGGCATGTTTCTGGCCCTGGACTTTTTAAGCATTACTCTAGAGTTTCTGGTTAAACAAATATTCATATTTTGGATTTGGAATTCATTTTCCTGGATTATTGCTATTACTTACTCTATTTGCTAAAATATTCTGAAACAGTCAGTCCCAAAGGAGAGAAAATGCAGGCAAAGCAATTCAGTTAAAATATGTTTGGTGGTCTTGGACCTATTCTACGGCGAAGCATCATCTTGTAATTTTATTAATCATCAGACTAGTCCTGGCCAGAGACACCAGGCAATGTCAAAAACAGTATTTTATATGTTGTATGGTGCTCCAGATAATGTAAGGTTGCACTCAAGCCTGCACTAAGTCCTGTGAGATAGTGTGCTGCATGCTCATGGGGCTACTTGTCATTTTAGTACTTACTTGCACTTTACCAGTCAGTTAATGATTCAGTCACTCAGCCCCTTGTCTCTGGAACTCACTGCTCATAGACATTTAAAGAGTGAGTGAGGATCCATATCTACATATCTAAGTTCATCACTTGCTGGTTTCCACCCTTTCATGCTCATTCACAAGCTTCTCAGTGTGCACTGCAGAATTAAATTCCTGTCCAGTTTGTCCTACTGGATATTGAGGCTATCAGAGATAAAAGGTGACAGATGGTACAATAGAAGAGCTGACAGGAGACTTCTCCCAGAGTGTAACTTTTAAAAAATGAATAAATTCCAACATAGGCATTGGATCCAAACACCTTCATGCTTTGAGGAAGTCCAAATCTTTCCCAGAACTCTGTGGCATGGACCTGTGCTCTGATTATTTCTCATTTCACACTTCCTATGGCTAGTCTGGGCCAATTTGCTAGAAATCACACATGGAACCATGCGACATCTGGAGAGTTTGGCTAATGTTCAGATGATTCCCATTTTTCTTAAATGTTGGGTACACTTACTATACAGTCTCTGAACTTTCTGAGCTTCATTCACTACTTGGCGGGGTAGGGTGCTCTGAAATCATCGCCACATTACCCAACTGGTATAGATTTTTCCTTCGTTCATTGTGGCATCTCTGCTAAGCCAGAAAACCCTATCCTGGCACAGTCAAACTCTGAAACAGCTATTTAGCCGTACCTTCTTGATGAATTGCCTTTGAAATCCCAGCAACTCAGGTAGAAATGCTCCTACAACCTGCAGTCTGTTGATGAAGGGGGCTTACCTCGCATGACTGGATGCAGTGAATGACTGTTGGGTCTGGATACCATCGCAACCTGCCAGTGCACACAATATTCTAGAGGGAAAGAGAGAGAAAAAGAAAACTGTCAGGTCAGTCAGGAAAGTAGGGTTCCCTACAAGGGTATTAGGATCATTATACCATTATACCTCTGCAATCTCAGTGCCATGATCATTTAAATTCTGCAATAGATTTTGGTGCATCTGTTGCATAATCCTCAAGGATTTTCTCCCCAAGTATTGCTGCCCCACTGAGCTCTGATCCCCAGCCAAAATCCTTCCAGCAGAGGAGGTCTGGATGTGAAGTGTCCTTCAAGCACAGTGCTCATGTGTTTGAAATGAACAGGGACTGAGATTTGGCACCTTTACACAATGTGACAAAAAATTAGCAAAGAATAAAGGGGAACTATAAATGACAGAAGGATGGCGAAGCCAAGTGATGCACTGGCTCAATATACTGGCTTTTCACTCTCACTTCAACTCCGCCGCAGGAAATGCAGCTGGAAACCTCAGGTTCCCAAGCAGCTGTCAGCATGTCACAAAAGCACCACATGGCTAATTGCAGAATTTGTGTTCTCTGTTCAAGAGAGGCTCCTCAGAAATGGGACAAAGTGATATGGTAGTGCTTGTCAGGGCTCCAAAGCTGAAACTGTAAGAGAACTGCACATTGATAGTGAGGTGGGCCAGCAAAGCTAAACAGAGGTCTGTTGCAGAGTAGCTAGCCTGGCTCTACCCACCACTGAAGGCTGCTATTTTGCAAAGACACCCAAGTCTATTGAAAGCAGGGGCCTTGCATTTGCTTAATCATCCATTGCTTGGTTCTTCCTATTACTTAAAAACCTCTTATTTTTAATGAGCACTAATGCCCCAATCCAGTTTTCACTGGTGTTCATATCAAAGAAATCACTGGCTCCAATGGTGCAGAGTCAAGCTCAGTTACACACACACACACACACACACACACACACACACACACACACTTACCTCTGCTACAGATGAATTACAAAGTGAGTGGTTAAGACCAAATGGATACTACAGTGACATGTAAAAGGCTTCTGAACTGAATACTCAAATCATGCTAACTCTGAAAAACTGACTGTTAGGACTCCACATGATTCTTTTGAGGGGAAAAACACCACGCACAATTTCCTTAATGTAAAATTAAAGCAGACTTTGAAACCTGAAGTAGTAGAAACCCATGGCTGAATTGTGAAAACATCCTAGGTGCCACACATGCAAGGGGTAGTGACACAGCAGAGGAGTTATTGTTTAATAAATCGTGTATTTTTCTGAAAAATTATGTAATTGGTTGCAGACCTCCCTTCCCTCCCCAGGTCACTCTGCCAGGGAGGATGGAAGAGCAAGGTGACATGACAGCAGTTCCTCTGTGAAAAATGCATTCTTTCAGATACAAAGATAAATGGAGAGTCTTGAACTGCTCAGTGGGTTCATTGATCAGATTAGCCAAGGATCGGGATATTCAGCCAGCTAAGAACTCCCACTAGTAGGGAATGGTCACGTTTGGATGGCTGGGAAACCCAGTGGCCCCTGAAATAGGATGTTTGGACAACTGAGTGATCTGCTTGGCTTCTATGAAGAGGCACCACCCAGTCTGCAGAAATCTCTGTGCTGGGCTTCCACCTGCTTGACGGGATGCAGTTTTTACCAATGTAGCGGCATAAAGGTACATGAGTGAGAGTGCTCACAGAGCCGCTGCACAGCACTCGTGGTCTCACTGCTGTCTTTTCCACTCCTTGTCATCCTCAAACCCCTCCCCATCACCTCTGAAACAAAATGAGTCACTCAGGCCCCTGGCAAAGTTCATTTAAAATGTGCCATCAAATCTGATTTCCAGTCCCAACAAGTGCCTCTCTTGCTATGCTGTACATGCATGGCAGGAGGCAGATCTGGGGCTGGGGCTGACAATCAGCTGATTTTGGGCTTGGGATCCAATCGGGGTCTGCAACCATCCCTGGTGCAGCTCCTGCTGGGGTGACAATCAGGTGATTGTTGGCCCAGCAGAGACCAGGTAAGGGTCATTTGAGACCCGAGTGAGGTCCCTGGCCAAACCTGAAAATCAGCTGATGGCTGGTCTGTCAGGGACTGTCTTGGGGCTAGTTTGAGATCTCAGTGCCACCAACACAAACTGACAATCAACTGACTGTCAGCCTGGCCACACATTAAATTTAAGGTGTGTGGTATGTGCAGCTCCCTTGTTATTTATACCACAATTACCATGGTAATCACAGCATAAATATATGTGCAAAGGGGACCTTTGTTTAACCAGCCCCCTTTGAATGCCCTGACATGTTGCTTCTTTTCATATTCATCTCCTGACTTTTCTCTTCTCTATTCTCACCCCAGTTCGAACCTCTTCAGACACCAGGAGTGAATTTGTTGCTAAGTCATCACCTCCAAGCCAGCATGCCTGAACTCCTGGCAAGAGGCTGCCACATCTGGGACAGGGACACAGTATGCTGGGTTAAGGCAGACACATCCCATTAAATTAATTTCACCTAACGGCCACGTTGAACACTTCCCTAGTCCAAAGTTGCATACAGACACTGAATAAATGATCCTCCTGACACTCACATCAGATGGGTGTCAGTTTAGCCTCCCCATATTACCGGTCAAGGAATTAGAGCAAGGAGATAAAATGAGTCACTCAGGCCATATAATGAGTCGGTGGAGGAGAGAGAACTGAAACTTAACCCCACTGGAGTCCACTATTTCACCCACCTCACTCCAGGTGAATGGAACCAGGGAGGCCCATTCTTTGCTCCAGTCTGACCCCCTTTTCCCTCCCCGCAGCTACCTTTCAGGAAGACCTACAGACATGGATGTGATTGCAAACCCAAATAGCACGGCCTGAGGGAGCAAAGCATGCTGAGAGAGAAGAAAGACGCATATGTCTGTGCACCAGTAGAGAGCAAGAAAGAAACAGAGGCTGAGGAAGGGAATAAAACAATACGTTCCAGTGACAGCTCCTGGCAAGGGGAATTCTGTTTTCTTAAAATAACACCTTCCCCCGCTCCTCCCACCTCTGCTCTCCTCTCCCCCGCAAAATGCCTCCCCTGCTTGAGAGGCCGTGGCTCTAGCAGACAGAAAGCCAAAAGCTAACATCCCAGAGGCCAAGCGATATGATCCCTCAACTTTGAGGCCTCTATCCAAGGCCCAATTAATGATCCCATATGCCATGGACCTCCCCCCGCCCCCATACTGGGCCCTTCCCAGGCCAGTAATTTGTAGTGGGTCTGATTCAAACTGATGCACAGTAGTATCCACAGGCATGAAGTTCTGGTAACCCTGGGCCTCCTGTGGGTTCCCAGGAGGCGAGGAAGGCAGTTGGATGGGAACACTGGCTCCTAATAATATTGTTTGCTTTATTTCCACCCCCTTCAGTGCATTTCATTTTTATTTTAAGAAATATTACCCCTGATGGAGCCGCTTTTGGAGAAACACAAAGTTAATCCAAAATATTTGAGCTATTTGAGCGGTTCAGCTGGAAAGTGAGCTAGGGGTGGGGAGGAGGAGGCTCTATACTTCATGGCCATGAGCTGAAAATAAAGTGCTCAGGATCCCAGAAGCTGGAGCTGTCAAACAGGTGAGAGTACCCTGCCATGTCTTTGCCTAAAACTCCTGGTTAAAGTTTCATCTGCACTACTACTAAGTTGGGGCGGGAAACAGAAGGACATAGATGTTAATGTATTTGTCCCCTTTCATGTGAACACTAACAATAATGGCTCATGGAAGGGATTTTTCAAAAGCACCCAGGGCCTTTAGGATTAAAAGGCCTATTGAAAATGCAGTAGAACTCATGCTCTTAAATCCCTGATATGCTATTGAAAATCCATCCTGGATTTTTCTAGCAACTCACAGATCCTAAAGCAGTCACCAAGCTATGTGGCCTCCTGTTTATATTTGTGCTGTATATTATATTAGTCATAGTTAAATAGATATTAAAAGAATACTATTAAAGTTGTAGAGATAAGCACCCAAAAGTCAAGAAATGCCAGAATCCAGGCTGCCCATGCAACCTTTTTTGGCTCCTTTGTGCATACACATTAGCATCCAGGCTTTAATGGCATGATTGCCCACTGTGTTTTTCTGCAGGACCCCTGCCTCATTCAGTTATAACACATGGACAGAGCTCACTTATTTCATCTTTTCCTCTACATGGTCTTATTTACTGTCCAGTGTTCAAACCTCTGCTCTGGAAACGGGCTTTCTCATGGCTTTTCTGTGGTGCTAATCACTGTAGCTCAAGGAGCAGAGGTCTGCGAGGGAGTCCTACAAGTTCCCACTGTGCTGCTGACCCACGGCGTTGTGTATGTGATGCCAGAAGATGGATCATGTCTTTTCAGTTTCCACATCAGGTTGAGGAACCAGGAGACAGATCAGACTAAAAGCAGTATCAGTTTGTCCTTCCCCGTGTGAGCCTCATGGAGGGCATAGTAGGGAGTGAAATTCACAGGTATTTCCTGAGAGAAGAGGACTGCTGAGACTTGGGTGTCACTGCAGGCTCTGAAGGGTAGGGTGCTCTAATGGGCACAGGCCCTTGTGCCACTATCCCCTCAGGTCTGATCCTTTCCATCAGTGTCCTCCTTCTACCCAGAACCTATTCCTGTGTCAGCTCCATCAGCTTCCCACCTCAGCCTCCTTCTCACCCTCTATCTAGCCTCATGCTGGGTCTTAACTATAGGTGGTGCTTCCAGTTCCAGTGCTAACATGCTCCATGCTTCACAAACAGGTGCTTCAGGGAAAGCCCCTAACTCTGTAGTTACTCGGCACTGAAATAAGTGAGTCTGATTTTCCAAAAGGCTGAGGCCCTGGCAACTCCCACTAAAAGCCAAGCCCACTGGAAACTCTGTTCATTGGGCAGAGGTGCCTGTTCACTTGATGCTCATGGGCTGCCAGCATGGGAACAAGTACCATGTCTCCAGAGAGGACAGCCTTTTTAGCAGATCCTTGAA
Source organism: Gavialis gangeticus (assembly GCF_001723915.1). Classification (NCBI taxonomy): domain Eukaryota; kingdom Metazoa; phylum Chordata; order Crocodylia; family Gavialidae; genus Gavialis; species Gavialis gangeticus. Next base: position 62,233,011 of record NW_017728993.1, read on the forward strand.
GACTCTCTTGCAAACACTCTCCTCCAGTCTCTCTCATTCTGGATCTTCCACCTCCTTACTCTAGCACCATATGGGGCCTGGGCTGGAAGGAACAATATAGCTGTTCCCTTAATCTCCAGCACGTGCTGAAAAGCAGCTCAGGCAGCCAAGCTCAATGGACTCAAAACAATGCCCTTCAAGTGGCAGAAGAACGCCCCCTTCTCTTTACCTGGATTTTGGGAGGTTCCAGTCGGTAGTCCATAGTGTCAGCAGTAACATTTTCGGGCAGGATTACTGGGTCGCTGGGGGGAATTATACAGGATGGTGTACACACAGCACCTGTTGCAGAGGAGACAAAAGGTTTGGGGGCACACTCAGAGTATTGCACTGATGCCCAGTCTCTCCACAGCAGTTTCTTTTGTTGCAGGGAACCCATGGTCTAATGCAGGGCTGTCTAACTAGCAGTCCATGTGCAGCCTGTGAGGGGTTAATCCCTGTCCAGCTTTTGCTTCCTGCCCCTGCCCAGAGGGCAGGGCAATGCAGGGCAGCATGCTCAGTGCAGCTCACCTTGTCAGGGGAGCGCATGGTGCAGTGGAGTGGGGGAGCCTGCAGCCAAGGAGGTGAGGGGGCAGAACACCGTCAAGCATGGTGCAGCAGTGGGGGGTCACCCACCTGCACATATGGTGCGTCAGTGAGAGGAGAGCCCCCATCAATGCAGCACTGGGGGAGCTCACAGCTGAGGAGGGGAGGGGAGGGGGGGGCACAGCTCCTATCGGTGCAGCCCTGGCTGCTATGTTTAACACCCTCAGTCTGGTACTAAGAGCTAGGTGCTGAACTGTGATGGATGCAAGCCCTGGGAAGACCCTCTTTTTGCCAGTCGTGAGGTCTGGGCTAGAATCCCCTTCCAAAATAAGTGACACAGCCAATTCCTATGCTGCCCCCCTCTGTGAACTGGAAAATCAGAGGAAACAAGGTCTAGAAAAAAAGGAAGCAACTGGAAAGCATCAAAGTGACTGCTGTACACAGATAACGCTACCTTCTCCTCAAAGGCAGCCTAGCTGGGCATGAGAGACAGCCATCAACACAGGGCTGTCCTGTGTATTAAGCAGAACCCTGAGTCCTGGGGAGCAGCAGCACAAAAGGCTGCAGCAGGGTGGTTACTGTTTTGGGCCCTCCTCCAAGTCAGCACCCAAAGCAATTACACTATTGATATTATGCTTCCTGCATTGTCTTTCCATCAAGCCAAGCCACCATCCTAACTTCTATGGATTTCGAGGGAACCAGGATTTGATGCCAAGAGAATACAACCTATGGAACTGAGTGCATAGCTTCTAACTTTTGAGCTGTCTTAAAAATTTCCCAGCCAATCAGCACCTGGCAATGCAAATCTTTGCTTGAAAACCCTCGAACAAGAGACGTGCCTACAGTTTTTGTCTTCCAGCCTCCTAAGAGAACAGCACAGTACGGCATTCTTCAGAATTAATTAGGCATTAAATCAGGGTTTCAAAATGCAGGCAGACTATACACATTGACTTTTCTGTGTCAGCACAATGAGTTCAGGCTCCTACAAGCTAAAGGCTAAAGTAAAGTATTTAGAATAATACAGAAAAGCTATGATCTCTGCTTCATAGAAATCTCTAGGGAGGAGAGATTTGAACAGGTAAAAGGTCCAGACCCAAGATAAGCCGTGATTTTCAGGCAATGAACCATTCACGCAATGTACCTACTGACATTGCCTACTGCATTGCTTTGGGATTCATGAGACAACCGGCGCTGGTTTGGGGAATGCTGCTGCGAATGCCCATTTACCTAATGCACCTACTCAATACATGTCTTAGTCTCCCTCAGTAACACATACAAGTCGCTATTATACAACCAAGGCCAGTGGTGACTCTCCATTTCATATCAAAGGGACTCTGTGAGGGCTTGTCCCATGTGTGCCCTATTTCTGAGGTTGGTAATCATTTTGTAGGAAGATACTAGTGCATCTGAGTTTATTTTGCCAGGATGGATTGGAAGCGGTTTAGAGAGTGACTGTAGCAGCTCATCACAACAAAAGTATGATTATTACAGTAACATGTAAAGCCCTGATGAGCTCACAGCTCCATTGTACTGGAAACTGCACATAGCAAGTGCCTATAATCTAAACTGGCAGGACAGAGAAAGGCTGGGGGTAGCAACTGAAAGTGTGGTTTGCCTGAGAAATCATTATTTTATAGAGAGCAAAAAGAAAATGAATCAGCTTGAATCCCAAATTGCAAACTGAGTGGGCAAGGCTGGCCCTTAGAATAACCTGAACACATTTTTGCATATAAATTTGAGAGAAAATAAATATGAAATGCTCTAGTGAGTTTTCTAGAGT
>NW_017728993.1:62240351-62265411 GCF_001723915.1 Gavialis gangeticus
GGTGGGGGGAAAGGGGAAACAGAGACACAGAAAGAAAAAGGAATGTGTCTGAGGTCACTCAGGAAGTCAGTGGCAGATCTGGGAATAAAAGCCAAGTCTTCTGAACAGCAGTGCGATGCCCTATCTGTAATATTTTTCTCTATTAGGATAATAACTCAGTGTGCTTCAAGTGCTGCTCTTTCTATTTCTTAAAATGAATATAGCAAGAAATATAGCCACGTTACAGCTGAACACAATGTTCCAGCTGAACCCCCAAACCATGGGAAAATACATGGGTTTCATCAAAATCTCAAATTCATGCTCACTTCATCAAAAGTCTAGCAAAACTTACCATGCTTTTGTACAAGCCTGGGCCCAGTTTTAATCAAAGTTGGGTGATTTATGTGTTTGCTTTGAAATTATGTGGGTTTTGCTTTAACATTCAATTAAGCCACAAAGCCAAGGGAAATGTGGCAACTCTGACTGAGTGTCATAGTGTTCCTCTAAAACAGGAAAGAGATAAATCCAAGCAGGCCTACACCAAAGAAACAGCTTGCATGGACCCTGGCAGAGCAAAACCACCCAGTTACATGGGGCTATAACTCATGCAGTCCCCTCTAGGCATTGCCATCATCACTGTCACAACCATCTGTAAGAGAAACAATGGCAAAGACTTGTGAGCTATGACAAAGAACTAAGTTTGCCATATTCATTGACATATTCCCCTTTCTTGGGGGAAAGACAGATCTTTACAATTAAGCCATTAGCTTTAAAACTCTGCTACTAACATGAACAGATGTTATGCATATGCATAAGCAGCCCCATTGGCTTTATGTTCAGGAAGAAGACTAAAAAGAAAACAGAATTTGGTCATAAATTTTATCATTACTGCAGGAGAGTCATCATGACCTTCCAGCTAGTCCTCAGGGGTAGCAGTAGACCTGGTTGATTCAATAAGCAGCCTGTTCCAAGAAAAAAGGGGATTTAATCAGAAATCAATGTGCTTTTTTTGTCCTTACCGATTCCATACCCTTGTTCACACTTGTACTCCACAAAATTCAGCTCTGGGGGTGGCGGACAATTCCCTTGCAGATTCTCACACAGTTTGAACTCCTCTGTCCATAAGCCTTCTTTGGTGCACAGGATGGGAACCTAAAATATGCAAGAGACCTGATTCCATATTACTGTTACATTCAGTCAGTGCACAGGGCTCTCTGAATTTGCAGGGTTTTTTTTACACAAATAACATTACCCATGTCCATTGTCTAGGCTACATGAATAATGGTAAAAAAGAATCTACCTCCTGTTTGCATCAATTTCAGAAAATGAAGTTTAGAATTACCTTTTTCCCACTGAAATCAAAGGCAACATTCCCAATGGACTTCAAGGAAAGCATGTAGCCCTAAGACAAGCTGAAGTGGACCATCCAATCTTCTGACAGTAAAGCAAATTTGTTTAATGTGTTTTAACGAGATGGTTGCAATAGCCCTTGTGCATGATGGCCCAGTGGTAACCTGACAATAAGCAACCCCACTCCCAGGCAAGCCCATTCTCAGAAAGTATGTGCAGTTATGACCTTACTCAAACAGGGCTTTGCCCAGCTGTGCTAAAACATTAGCAGATGCTCCCTGAGCACACACAAAAGGGAATCTCCAGCTGCTTCTAGCCTTTTAGCTACTTATTATCTATTTAAAGACAAACAGAGCTGTTGACAGTGCCAATTACAGTACAACTTAATCTTAACAAACCCATGGGACCAGGAGTAAAGTTCATTAAGAGAGTGTGTTCATTCTTACAGGGTCAGTCAATTTGCCAGTAGCATAACTAAAAGGGAGGGCAGCTAGGGCAGCAGCCCTAGATACCTACTTAAAGAAGGAGCAGGGTGCCAAATAGCAGCTGCTGCATCTACTGACTGACTTCCAAGTCACTGCTGGCAGCATGGCAGCCACTACTACCCTGAGCACTGTGACTTGAGGGAGCACAACTACCACGTTCTGCCTCTGCAAACTGCTGCATCATCATCATGAGACAATCACTTCCTGCCATTGCGAATGCTGAAAGATGGAGTTTGTTATAATGAGGTTGTATCATAGTTTCTTACAGAAATATTACAGGGGGAATAACTGCTGTGGTTAGTCTAGTCCTTTAAGGGAGGTGAGCTGAGCCTCATACACAACTCATAGCTGCCTCCTAAGTGATGGGTTTGATCTCTTTTATTAGTATCTGCACCATCACAGCACCATCTACAACATATGCAAAGCTTCCTTTAATTGGGAGAAAGAAAGCCCAATTTAGGTATTTACAACTCAGAACGAGAATGTTCTGAAATGTAGATGACAGCAGCAGACAGGATAGAGTCTGCACTGTGCTTTGCAAAGCAATACCAGTATTGTTGTGTCACAGGGCTGGTGGCTGGTCCACTGAGGCAGCTGGTTCAGACCCCATATATCTGCATCCCAGCTGACAGGTTTGCAGCCAGGAATCAGGTGACAGCCTGCAGGTGACCAGGCCTTCCAATGAATGGTCAGCAAACAGCTTTGTACCTCTGTTTATTCAGGAACAGTTCAGCAGGCAAGGCTTTCCTTTACAAGAACATCATCAGAAGGCATGGCAAACAAGTATTCATGGAAAATTTTCAATTACATTTCTCTTACACCTATTTTAAACCCCTAATCCAGGGGTGGGCAAAAAGGCAGATCCATGGGGACCAGCCCCAGCAGCACTGGCAGGGTGCATGACTGGCTGGGGAGGGGCTCTGCAGCCGGGGCTGGGATCTTGCAGTGGTGAGCTGGGGCAGAGCCATGATCCACTGCCTGCATGCTCTGGGCAGGGGCATCTGGGCAGCAGATCACAGCTCTGCCCCAGTTTCAGACCTTGTTGTCACACCCGCAAGATCCCAGTCCCAGAGTGGCTCCCTGCCCAGCTGCGTGCCCTGCCAGTGCTGCTGGGTCTGGTCTCCATGGAAGCCCTGGCCCTGCGCTGTCATGGCGCTGCTGCTTAGCACCGTACCTAGACTCCTGGTGGTCCTGGGTGAATTTTTACTATTGGGCCTGCTTCGCCAGAGATAATGATAATAATAATTGGACAAGGAAAAAAAATTACCATTCTTGGCCTCTCTTTTTGTCCAGGCCCTGGGCGGCCGCCCAGTTTGCCCGTGCCTGTGTCTGGCCCTGCTGCCACTGCTGGGGTCTCCATGGAGCCTGGCCACAGCAATGCAGGCAGGGGTGCTGGGAAATGGAGTCTGCTGCAGGCCTCATCCAGCCCGCAGGCTAGACTTTGCCCATCCCGCCCTTAACCCATAGTAGGAAGTCTGTGGCAGAGTTAGGGACTGACCCCAGTTCTCTCAAATGCAAGGCTAATTCCTCAATCACTAGACCAATCTGCATATAAACTTCAAGTGATACCTTCTTCACATAGGAAACTATCTGCCAAATCATTTTGAGGACTGAACAGATCTTTAGAAGACTACAAAAAGTTTACAGGTAATTTGTGAACAGAATAGAGACTAGAGACTAAAGTTCATTTGCTAAAAATAGTGTCGAAGTTGAGCTTGTTGAATTATTTTACACTGAACTATTTAAAGCAGCTTTCAGATCATTGTGCCAAGGCCAGATGAGGTGTGGGGCTCAGTTTGGGTTGGAACATTTTCACTAGAACAGAGAAAGAGACAAGCTGTGAGTCAAAATGCCCCCCATCATTGTCCTTGACCCAGTAATACTTGCTGTGCACACACACACACACACACACACACACACACACACACACACACACACACACACACACACACACACACACACACACACACAATATTTCAGTGTTACTAAACTAAAATGGACTTCAACAGCCCTGCCAGGAGAAGAGCAGTTTTCTTCCTTAGCTTGTGTGCCAAACAGCATGATAAATCAAAAAAGCAGTATTAACGTTCAGATCTGGTACAGATCTGTATTTTATCCATATTCCCCTTCTACAGAAAAAGGATCTGGGAATGGCCATGGTGGGCCAGTAAAAAAAGTGTTGAGAGAGACTTGGTTTCAAACGCAGGATCCTGAGTCAGTCCAGGCTGTCTTCAATTCTCAGGAGTTCAGACTGAACAAACAAGTCTAGTTCACAGTTCAGCAAAACACTTACCGTGCTTAATTTTATGCACATACCTAAATCCCTTTCAAACTAAAGTGCTCTATTGATCAGGGCCCTTTTTTAGGTTCCTCATCATTTTAGCTCCACTCACCAGCTAGCTCCATCCACTTTAGTTTTGACACAAGAATTGTCCCATTGAAGTCAGAGGTATTAAATATGTATTTTTAAGCATGTGGCTCAGTGTTTACAAGGCGGGGGTCCCAAGTCCTACTAAGGGGATAGCAAAAGAATGCTCTTCCAACTTGAAAAGCTTCAGTGAAAATTTCTCTGCCTGACTCCCAAGTAAATCCCACCCAAGCTGATGAATGCAACCAGGATACTGTGAACTTGTGTTTCAGCAAATAAATTCAGAGCTGCATGGGGGTATCCTTTGCAGTAAGTCTCATTAGGCAAATACACTGCCTTCAGGCCATGCCATGGCAATACCAGGGTGCCCTGGAGTTGGCTTGTTTTGCCTCTGTGATACTTATTAAAGAAGTCACTCTTACCCTTTTATTCTGGGGGCTGCAGTTGAGCACACATTGGCTGTCCAGCTCAAAACCATTGGTACAGTCATACATCCCCTCAAAAACAGGAGGGGGTGGTTCACACAGCACAGGAACACAGCTGCCTTCCTCCCAGACTCCACTTTCCAGGCACTGAATCTTCAGGAGCTTCCTGGGAAACATGCACACAAGATAGTTACTGAATTGTGCACGCGAGAGACATCCCTGAGCAACAAAATGAAAGGCCTCAGTTATTAAGGGCAATTACTTCTGTGGCTTCAGCTTAAGACTTCCCTAAAGGAAGATCAAATTAAGATCTTGGAAGGAAACTGAATTCAGACCCACAACACATGCTGATTATCAGGCAGCACAAGGCTAAAAAGGAGCAGAAGGAGGAAATGGAGGGGGGAGGAGTGACAACAGTAACACCCTCTAGAAATACAAATGTGGGGCAATTTTAGGCAGCCCTTTTCATAGGCATGCAAATGATCATTAAAAATGCATAGCATAGCCTTCAGAGCATCTTTCCCTGAGGACAGAATCAAAGAATAAAGACATCAAAAGCCTCATTTCAGCAATGCCTTTATATCCCATGGACCTGAATGAGGCATGAGCACATGCTTAAAGTTAAGCTTAATGAATTCTCTGAATCTGCATCTTATGTATTTAAACCACACCCGAACAACTCAATTAAGCATGTATTGAAATCTGTTCTCATTCAACCACATTTAACCAACTGCTTAGTGTTCAGAATCTGCTCAGGTCTCATTGATTTCTCATGTCAGCCTTTGGCTGACTCAGGGCCCAAAACCTGTAGCTCTGCACCTTTGCTCTTTCTAGCTGTAGCCCCTTTTGCACATTTCATAGTGCTCTGTCCAGTCTAGGCTTACCTGTCCCAAGTAGTGTTGCTTTCTCTCTGGGGAGATAATACCTGTTTAATCTATCTCACTAACCTTCCACAGCTGAAATTTTCCTTCCCTTAACTTCATCCCCTTCATGGGAACACAGGACTAGAAGGAGCCTCATCAATTGTTGATTCCAGCTCCATGATTAGTCCTTGTCATGCCACCCTAAACAATTCCTCCACCTATCCACTCTTCAAACTCTTCACTCCATTCAAAGCTGTCAATCCCTCTCTGGTAGAGGAACTGTCATGTCGGAACAGATTAACATTGTCTTGTGTGCTGCTAAGACAAGAAAACCTTGCAAAGAAGTAATGAAAGAGTTAAAAAAATACAAAAGAAAGGCTCACTTATTCCAGAATCTGATCCCTGGCAATGATCTATATGACAAAGCCATCACACATGGGGGACAACTGAGAGGTACTTTCTGAGGTTGGAGACACTTCTTGGAGACTCCAGCTTCTGATCAACACCTACATCTTCATGAATGAAGATCAATAGTTCTTGTGATTTTAACCTATCTAGTATGAATCTCCAGGAACCGTCTTTCTTTAATTCCCTTCTCCTAGCTCTACTATCAACAGGCAGAAACCTAGGAAGCCACTGCTAAACATTTAAAGGGCACAATAGGCAGATACACCCAAATCCTGCCCACCTCTGAATATGTTCAGAGTCTGGTAAGCAAAGAAACAACTCTGCCTTCATTGTTGAAATAAGGCTAGGAGGCAAAGGGTTGGATTAACTTCTCATAACCCTGCTCTGGTAAAGGAAATTGCCCCAACAGCAGAGCAAGGTCTGGTCTACACTACAAAGCTGTACAAGCCAACAGTGTGCCGGCATACTACTACAAACATGGCTATTTTGGAGGCACATTCGTGTTGCCTTGCCCTGGGCAGCACACTAAATCTTTATGGCATTAGGCTATATCAGTAAGAAAAGTTTTCCAGTGATCAATGATGGTTTAACACTGGCAGAAAATCAAGGAAAGACAAGGGCCAGTCTGGCACCCTCTGCATGCTTCATGCAAAATGTTTCATGTGGAGTCAACTAACCACTACAACTCAGCCCTATGCTTTTATCATAGGACTTCCAGGAGGCCCCAGTGGTTGGTGGGTGGGTGGAGTGGGAACAAAAGTGGATTGTGGTGTAAATTAATGCTACATGATTACAGCCTTAGACATGTTACATTTCTAGCACTATATATACAAGTGTGCCTATGATCATGTGCCTGTGGAGCCACCAAAATGGAGGACTCACCACTAAAATGCTCCTGTTTCAAACAGGAACTTTTCTGTAGCACTACACTTGGTAGCATCACATGTAACATCTGAACACTTCCACGTAGCACGACAGAATCTCTGGTCCTCCAGCCTCCCATAGTGCTCCAAGGGCAGCGGCATAACAAGCTGAGCAGGCACCCAAGGCAAGCTTTGCGGGAGAGCGGGGGTGGGCACAGGGTTCTGAGCGGGGGACACAGGTTCCAAGAGTGGGAAGGGCACAGGTCTGAGAGCAAGGATGGGGGCACCAGCCTTACCCAGCTGGGAACTTCTAACCAGTCCACATGTGCTCTGCCTGATTCAGCTCTGCTGCTCTTAAACTAAAGCAACAGCAACCAGGGTCTCTTTTGGAGTTCCCTGCATAGGAATGCTGCTGGGCCATGGTCTCTACAGGAGTAGGGGTATTTCCAGTGCCAACTTGGTGCCCAGGACAGGTGCCTATCACCTGCCCCTCCTTATATTATTGTCCAAAGGAGTGGGAAAGAGAGCATCTGGCTTCTGACAGCCCACCAGAAAGCACAGCTGCCACCCAGCTAGGACATGGATCTGCAGCTCTCTTTTCCACAGCAAAAGATGTTGCTGCTCCCATTGCAGCAGAGACAGAAAGGGCTGCTTGTGCCACAGGGTCAGCAAGGACAGCTGCTACCCCTCTGGAAGAGGCAGCAGAGAGGGCTGCTGTTGCTGCCAGGGCCCCAGGACAAGTGGCGTCCCAGCAGCCTGCCACTTGCTGATGGGACACTGGAGGGCAGCAGCAGCTCTCTCACTAGCCTCCAGGGAGAGTGGGGAGGCGTCAGGCAGCTGGTGCTGTCCTGATCAAGGGAATTGCAGCTTGCTGCATTCTAGGAGAGGCTCACAGCCTGCCCAGTTCCCTTTTCCCATCAGAGGAGAGAGCAGGCTGTCAGTGATTGGGATCACTGATAAGATCTCTTACATGTAGGATGGAGCAAAGGAACAGCCCCCTGTTGCCCCCTGGTTGGACAGCATGTCTTTGCAGGGATACTGGAGCACTCCAGCCAGGGTGCTACCTATGTATGTATACCTCCACTGGTGTTCTAATTATTTTAGCTCTACAAAGTGCTGGAGCACTTATAGGGCTACAAATGGACATGTCTCAGACCGAAGCTAAGAAGGGATCACTTTATTTAAGGGAAACGGTTAGCATGAATCTCTTAAATTCAAGATTAAAACTGAAACCATTGCCTTTCTGTGATTTATGCTCCTTTGTTTTCTTTTTTGCATTTCACTCAGCTGGGACAGTTGCTAGGTGGTTACACTTCCTAGATTCCATTATATCTGAGAAGTTCATGGAGTTTCCCATTCAACAATGTGTTGTGCAAGACACTGTACAAGCACACAGAGGGATCTCTCCTGCCCTGGACAACTTACAAACCAGAGAGACAAGGCAAAGGCGGGGAGGTAGAGCAAGGTAGAAGTGACCTGCACAAGGTCACCCAGAAAGTCAGTGGCATCATCACATTTTAAAACAGACCAGTGTTTTATTCAGAAGACCACCCTGCTTCTGACCAGCTTATGTACCATACTACAAGTATCTGAGCTACAAACAATACAAGGGAAGTAAATATATCAACAGCAGACCTGAATCAACAGAATGGATCTGAAACCACACAAACTTTGGGGAAGCCTAGATTTGGATGTGAACTGTTGTGGCTTAAATGCATCACTGATTTAATTGTTTTTGTTTCAGACTGAAGTTGTATTCATTACCCTGCTGAGACATCCTACTTAACATTAGCTTTTGCTTGGTTTGTTTTGATTCTCTATTTGCACAAAACCAAAATCTTGGGGGTCAACTGCCTGGCAACAACCTTCAGAAGTTCAGAGTTTTAAAGCTGGAACTTTGTGATAAAGGGTAACAATCTAGTCTGCACTGAAAAACTTTTCTCAACTACAGCTCTTTGCTCCAGTTTGGCTGCTTCACTGTGGTTGCACTCAAAGCATGGTGGAATTTACTGGTGTAAATCAAGGCAAGGCAAGTCCCTCTCTTACACCAGCCCAGCACACTTGCACTGGGACTTTGCCCTGGTGTCACTATATAGATGGAGTTGAACTGGTATAAAAAATCCCAGTCATGCAGCAATATGCTTTAAACAAGAAACATCCTATTAAGATGTAGACAGTCATATGCATGCTCTTACCAAAAAGTCCCTTGGGAATAAATGATCTAGCCACTGTATGTCACTGTTGCTCTTCAGAAATGAATGGGAGGCACTTATCTGGAAGCAATGCAACTCCCAGAGAAGAGAGCTGTAGCAGGGAAGGGGCCCCGAGCTTCTGGCCTATCTAAGGAATGCTCAGTTTGCACAGGTGCATAGTGTGGTTTGCAAGATCCTTAGCTTTCACACAGCTTTTTACTTTGATGTGGTGCTGGAATTAACACGTCTAGGCCTCCGGCTCCCTGCCATCCTACCCAAGCCACGCAAGGGAAAATCTCACTTTGTCAGAAGTAACTAGGGAAGGGAGTGCAGCTTGCTGCCCACACTGCAAATGCTGCAGCTGTCTCTTTTTTGGGTCTGCCTTGTATTCTGCCCTGGCTTACTGAACCAGTCTTATCACAGAGCAAGCTGACCTCCCTCAGTGGAATATTCCAGGAGTCTGAGAGCATTTGGCACTGGAGGTGCTCCATTGCCAGCCCCTCCTTCCTTGCCCCACCACACACGCTGCATATCCTCTGGACCCTTAACAGTAACTCATGCCTCCAGGTGCCCACCCACAGCCAATTCCCCACTCCTGGCTACTTGTCCTTACCTGACCCTGAGGCAGAAAGTGGCAGCTGTGCTGCTGACACAAGCATGCTAAGGAGCCAGTTTACAGAGAGGCACTGGGAGGGGAATGTCGAGGTGAGGGGAGCTGGCCCTTTTAAAAACCTGTAGTTGCTCTGAACAGTGGAATACAGACACACTGATTTCTTCTGATGAGGGAGAGCAACATTTATTTAGGATTAGCACGGGAGCCAGAAGCCACAGTAAAACATAGTTAAAAAAAAGAAAAGAAAAGGGAAAGTCAAGTTTTTCAATCAGACATTTAATGGGCAGAATGTGAAGGCCGCCGGGAAGACTTATGAGGCCTGCAAGAGCTGTGTTTGATGTGAAGGCATGAATGTCAGTCTCTCAAACTCCACAAACCATGCAGCAGGGAGCTTGGCCAGCTCCCAGGCGCGTATTAGAGTGGCCAGGACTTGGAGCAGAGGATCTGCTGTAAGAAGGCCAAGAGGGACTTCAATAAATTACCCCACGGCTCATATTATCTGCCAGCAGCAGGAGACTCAAGGATTCTGAAGCTGAGGAGAGGAGGAGAGAGGGTATTTGTTGGTAAACTAAATAGAAGCAAAGCCAGGATGTCAGGTTTCTGCCTCCCTTTTGTCGAGTAACCACAGAGGGTAAGAAACAACCAACTCCAAATCTGTAAATCTTTATCAGTGGCATTAGAGGTGTAAATTAAGTTGAAGTCCATTTGGCAGCCTATGTTTTCTTTCCCCTGTTTTATGGCTCTGTTAGAAAGATGTCTGTTTGCATTTTTATCTGGGATGGTCAGTCTACAGCTTGAAAGAGAAATCCTGTATCCTGGCCCTCCACCTAATGTATGATGGCTAGATACCCTCTTGCACTCACTTGTCCTTGTTTACCCTGGGTGGCCTTTTGAAGTGCTTCCAGCCCCCATCCTGCTGACTCTTTCCATTTCATTTTCCCCACATCCCCCTTTTTTCCTCTTCCATGGTCTGCTTCAATCCACAGTAGTACTTGGACCAGGTGAGAAGGTGGATAGATCAGACATCTCACTGGAAGACGTGCAGGTCATGACAGGATTGATTTCATCAAGTGTCTCATGGATGTTTTGATTTTAGTGAGAGGGTAAAGTGCAAATTATTCTTTGGCTGGTGCTGGAAGGCTCCCAGCCTCAAATTTTCACCTACCTGTCTGCTGTTCAGCCTCTTATGTATCTTATGTCTACCTCACTGGATATTAAGGAGATAGTTCTGAGGTTTGCTTTTTGAGGAGGAGAGGAAGCAACAGGGATTTGAGGCAGACAGTTGCCAAAAGGAATGTAGGCAGAGACTTTCAAAGCAACCAAAAGGATGCCCTGTTCCCATTAATTTTATTCCCCTATGCAGCCTTGAAAAATCCCACCCCTAGTGAATACAACGTACTGACCATGAAACTTCCCACTGAAATGAATTTCTGAGCAACAGTTAGGAATTCAGTTACACAAGAAGTCACTCCAGACCCTGCTGTTTCCATGCCAAAAGCAAGGGTCACAACCCCTCAAAGCTATAGTAAAACTCCCTTAAGCAGCAGTCGGCCTCCTATCTCCTCAACTGGTCACCAGGGAGTGTACTCATTAATGCTGGTTTGGAAGCAATAGCTAATGCAGGATGGGACTGGCTTCCTCCTTGGTGGGACAGGCTGCTGGACATGCACAAACCTCCTGACCCATTCTGCACTGACTACTCACTGTCTTCCAGAATTTTTGTTAAAACCTATGAAGCCCTGCATGGTTGGGGGGGGGGGGGGCAGTTTCTGAGCATCTGCACTCCTCACAATAATCGACCATGGTGGCTGGGATGGCACTGGGACTGGGCCCTCCATCAGAGCTCTACAGGAATGGGGCAAACCCAGCAGAGGGCTTCTGCCTGCAGATCGTTCATTCTCTGAATCCGGAGGCCTCCACAGCATTCTGGTAAAGTTCACTTCTTTTGAGCAGGCTCTTGGCAGCAAGGAGAAGGCAGGCTGGTATAGTACAGCCATTTTCTAACAACTTCCCCTATGCTACAGATGAACTGTTGTAAATGAGGGCCTATCTACATATAGCATGGTCAAGCCTTGCAGAGATACCCAAGCTATCTTGCATATCAGGAGCAGCATAGCTGCCTTCGAGGAGCGCTCCACCAGGTTAGTTAGCCCTGCTAAGAGTGTAATATATAATTATGTACAGTATATAATTAAATTGAGTACATAATTAAGTAGAATATATAATTAAGAGCAGTACATTCATGTAGGTACACTGCTTGTGGTACTCTGTACAACACTAGAGAGGGAAGGGCAGACATAGCCTAAAGGTGCAAGTGCTAGTGTAGGCTCTTATAGCCATGGCATTTTTTTAAAATCCTGGTCAATCAGATATGTAACTGGGTCAGATTGTTATTGTAGCCAAGATGGTCCAGGAAATATCCAGGAAGCCAGGTTTTTTTGGTGATATCTTTTACTGGACTGACTGTAAGGCTGCCCAGAAGCTTGTCTACCATCCGTCCCAACCATACAGTTGCCCTAATACAAAGTGTCAACAAACCACCCTGCTTCTTTCAGTTAGTCAGTCAGACTCATCTGATAGTGTAGTGCTGAAATGATGTTGGTAGCTGGAGGCCTTTCTACTACAGGACTCTTAATGTGGATAACAGCTGTTTACTGGCACCAGTGTTAGCAGCACTGGAAACTCTTTAGGCGTTTGGATGATTAACTTGTTGGGGGTCATCTGACCGCAGCTGACTTCCAGCCCTTTGGAAGGGGGGCTGGACCAGATGATCTTGCGAGGTCCTTTCCAGCCCTAATGTCTATGAAATCTATGAAAATTAAGGTCATCAGGGTTCATATGTCATTATTATTAGAAGGGAAACGTACTAACACTGGGAAATGCTAAATGAACACTGGCATTGCAACCTGTATCCCCCCATTCTGCACACAGCAATTCTATCTATACACAGCATCATTACTACCTAATTACATTCCACCTTAGGGTAATCAGCCATAGCAGCTTCATTAGGGAATTCGAGGACACATAATAAGGAGATTAGGAGAAAGAATTTGTGTACATATTTAAAAACAAATCTTTGTGTAATTGCATTCCCGCCCGTAAAAAATCAATTATAAACAAACAAACAGAGCAGAGGGAATTACAACACAACTGGAGCAGTATCCAAGTCTGAGACAATAAGTGACAAAACAGTGGAGTTCAGAAAAATGGGATGGGTAATTGGTTGGAGGAAGGGAAGAGGTAGGGTTTGAAGGGAGCATATCACAGGTCCCTTTGTATGACCTTGGTTAAGTCACTTCAGGCCAGATTGCTGAAAGTATGTAGGGGCCTAGAGATGATCATCAAGTTCATATCTGTATCTCTAGACCCCTGAAAATCTTTAAAACTATAGTGCTTCATTTGTCGGCCTGATCAATTGTCTCTTTAAGAGAACTGACAGACATTCAAGGCCCTGCTCTAACTCATGGTGCTTTACAGAAAACATTATGAGTTAGAGCACCCCCTAACCCAACAGAAGTTTGCTTGTTGGGTCAGAGGGGAATTGAGCCTGCCTGCACCAGCCCTTTTGGCCAGCAGGCAGGAGCGCTGGCCAGGACCATCCCTCTTCCCAGCCCCGTCCCCGCCTCCCAGTCTGGGGTTGTCAGCGGAGAGGAAATTTAGGGAGCAGCAGCAGCTGCAGGGGTGCTATGCTGGACCTGAGCTGGTGGTGGAGAGAAATAGAGCCCCTTGCCTTGAGGCCCCCAACAAGGGTACTGGAGGGAGCTGGGACTGGGCTTTCCAGGTGAGGGGGCTCTGTTCTACCCCCCTCCAGCTCAGGCTGGGCGTAGCAGCCCCACAGCTGCTGCTGCTCCCTTCACTCCTCCACTGACAAATCTGCCCCTAAGTGAAAATTAACCCTTGAGGTAACACAAGTTCCCATAGATGCACTAAAGCACAGTGCCATAATCTATTACCTGATTAGAATAGGGTTAATTTTTTGCATGGTTGGCCATTTTAGAAGTGCTCTGCACCTGTGCATGTGTGTTAGGTCATGGCTGTAAGGCATTTTCAGGGGCCAGATCTCATGAAAAATGTCACTTCTGTTTGTACCCTAAATGATAACTTGTTTGGGGAAGAGACTCTTAATGTGTATGTACAGTACCTAGCATAGTCATGCCCCAGATCCTGACTGGGAGCTTTTAGTGCTATTGTCATATATAAATAAGACAGTGAAAGTGGATTATAGAAAGAATAAGAACTACCGAATGCATAAACACAACAATACAGCACCTAAAGACCACCTATTTGTACAACCCCAGATCTACAGTTAACACAACAACCTTCATTTAAAATGAATCACCTTGAAAATAGCAGGACCCTCACTAAAGTCCTTGTGTGTAGTGATGATCACACTGTGGCCAGCCCAACCAGGTCCTGTGAGGGACAAGAGTTCCAGACTGTGGAAGTGGCATGGCAAGAGCTGGAGGGATAGACCTGCACTACAACATGTTCTGCCCAGGTCCTGCTAGTATGAAATGAATGGCCACTCAAACTTACGTTGCAAAGAGAGCTCAGTAGGTTTGCAAAACCTTCAGATGCCCAAAGCCTCATTCTAGTGAGTTACACTGAGACCCAACACTGCCATCCCGCCATTAGAATCCCTAGGGGCCTTCCCTGGGCCCCAAGCCCCTTCACTCCTCACTATTGCTACAACCAGTTAAGTTTGGTGCCCTCCACCCAGCTCATCTCATAATTCAAGAAGAGTCTTGACATAATGGTAGGAAAGCTCCTTAACAGCTAGAGTCAGTGCCTTTATGGGAGCATACAGTATGTACTGTGCATAGATAAGCAGGTCTGAGCAGTTTATATTGTGGGTATAAGGCAACATGTTCTACTGATTGCAGATGGCTTAGAGGTATGACTGATTAATGAATTAGTAACCTCTAGATGACACTTGAGGTGCTTCCAACACTGATTCATAAACCAAGACATAATCATACAAGTAAGGGATCCTATTGACATTAATGGAGTGTGGATGAGGACCTCCATATATTAATTTATGTTAACGGTAACAAAGGGCCCATGTTTTTGTTCTGGTTTTATACAGCATCTAGTACAATAGGACTCTGGTCTGTGACCTGAGCTTCTACGTATAATCATGGTGATGATGATAATATCTAAAATTAACAATAACGTTAATCAAATTGCATCCTGAGAAAGCCAGGCCTAAATCACATGGTATGCAAAGTGGTTTGTAAGCAATTACTCCTTACAATACTGATTGCACTTTAGTCTAGGTCCTTGCAGCCTGAGGCCACTTACTAACACTTTGTAAAGTGTGTACAAGAACCAATTAATCCACTATAGGGTGGTAAATATGGCCACTCTTCACAGTGCACAGAAACACTGTTATCTAAGTAAGAGGAGGAAGGAAAGATGAAAGTTGCATTCAATTTAAACTGGACAGGAAATTAAACAATTAGAGTGTACTTACCTGATTTGAAACTGGGGAGAATACAAAAGCTGCCTTGAAGTTTCCAGTGACTAGAACTGGCCAGGACTTCAGCTGATGATGCCACACAAAAAGACACTGCAGAATCCTTTAATGTCATGGTAATGGTCTAGTTCAGAGATCAGTGCCACTGAATCACCACTACCTTCTCCCACTCTGGAGAATATTTTCCCCAAAGAACATACAACTGTCTGAGTTGAAATTTAACTCGGATATGAGGGTGAACCTGCCACCTCCAGGGAAAACCACTACTTGATCTTTCATGACCACAAACGCTCAAAAGTGAGTGTTTACTACTCAAGTGAAAGACAACCACTTCAACCACACAATGTTTCAGGCTAGATCATTAGCTGTGTACTGATGAAAGCCAGGAGTCTCCAAACACATGCATACATTCTTAACTTTAAGCAAGTGAACTGTCTCATTGAATTCAACAGAACTAACCACAAGTGAAGTGCATGCAGGATAGGTGGCCATGAGGGAAGGTATCATCTATGGAATCACCATAGTGACTTCAGGAAGACGCTGAAGGTAAGTCTACACCACATCCCCAGGGCTAGGTGCTTCCACTTTCAAGTATGCTTTCATTCACTTGCATGTCATTACTGCACTCAAACACAACAGAATTTGTCGTTTGACCCCAGTACCCTTTCCTGCCATGGCAGGGGGTCGGACTAGATGATCTACTCAGGTCCCTTCTGACCCTAGAAACTTTGAAACTATGAAACAACGTAGGCAGAACTCTGGAAGGCAACTGCTGGCAGTGCTCCCAGATCAGCTTCACCACTGCATTTCTGGGTTTACTGCATGCAGCTGGGAGCAGATGCCCCTAGCAGTGCTGGGTGTATAGTGGAGAGAAATTCTTGCTGTTTTTTTGATGTCTCCTATATGAGTCCAAATCCAGTCTAACCATACTTAGGTCCTGAGATCTGATGATGATGATGTCAACTACACAAGTGTGATCGACTGTACAACATTGCAGGGTGGGGGGCAGAAGGGGTGCACAAGGAGCTATTACACCTTTCTTCCACCAGCTCAGTTGCAAATACACATGCTTCATTGGGGGAGGGGGGTTCTTTATGGTGTGTGTGTGTGTGTGTGTGTGTGTGTGTGTGTGTGTGTGTGTGTGTGTGTGTACGTACATGCACATGCACATGAACACCAGGAAAAAAAATCTGTGAACTGCACACAGTTAAGCTCCTAAGCCAGTGTGCAAATATCCTATCCCCTTTGGTGACTGCTATGGTAAGCATCAGAAATGAAGCATCAGAAGTGAGGAAACACATGTGAAGGGGATGAGAGAAACATGGGCAAAACTGCTGAGACAGGAAAGTTTCACACTTACTTCCTGGGTTTGCCTGCCATGCTCCCTGCCACGTGGTATCCAGGTTTACACCTATAGCGGCAGACAGAACCAACATCATGGTTCCCTTGCAGGCATCGATTGACCAGCAGCTTGGCATTGGCAGCTACATGAGGAGCATCACATTCCAGCTTGCAGTAGGCTTCTGGGAGTGACCAGAGTCCATCCTCAAGGCAGGTCAGCCATTGACTCATTCCTAGCTCCAAGAGAGAGAAGCAGAGTGTGCTCAAAATGCAGGATGGCTACATCAGGGCTACAGGCAACAAATGCATCTCTAGAAGCCTGGTAACTTGCAAAAGTTGCTCTCAGAGCCTGATGCTGAAGCCAGTGAAGTCTATGGAAACAAAACCACTGACTTCACTGGACATGTGGTCCAGTCCTTAATTGACTGCTTGAGCCCAGAGGTAAGTTAAAAAAGCAGCACCTAAAGCATGAAGCAAGCCTCTCTGCAAAGTAACTTGATGAGCTCCTCAAACTTTGTTCAACCTCCACTCCCTTAACCCCCTCTCTGGCTCTGATGCTTATAACAAAACTTGATGATGCTAGCATGCTATAACTGCTGCTTACCACACTCATCCCAGTCATCTCATTGTTTCCTCACTCTTTCCCAGATCTTTCATTTGTACCTTATCTTGGGCTTAAGATGTAAACGGTCTCCAATAGAAATTATCTCTCTGTTATGCTGACATGTTTATTTACTGCAATGGGCCAGTGACACTCAACTGGGGCCTTTGGGTGTTATGCAATTAATAATAATTAGTTATTACTAATTAATAATGACATAGCTATGCATCAGGGTTCTGTCAGTGCTTTGCAGAGACCAGTATTTTAGACATTCCTCTGACAGATAGATAGGAATATTCAGAAAAGCAACTGGAAAAACAGTACATCCTTACATCACCTTTTTACACTGTCTGATCTGATAACTGTGTTGGACAAAACCCAGCTGTTGGCCTTCCAGAGTGTACACAGCATAAGAAGTAAATAGGAATTTGCTCTTGCTGGCGCACTGTTACCACAACAGGCAACTAAGCCCCAGTCACCAAATGTGTACTTGTAAAGCCTGTATGTAGTGGAGAGAACTCAGTTTGTCTCCAAAGAGAACAAGAATCAGGGAATTTCCTGCCCCAGTGGCTCAGTGACATCAACTGGACCCTCTGACTTTCTCTGCTAGGTTCAACAGACTTGAATTAACATCCTCAGGAATCATTTCAGACCCTGGAAGCAACTTCTGCATATATGCCAGCTCCTTTACCAAGGAAGCCAGAGGCAAAACTCCCATTGACTTCAGCAGGAGCAAGATCAGGCTGTTAGTGAACTCCAGGACACACAGATGATTTAACAAATGGAGTTCCCACCCTTCTTTGCAACTGTCAGCTCCCCTGAATGTGATGGTACTGTGCAATTCAGAATTTGGCCTGTCAAACAGTAGGGCTATGGCGCTTACACACAATGCTTTGATCAGTTCTTGCTGGGATCTGCAGACATGCCTGCTGTCATGAAATCAAACTTAATTTACAGCATTGTGCGCCTTTGATGAAACAGGTGAGCAATTCTCTTACATTTCAACTATAAATGTCTCCATAAATGGGACACCCATTAAAATGATTTGTTGTATGAGACTGTTAGAGAATAGGCTAGTGGAAACTCACACCAAGCCCCAATGTTTGGCATTGTGCAAGTAATTAGCCCCAAATCCCGTCCAGCTGAGTCCTGGGTAGACAATAACAGTAGGTCTTTTTCTCTAATTTGGCTTAAAACCACAGCTGTAGCTATTGATGGCTTTGGTAGGAGGACACGGAGTGGTAGGGGACACCAGGCTGTAGTTAGGGTCTGAGGTCTCTGTGACAACACCCAGTCCAGTTCCATAGATCAACATACCTCAGTGACATTTTTTGATTTCCCATCCATAATCCTGACTGCTTTCAGTAGAACCCCCCCCGATCCCTGTTTGGCCAACTGCACTGGTGTACTATTTCTCAACTTTCTAGATCACTGTCCTGGGGCTAACAGAGGTGGCTAGGGTTTCATAAAGATACAGGAGGTATGTGCCTGCAATTTGAGGTAGCAGGCAGGAAATGCCCAGTGGGTGGTTGTGAATATCTGCAGAGTGTTGGGCTCATAGTATATATGGAGCTGGATGGTGCACTGCTTCCCAGGAGACTTCACAAACCTAGACTCTGTTTGGCTGGCAGTGTCAGGATAACACCAATAGGGACAAGAAGAGAAAGACTTGACTGAGAAAGAAACTGGACAGATGCATGTGGTACCAAAATCAGGATTAAATTCCTATGCAGATAATCCCATACCTTGAAGCTTAGCTGGCTTGACGCAGGAGAAGGAGCATTGCTTCAGGTATGTGGTCCCTTCAGGGCAGGAAAACTCAGCATAGTACACAAGCGATTGGTCAGGAACTCCGCAGCCAACAGGATCACAGGTCACAGATCTGTCCCACTGTCCCGAGTTACATGTCAGCAGAACCTCTTTCTAAAGAGAAAACATGGCTGTTTCTGATTTCTGTGAATGGGTTTAGACTAAAGTTACCACATCACCAGAAAGGCTGGCATGGGTTTCAAAGAGTTTTCAGTTGTACTTCTCCCATTAGAATATCATGCTCAAATGAGTCCTGCTTCTAGGTAAAGCGTATATGTTCATGTTGCCATCTCTAGGATGCCAATAGATGTGAAGCTCTGTATGGCACAATGGGCCATGCAGACAATGTAAGAGTTATCTACAGTAGAATAAATTAGGGTTCAACATGCTTACAGTGTAATGATGGGCTGAGCCTATGGTAACTGAGTTTCTCAACAATGTTGTTTTTATAGACACTGCAGTGGAGCATATCCCAATCTGCATGGCACCAATGTGCATAGATAGCACCCTGTAGCATACTTGAAAGGATCTCAAAGCACTCCAGGGGGCTGTGGCACCCTTGTTGAGAATCATTCATATAGACCAACATGGGAACTACCTGGAAAAGAATATGAACGTGATGAGCTGCACTAGCTTTAACCATGAGCCTGATGGTGCAGATCACAGAACCACAGAAAAATAGGGCTGGAAGAGACCACAGGAGGCTATTTAAACCAATCCTTGCTCAAACTAGGATCATCATTGCCTATAACATCCCTGGTAAATATTTGCCTAACATGAACTTAAAAGCTTCCAAGGTTGAAGCTTCCACATTCTCTCTAGACAATGAGTCAGTGCTTAACTACCTTCATACTTAGAAAAGTCTTACTAAAATCTAATCTAAATATCTTGTGTTGCAATGTAAGGCCACAAACCACTCAATCCACATTTTCACCTTGAATGTGTCTCAAATCCAGGACCTCATCCATTATACTACCAGGGCTAAGAAACTATGAATATATCTGCACTGTAGATAAGACCCAAGTTAAACTTACTGTCTTCATCTCACAAGGACTCATACCATACTAGAGCCTTCATGGGTGACACTGTCCTATGACACTTTAGAAAGCCAGTGCCAGGGCCACTGCAGAGGGGCACCTGTAACCTACCATCAACTGTTGCAGCCACAGACCCAGCTCTGCCTAGATATTTCCCATTCAACTGCCAAATGTAGAAAACTCACACTAGGCAGATTTTTTTGTGCGGCCTCATTTTAGAAGCAAAAAGAACATTATGTTTTGGTTGAGAACACATCAGAGTGTGTTACAGGACCTGCTGTCCAATCACATCTGCCTTGGGATTAGCTGGGCAGCCACATGATTAATAACCTTCTGGGAGAAACAGGGGCCAAATGGCCCATCTAAATCCATCCAGCTGCCTGACTAATCTTTGCACTGTAATGTTCCTCTCCTCTCAGTGTCCATCTAACCTGTAGGTAAGCACATTCACAGATGCAGTCTTGGTAGTGTCCCTTCCAGGTCTGGCCTACTTTCAGCCTCAGGGAAGCTTTCCCTTAATTCTCCTTATACCTACATCTTTCTCTACCTTGCTTCAGCTTTTGCTCT
This sequence comes from Gavialis gangeticus, assembly GCF_001723915.1. NCBI lineage: Eukaryota > Metazoa > Chordata > Crocodylia > Gavialidae > Gavialis > Gavialis gangeticus. Next base: position 62,260,729 of record NW_017728993.1, read on the forward strand.
CCTGTTCAGCACTCATTACAGGAGCCAGACAGACAGCCTCAGAAATGTGTACCCTTTCTCTAGTAACAGAGAAGGGACAGTACAGACTGTACTATGCACCTTGCCAAAATGACTCTACTGAGACCTTCATGGTTCATTTCAAGGAAAGTTTCATCCCCAGAAGCTATTCAGACTGTGGTCTCCCTGTTGAGATAGCTAACAATGGGGCCAGCTCCAGTGATGCACATCCTTGTGCATTTTTCTGATGCACATCCTTGCCTTCTATGAACTGGGCCTAACTTCTTTTCATATTGACTTGTAGGACACTACTGAGCTGGACTGTGTTAGAACTAGTGAGCTAGAAGGGAAGAAAAGACTCCATACCCCTGCCAGTTATCTCACTTATAACCTATTTTTTCTCTAATCAATAACAATGAAATGACCTTTATCTTTAAAACTGAAAACATGTCAGAGACCTTAAGGTATTCTAACCATTGCCTCTGCAGCTCTAGGTCACTTGTTCAGTCTGTTTCTATGATCCCAGATCTGTTTCTATACCATAAGTGGGAAATTAGCAGCCCACTGCCTAATTGCAAAACCCTCCAGTTTCTTTTGGATTTCTTTCTGGATAGAAATCCTTTTATCTAACAAACTGAGTTTGCAAATGCTGTATGGGAAGACTTAATCCATTAGTCAGACCCAACGTACTGAAATAAAGAAAACAGCTTTTTCAGGGCTCACCTTTGTATTAGCTATTTGTATATCCTTCCTACCTCACAGACATAAATGTTGTCAGTGTGAGGTGATCGGGCACTGTGGTTATGAGGGGTATATAAACAGCATAGATAGAAAAGATGATCACAAGAAATATTGAGCCTGTTATGCTGTGAGATTAAAATCTTAAAGCTCTAAACCATTGTTACTCCAGTTTTAAACTTAGGCCCATCTATTGACAAAGGGCCATATTTTCAGCTAAGGTAAATCAGCATTATGGGACTGAATGCACTTACAGTGGCAAAATGTGGCAGTGACTGAGGTCTTGGGCCCTCATACCTCCTGGGATCACCCATGATAATTCCACTGTGCAGATACAAGGGGTATTTTGAGCACAGGAAAAAGCTGGGTGGCATTCGGATGGGCTGAGAAGGCTGTATAAAGGGGGAGAGATTCCCCCCAAGCATCCCACCTACCTTACCAAAACACTCACGCACTAAATGTGACCTGAAACAGCTTGCCAAAGGTAGTGAAGCCTACAGCGGAAAAGAAGGGCCCCAGGAAGACAGTACTTTGAGGGGATGGTTTCCTCCCCTTCTTGCTCACTTCAGCCCCCATCCAAGACAGCACCATCAGGAAGAAGCAACAGTGAAGGATTTCTGAGGCACTTCTCTTCTGCATTCCAGCAGAAATGAGATCAAGTTGTGACCCTGTAGGATCTGCCCCATAACAGGTGAGTCTCTACTTAACGTATTCCAGAAAAGAGATTCCTGAAATGTTTTTCTTTACCATCAATCACCACAGAAGAACTTCAGATATTTCTTTGCATCACAAAAGCACCTTTCAGTTCAGTATGACGGGCAAACACTGTGCAGAACAGGTCCCAGGCTGGTTAACCTGCCAGGACCCAGGACTGGAATGGGAAGGGGCCCTAGTATTGCTGTGAATGGTGGACCAGCACTGAGAATATGACAGGGGTAAGGACCAAATCTTACAGGCAGAGCAACATGGTACTCATGACCAACCCAATGTGAGCTCCATACAAGTCTGCCTTAACCAGCAGTTGCTCAGATACATCTCATGGGGGGTTCTACTTGCACCCAACTATCAACTCACCTGCATGGGACTCAAACCCTTTCCACTGCTGGAATGGAGGGCAAATCCCATTTCACAGGTAACAGCACACTTCATATGTCCCGGGGCACTGGATGTGCAGTTCACGATGGCGGCATGATCGAGCTGCAGTGGCAGGCAGCTGCTGTGCTCCCCACTGGTACTCTGGGTACTGCTGTGGAGGAGACAGAGACAAGATAACAAAAGCTGTGGCATTAAAGTGTTGTACAAACATTAAGATAACTAAATGGTATAAATGGTAAAATAAGGAACATATTTAATCACCTAAGTAGCAAAATATGTAAAAAAATCTTTCTAATATATGATGTTTTTCCCCCTGAGAGTGTCTCTTTAAGAGCACTGAGCCAAATTCTCAGTGGATCTGTGCTGGTGTAGCTCCACTGATTTTAGGGGGGAATACATCCCCACTGAGAAGCCACAGCAGAACTTTTTCTTTTCTAAGCTTTTCATTAGGAAATAATAGCTTAGGTGCTGAATTTCTTCAGTTGCCCATGGAAGTTGTAGGTGCTCAGCATCTCTCAGGATTGGGCCATAAAATGCCACTAGTTGGGTATCTACTTTTTACATCTCCACCAGGCATCCCTGACACCCTGGAGCTCACTGGCCCTTGTAAGTCAGAGTTCCCTGGAACTGCTTCATGTGGCTGAGTGAAACTGAGATAAGGAGGTGGCTGCGCTCATCTGACCAGCTTAAAAGGCACCCTGGAACAAGAACACAGTGAAGACCCCAGCCCTGCCAGAGATATTTGCAGCAGAATTCGCAGCCTCAAGCCCAGACACAAACAGTGCCAGAAGGGATTTGCTTCATGGAGGTCAGCCCCCACATGCAAGCATAGGACTCCCCAGAGACTTAGGTTTACTTTACAAAATTTGTAACATGACTCCTCCTTACCTCTAATGAAAGCATGCTTGCTTCAAGCCAAGCACTAACGGGTAGTTCTTCCCAGAAATGAGGTGGAAATGCAGGAGGGAATGAAGAAAGCCCGTTTTGTAGGCTACCTTACAGCCAAGGACATCCACAGGGGAACCTCTAACCATTTAGACGGGTGAATTAATAGCAGAACACAATACTCACATATACTATCACCTCTGCAATCTGATCCACACACAACCCCCCATGCACACACTGCTCTCAGGCCAACCTTTGGGAAATACCTGTTGGGGTGAGTGTGGGAGGGTAAGATCTGAGTATTTTTATACACTTTGGCAACTCTTGCAGAGCTTGCTGTGCAGCCAAAGCCTTGGGAAGCAGATTAAAGCCCAGACATGAATGGATCATCCAAGTCCCAGGCAATCCCCTTCAGTCCCTGGGCCAACCTGCTGCTTGCACTTCAACCACATGCTCAGAAAGACTCATACATGCACAGTGTGCATTCATATATGTGTCCAGCTCCTGGAAAGAATGCTTGAGCAATGGACTCACACCTAAAGAGGAGAGGTCTGCATACCAGATGCACATGCCATGATGCTAGCACACAATGGAAGAGAGTGGGAGAGCTCAGATGCCCCTCCCCAATTTTTCTTTCAAACCCTTTTCACTTGGCTGTGTCCCTTCCTGTCCTTTTTCAAGGCCATCTCTGATTGAATCCCACACATAACACCAGCACAGAAGTTACAGAGTGGCAGCACTAAACATGGAGGTGACCTCAGATGTCTGTGAGCGAATAATATGTGGGGGCCAATGATTTAGGCCTTATCTACATTCAGCAAGAAGCATTCTTGTTGCCCTTATTGATCCAGACATGAATTCTAGCTCATTTACCACAACAGCAACATAGCATGAGGATGGGTGCTTTGGGGGTTCAGGAACTGACCTGGTATCTTGTCTGATTCATACATTCTTTAAGTCATCTCCGGTAAGATACGCTTTCTCTGTGTGTCACTTTCATGACCCTGACACTTCCCTTTCTATGCTCTGTCTTGTCCATGTTGACTTTAAGCTCCACGGGGCTGGGAGCACATGCCAGCATATCTCAAGTTCAGCACCTGGCACACTGAAGTCCTCATCTCAGCTGGTGCCTCAACATAGCACAGGAATACAGTTAAAAACAGTAACACTTTCCCTTTACAAGCTACATATACTTATTAGGGAGACAGTGGGGAAGATTCAGAAGTGGGATTTCCCATCCATCTGCCATGTGTTTCCAGGAAATAATAGTAAGAGCAGCCCTTTCCAGCACCTTTCAGCTAAGGATCTCAAAGCACTTGCACACATTACTATAATTACATTGCTTTTCATCCATGAAACATAGGTAAGGGCTGGGGGAAGATCCTTTCCCCACCAATGAAATGCAGCTGTTGCGTAAAACGCAGCAGCTCTGTACCCAAAAAAACAGCGACACTACACAACAGGAATGCTGCATCCAATTACAGCTGCAGGGGAAAATTAAATAGGCTGAATGTAATTACCTGGGATGGACTTTAGCCAAGAACTGGGACCACAGGGACTCTAACAAAAATATATTTAGTGACCACAACTGATCAGGACCTTGGTTTTATGACCCTCCCAAAAGGATGTGCCTCCAAATAACATAGTGCTCCTTTCAGGTAGGGATCTGGAAGGAGAGCCAGCACTCCTATTGAACATCCCAAACTGCCACCTGTATAGCTGAGCCTTCTCATTTTCTTCCTGGAGGTCTCCCAGCCAAATCCTGACATGGCCTAACCTGGCCTTGCGTGTCAGAGCCGACTGGCTCCCAGCACCACGTGGCATGGCTGCAGGCACCGGCTCTTGCATCAAGTAAGCATGTGGAAGAAATCTGCTCAGCCACCACGTACAAATATTTATTGAGACAAGCCTCCCTTCCCCTCCTCTCTCTCATACACACACACACACACACACACACACACACACACA
>NW_017728993.1:62265659-62270517 GCF_001723915.1 Gavialis gangeticus
CACACACACACACACACACACACACACACACACACACACACACACACAAATATGCTGCAGATGTATGTATAGCATGAACAGAGCTCACTGTTGACTCCAGCCAAGTCCATTAGCCAAAGCTGCCATGGAAACTAGTGTGGAAGAGCCCATTCAAGGTTGGGGGCAGACAGGGCTGGGGGGAACAGTAAGGGAAAAATGGCAAGGGAAAGGACCACAAAAAAACCTGTTTTTTCTGTGCAGACCTGTTTATGAAGTGAGAAATGGTTTCAGGGCAGCTGCTGCAAATTCTTTCACTAGCTTATATTTCCATTTGCTTCCTTTTTAAAGAATTTGTTTTATGAGCACAGCGTTTGTCAGGTCATTAGCTTCCGAGGGCATCTGGTACCAATTGTGGGCCTCTTCCCCCTCCCTCTCCATTCGGTTGTACCACTCTGTAACTGTGCCCCCAGCACACATGCATACAACACACGTGCACGCTCACCTTCCCCATCCCAGCCTTTGCCACACACTGAATTAAACTGAGCCTTCTCAGGTGCATGCATCTGAGCCTGCATGCATACGTGCGTCTGTGTACACAGGCATGTGAATGGTGTGCAGGGGGTTGAGACTCTTTCCTTTCTAGACTTTTTCTTGCCTCCAGTCTAACACCAGCAAGGAAACTCACAAAGAAATTTGGTATGTTGTGCAAATCATATAGCTTTGCATGTGCACGCACACATGCGCGCGCACGCGCGCACACACACACACACACACACGAATCTTCAACCATGTATTTCTCATGTGTACTGTGGTGGTACACTGGAGTCTAATCAGAGGCCACCGCATCACAGTACTAGGTGCTATGCTGCTTCCAAAAGCTTCTGCAGCTCTGATCTAGTCAGTCTGTAAAGTGCAAATCTGCCTGACTTCAGACTAGCACAGCGAACTAAATCTCTCTAGCAGGCCTGCACCATGCGATCAGAACTGTGCCTAGCTACAACAGAGCTTAGCACAGAGATGTGATGATTGGATGCCCGGGGAAGCAGACACACGCAGGGGCAGCAGTGATTTCCGGGTGCCACCACACTGCCAGCATGATTGTGCAGCTGCATCAACAGCTGTTTTTTTTTTCTGCACCTCTCTCCTCCCTCCCAAGACGGTGCCTGGGGTGGCTGCCCTAGTAGCCCCATCCTACTTCTGCCACTTAACAAAAGCTTAACAACAGCTGACATAACTCTACTGACTTTGGTGGAAGTACAGGAACAGAAAGCTTCATCTATTGTCTCTCAGACGGATCTGCTGATCGTCACGGAGAAAAATATTTTTTGTGTTAAAACAGTGATGATAATGATGGTGATGAGGACAAGAAGGATGATTTGCACTATGGTAGCACCAAGGAGCCCCAGTCAAGGAAAACCATGAACCCACTATGCTAGGTATTGTACAAAAAGAGAATCCATGCATTATATTTTACTTCAAGATTAGAATCCATCATTTACCATGCTCAGCATGACTTAGCAGGCTTAGCACGACTCTCAGGAACAAGTCACTGTCTGTAGGGGCTAAAACTCTACTAGCAGTGAGTGAGCGACCTACTGGTATTATCATCACACTTCTCATCTCAGCATGAAATAGATGTTTTTCTTTTTCTCCTTTGGATTATAACAGATAGATATAGCTTATCCCTGCACCCCACTTTTCCAGACTGGGACATTCTAGCATCTTGGATAAAGCCATTCAAGAAAAACAAGGAGCCAATAATTATTTTTCACCCTCCTTAGGCTTGAACCATCTAAAAATCATTCATGTTTTTGTTAGCTTGTTTTGAAACCCAAACAAAGTAACTTTCAGTGACATTTTAGCAAAAGGTCAGGTTTTTTTTCCATCCAGACATGTGCCTTTTCAAAATGTCTTGTGCTTCATGGCCAAAGCTCGTTAATGAAACAAAGTTCGAATCTGGAATTTTTTGAAACTGTCGAGGTTTTCCTTGAGGTTTTCTAATAGCTGTGAAAAGGTCAGGATTTCTCATGAAATTGGATAAGTTTTCCACACACATAGCAAAACTTCAAATTTCTGAATTTTGGGCTTTGCTGTGATTGTTTCACAGAGTCCAGAAAATACCAGTGGACTTAACCAAACCAAATATTCCCCAGCATCATGTCATCCATAAATCAGCTGTCGTATCTACCCAAGCTTTCATCCCATAGGTTACCATTAAAACAGCCCTTACAATACAACTTCAATTTTCACAAGGGGGCATTTTTATTAGACATGATTTGTCAATGCAAAGGGTGATAGATGAAGGAAGAACAAGGCTGGATGCAATCCTGCTGAAGTGAAAGATAGTCACTGCACTGAGCTTCCTTGGATTTTGAATCTGGTTGTTCATGCCAATCCAAACAATAAACTGCTCATGTCTACCCACAAAGAAATATGGCAAAGAAAGGGAGACAGATAAATGGGAAGAGGTGTTTGTACAGGGGTAGGGATTTCCTTCTGCAAATTTTAATCTGAGATCATTGCAGTCTTTTGGGGAGGAAAAAGAATTTTCCACTCAGACTTTATGCTCCTATAGCAGTGCTCTGTTTCAGTGTTCATATGTTGACACATCACATGGTATCTCATTTCCTTATTCTGACAGGTACATTTCTTATTGGGATGGTGAGTTGCCTTTGGCTCTAACACAGAGGTTCTTTTTGTCTTTCTTCCTTTCTTGGGTACCCTACACCAAGATATATGTGTCAATGCAGAGGGGGAACATGAAAGCCCCAAGACCTTAGAGGAATTTTTTTCCCCAACACTGTTAGCATCAGCTGCACTGTTGGTGGTCACATGAGGAGCCTACTGTACAGGCCATATTAGTTGCTATGGTCAAATCTATTCCATTACTCATATTTGCTCCCAGGATGAGTAACAGACAGATGCAACAACTGGATTGATTTCAAGGGATACTGATACAAGCTGTTATGATGCAACTGTTACAGCTGCATGATTCTGTATGGTTACAAATGCAGCAAAACCATCCCAGATTTAGCCTTGCCTCATTCAGGGTCCACATTAGGGCAATTTAGATCCCTTGTGTCGTTACAAAATCATGCAGACATGGCAGTTACATCAGTACAGCCTCTACAGGCTCCCAAGCAGCAGCTCCCTTCCTCCTTTACAGCATTTAAATGTGTTTGTCTATACCCAGGGTTAGAGGATGTAGTGCTCCTAGCTATAATGCACACAGTAGCTTGTTCCCTTGCACACACCAAACCTATCTGACAGTCACAAAGAAGCCTAAATCTGGACCACTTTGCTTACCTAATTCTGGACATAGAATGCAACATCCTTCAATGTATGGCTGGAAATCCAGTCCAACACCCCTTCCCCCCCAGCAGCTTTCAGGAAGATGTTCTATAGTCAAACGTAAGCTACTGGGCTCATACAGGAGCAGCAAGATTAAATTCACTGGCCTATGTTATGCAGGATGATAAACTAGATCAGCAGTTCTCAACACTTCGAGACTCAAGGTACCCCTCAGTAAATGCCAGCTCTTAGTTTTCACTTTTTTTTGACTATGGAAAATAATAGAGCAATTTTTCTGTTGCAAAGAACTCAGAAAGATCATAACTATTGATTTGTATTTCAAATCTCTGAGCTTATGCTGTGAATCAGACCTAACAGGGATATATTGTGTGGCACCCCACAGCACCCATGGAAGGATTTCAAGGAACCCCAGGGTGCCATGGCACTCTGGTTGAGAATCACTAAATTAGATCATAAAGGTTTCTTTTGGCCTTAATATCTGAGTCTAATACTCTGTGAAAAAGGCACAGAGTTTTGTATCCCACAGTGTTGACAGTTTGTTTACCATGTGTTTGGAGAAAATATACTTCTATTGTAGATCTAAACAATGATTAAAAACCTTTGCTGGCAATGTCTGCAGATAATACAGAGATTGAAGGGGCAAAAAGTAATGAGAAGGACAGGCTACAGCTAAAGAGAAGTCTGAACTACCTGGTTAAATGACCAAAGTGCAAGAAAAGATGTCTTAATAGAGCCAAAGACAAGGTGGCCTAGAATGCACATTATACCTACAGGCTGGGAGACGTTTATACAGCTGCTCATAAAGAGAAGAACACAGATATATACAGAAAACCAACTCAGAATGAGTGCTCAGTACAGTCCTGTGGCAAGGAGGACTAACATGATCCTAGGATGCACACAACATGGAAATATCAAGTAAAAGTAAGAGAGTGTTCTTGCCTCTGTACACAGCATAGCCAAGAATGCTCCTGAAATGCTGTCTCTTTTCCAATGTCCACATTTGGAAGAGAGGTCAAAGGATTGCTACAGAAATGATCCAGAGGTTGGAAAGCAAGCCTTCTGATGGAAGGCTTATGGAGTTTAACCTTGTCACCATATCCAAGGGAAGCCTGAAGGGTGACATGATCTCTGCTTATCAGCACTTACACATAGAAGAGATCTGATAGTGGAGGGCATATCAGTTTTGCAAACAAAGCCATACCAAAATCCAGTGGCAGGAAGTCAAAGTTAGATAAAGTCAATCCTGAAATGAGATGAAATTTCCTTGCAATGAATGAGGGTAACTAAATATTAAGAGAGCTTAGCAGCAGAGACTCTAAAGGGAGATTAGTTAAAGATTTGCTTTCATTTGGGAGAAATCCTACAACCTCTGTGGTGTGTGATTGCATGCAGGGGGGTGCAGGATGGTGTCAAGATGGATAGTTGTGAAGCACAGAGAAAATCTTACTTGCCTTGGGATGCTAGGAAGTAAGGGTGAAACTACCTGCCTCTCTTACGATCTAATGTGAATTGCACACTTTGATTATGATGCAAATAGCCATGAACATCCAAAAAAAAAAAAAAAAAA
>NW_017728993.1:62270652-62274432 GCF_001723915.1 Gavialis gangeticus
AAAAAAAAAAAAAAAAAGCAACTGTTTTAGCCCCAGGACTCCTCCCTCCTAAACCATACCCAGAGATTTCTGCTGGAAGAAGGCATCCCTTCTTACCCTGCCCTCCTTGTCCAACACGAAGCTTCCTACTCCTTGTCCAACACTAAGTTAGCTACTCACCCTGTTATGACTGCTGAGATGTGCCCTGGAACAGCCAGCAGCCAAGGTGCTCCCATATTGTCCCCCATGTGCATGTGCAGATCTCTCCCTGCTTGTGGCACCCCTGCCCCTGGTCCCAGCTGCCATGGCTCTCTGGGGTGGAAGGAGGAGCAGCTAGTAGCACTAAGGATCACCAAGCTCCAGGGATGAATCTTGTGCCAGCTCTGAGGACAATAGGTATGATCCTGCTCCCTCCCAGGCTCATGCCAAACCAGACAAGCCTCTTGCCCCACATCACTATGAGAGCTGGAAGCAAAAGGCAGGGGTGCTACCTCATTTCTGAGGTGGGAAGATATCAGGTTAATTTGGCTTGATTTTCAGTAAAGAATCAAACTGTAGATAACAACATTTCAGGGGTCCCCCCGGTCACCTGCAGAGTTCTGGAAGGAAATGTTCCCTCCTTTTCCTTGGAGCCCCCTTGTCTAGATGCAGTCTGTTTATTTTTTCACCCATCTTTGAATCCTCAGGAATTGGTTACAGCCAGAGACACAGCACTGAACAGGGTGGATCAGTGATCTGAAATAGTATAAAAAAATCTTCTTTCGTCAATAATTCACTGTTGCATCTTGATCACATGCTCCGGGCCAAACAGATGGCAAGATCAGATATGGGGAAAGGACCTTCCCTTAGCTCAGATTTGCAAGGATCTGGTGGAGGTCTTTCACTCCTTCTGCAGAATGGAGCGCAGTTTGCTGGCCAGAGTTATTCAGTCCTGAACTATTGCAGGCCCTTGGCCACTGGTGGTACCGAACTGTCTCCCTCTTTCCTGCCTGTACATAGAAATGGTTGAGTCTTCTCAGACCTGAAATACATGAGTCTCACACAAACCACTAGGCTCAGTGCAGAGTTAAGAGAAGAAAATGGAATGGCTTGTGATACTCAGGAGGTCAAGCCAGGTAATCCAGTGGTCCCTGCTGAAGCAGATCTCCATGAATTTATAATATTATAAATTGAGTGGAATAGTGAGAGATGACTCAAGTGTTCTACAGAGCTAATATACAAGGCATTAAGGTCTAGAAATGGTCTGCAGATAACAGATGAAACATTATAGCCCATAAAAATAATCCATGCACCTATGTTTATTTGCATTTTCAAACTATGATTAGGACATTTGGCACTCTGCAGATGAATAGACAGCTAACTGGAATTAATGACCCATATGGCATAGTCTCAGTCATCAAGACCTACCAGTTAGTCATTAATCCACCAGAAATGCCCTACATGTCAACAATCACTATTGCCTAAGGAGAAGCAGCTGGAAGTAAGCTCAAAGACTATTCAAACTGAACAAAACTCTTCTGAACTGTAATTATCAGGATGCGAGTCCCACCTCTAGAAGGGTCCCTCCTGGTCAGATTGGAGGCACTTGTGTGGGGCAGCATGGGGGAAGCTTGCCACAGCAATGCTCCTACTGGATGTGATGCGAGGATAAACAGACAGTTCTGTGGCTCTCAGCCAAATGACTTTCACCAGCACTAAATTAGTCTGGAACAAACATTTTCAAAGTGAACCTTTATAGCCCTATGTCATTTGGATTCCCTTCCATTAAAGGCTCACTTGCTTGCTCTCTCTTTCCTATTCCATCTTTTCTTGCTGTCTTTACTTCCATTCCTTTTCCATGGTTTTCCCTCCTCCATTCCTGCACTGCCTTTCTCTCCCCCTGATACATCTTGCCTGATCTCTCCCATTACTGCTATAAACAACCTGGGGCTTTGGGTGGGAACAGCTCAGAGGGTCACCCTGGCTAGGAGATAGCTCCAATTTTAGGGATGCCCTTGGAGTGCATTGAAAGGAAAAGTACAAGGCCTGTCACCAAATGCACAAATCAATCTCAGCTTGAATAGCAAACTAGGACAAGGAAGCTAGGGAAGCAGCTTAGCAAACTGCAATTCTTTCCTCACTGAACAAAAAAGGAAAAAAAATTAAAACCAAAACCAGATTTCTCTTTAATCCATTAAAAACTTCTTTTGGGGAAAAATAATGGAGTGAATAAGAATACAATACAGATTTTATTTCGATAGTGCTTTTCCCACTGAAGTGCCAAGGCATTTCCCAGCACAAACAAATGTATAATAAAACAGGCTAAAAATAAAGTGAAGGTTGTTTTTTTTAAAAAAATGTAAAATGTTACCCTGATTTGATATACAGCCCATACCAAAGAAAACAGGAGGGAATGTGGTTCATTGCTAAATCCAAAGGGAAAGGCAAGCTGCAAAGCAACAGGCTTCAAGTCTGACAGTGCCACAGCACCAGTGAGAGGCAGAACTTCCACTACTTCTGGTACACCCAGACTCATGTTGGTGTCCTAGATAGAACGGAAAGAGGGGTTTGACCTGGTATCCATTAATGTCAAGGGAAAGGTGCCCTGAAACAGGTTCTTGTTAAGAATTCCCTGGGCTAGTAATTTTCCTTACAGCTGGGAGTTTTCAGTGAATTCATCAAAGACCAGCTTTTGGTTGCTCCCTCAGTGGGCTTGTGCATCTGCATGGTGAAATGAGTAAATACAACCCCTTGGGGAGGTGATATACAACCCCAGCACTTGTGCTCCTTACAGGCAAGGTGAGGGAGGTTTCACAGTGTAGCCAACAGTGCTGCGCAATGGGCATCCCGCAGAGGTACTGATTAATGACCAGAATGATGCTAGGGGGCACGGAGAAGGTGACGTATTTTGGATGAGATAAAGCCCTGATGCCTGGACAGTTTACGATTGCTAAGGATTCCAGAGCTGTTTCTGTACTTCCCGATATTCTGTCTTCTGGCTGGCTGCATTGGGAGACCTCTCTCACCTTGCACTGGAGTACAATCATCCAGACTTGACTGGATTAATCATGGTCTTTACAGGGACCATGGTTTATTATCCCATGACCTGGGTGAGCTGTTAACTCTTGTTAACTTCCTTATTTTCATCTCAGTTGATCTACTCAACCCACTCATAATTCATTTAGAAGGGTCCCTTCTCCTTATTTTTTTCCTTTCTACATAAAAGCTTTTCTGTCTACCAGTCCTTTCACAGCATCTGAAGGAGTAGCTTGTTGACTATGAAAGCTTCATGCATCTCTGAAACAGTTCCTCTCAAAAGCTACAGGAACCCTGCTTCACCCAGTGTTAAAGTTGGAGTGGTTTTGCGACATTTGTATTATTCTCAGCTTGTCAACAGGTAACGATTAGAACATAATAGTTACTGCCCTTCTGAAATGTTCCTCTTTTGAAAGAGCTCCAAATATTAATGTCCCCATACCATAGGGTAATACCTTGCCCTAGTTTCTGCCTCCTTGCTGGAGAGGCTAATCTTTGATTTCCTGCATATAGACAGTTGTGTCATTGCTAGTGGAGAATGGCTGTCATGTTCTGCCCCAGACATAGTTGCATTTCATGAGTAATCATATTCACCCTTTATTATACGTATGGACTATAATGCACTTTGGGATCCTTCAAAATGAAAGATGCTGTAGAAACATAAAGCTATTATTTTTATTATACTGGTAATAAGAGTTTCTAGACTGAAGTCAGGAAAGCTTTTTTCCACAGTCTCCTCTGTTACTTGTGTGTGTGTGTGTGTGTGTGTGTGTGTGTGTGTGTGTG
>NW_017728993.1:62274468-62278122 GCF_001723915.1 Gavialis gangeticus
GTTATTTTTAGTCATGTGCTTACATATACCCTGTGAGTATGTGTGTTGGTGTGTAAGAATGGTCAATCCAGTTCTTTGCTGAAATACCACAGACTTGATTTTTTAGGCTAGGGACAGATATTACACATAAACTGGTTTAAGTGATCAGAAACTGGTTTAAACCTGTAACAGAACAGATGTTCAGTGCACATAAATCAGTTTGAAAATGGCTGACACCGGTTTGAAATAAACCTGGTTGAATGTAGTATCAGGCTTAACTGATTTGGCTCAAATTGGTTTATGCAATGCATGTCCCAGACCCCTTGCTGATTGAAGGTAACCATACATCCCCAGCATCCCAGCATGCTCTCTGGGCTGGGCGTGGTTCTCTGCTCCACAGCAGAGCTGGCCCCTCCCTTCTGCTCCCTGGCTGGAGCTCCAGCAGAGACTGCAGACACAGCAAGGTCTGCCTGGCTTCCCCCTGCCCTACCCTCCTACCCTTGCTGCTCATCCAGAACACCCCCACTTCCTCCCTCCCATCTCCCACAGCATGGACCCCAGACCCATGGACCCTAGGCATGTGGTATGCTAGCTAATGCCAAGAGGTGTCTGCATGTGTGTGTCTGCAATTTCACTGGGACAAGCAGACAAAACAGTGACCACTTAGGGCTTTTTGGAGATAATCAACAGGTCAGCTGGTAAGCTATTTAAGAAGAACTAGTGGAGACAGGCATTGTTTTGCTGATGGGGTGATAAACACTGTTATCAACTCCCTGCTGGCTTGCTTGCCTGTCAGTTTGCTGCAGACAGTATCAAGCAGGGGGAGAGATTGAAAAGCTCCGTATCATCAACAGATGCATGTATTACACACACCCGCCTTGCCTCAGAGTGCTAGCAGGGGGCTGGGTGTGGCAACACTCCCACCCTTTGAGCAGCCAGCGGGGAAAAGCCTGGGATGGTGCAGGCAGACCTGTCTAATCAGAATGTCCTGCCAGGGCCTAGCCACATCCCCCTCAGCTCAGTACTGTGTAAGGGAAAGGAGGGCTGCTCTAAGGGCCCCAGCTTCTAGCCTGAGCCACTGCAGGCATGTGCTGGCATTTCCTCAATCCAGAGAGCATGTCTGTCCAGTTACAAACCAGTTAAGCCTAGCCAGGTTAGACTAACCTGCAAAGATTGAATCAATTCAGGCTCAGGCTTTTTGAATGTCTGGCCCTAGCCTGCCAGTTGTACGTCTAAAACAGTTAAGATTTTTCTGAACTTCTATGGGGTATTTTATTCCCAGACTCTGATACCAATATCAGACCTTTTAAAAATATTGTTATATGTTTGTTTTAGAGATGACATATGTTTTCAAATGAAATAAATTAAAGTGAGACCCCAGGACTTCTATCCCTAATAAAGATGGACCTCCACAGACTGCTGTGGACTGGCAATCATAGTTTTGCTGGGCTTTGTGGGATCCTCTGAATCTTGTTGTCCAGAAAATGGAGACAACAATATTACTCTGTACTTCTGAAACTCAAGATTCTTTACTGATGTTATCAAATGACATCCCTGAATGGTATAGAACTAGTTTTTTTAAGCTAAGTTCACAGAGGAAAAAAATAACATGAAGTGAAGCAAAGAACCTAATTTTGGACACCTCAATTTTTGAGTGCTCAGACATATGCATACATGGCTAGATTCTCCAAACCAGGGCAGATTTTCAAGCACTCAGGACTTCCAATCCAGGTCAGGGTGAAAAGACCTCAGCTCCCGTTTAATCATTAGAACAAGAGCTAGAAATCCCAAAAGGTTCACACTCACTAGGTTCCAATGTGACACTTACATGAGAAATGGACAGCACAAAACATGAGTTTAACGGGCCCAATTTATTTGAGAATCTCCTCCTAAGAGCTTGAATTGCGGAGATGCTGAGCCCTCATGCTACCACCTGAAGTGAATGGTGCTCATCCTATCTGAAAATCACCCTCTCCCATGGAGAGAAGAGATAGGAGAGTTATGGATCAAGACCTATCTTAACTCCTGAACAACAAGGCCTCCTGGAGAGGATGAGGGAAAAGCAACTCTCAGGGCTGGGAAGATACAGAAGTAGAAAAGAACAGCACCAGCAGCAGTAGAAGTGCCTACTGATTGTGGTGTGAACAGCACAGTTTATACAACCGGG
The DNA here is from genome assembly GCF_001723915.1 of Gavialis gangeticus. Taxonomy (NCBI): domain Eukaryota; kingdom Metazoa; phylum Chordata; order Crocodylia; family Gavialidae; genus Gavialis; species Gavialis gangeticus. The sequence continues at coordinate 62,276,615 of NW_017728993.1, forward strand.
GCGGAGATCAGCAAATCGATCTAACTAAAGTAACCAATCCCATTACCTTAGTATCTGAGTGTTTAACTGGAATGCCCAGTTAGCAAAAGGATTCCCATTGCTGCTGGAGAGCATGTGCCTACCACAAACAGCCTGTCACTGCAACTCAGCACCTCACTCAGAGGCAGCCCAAGCCATTGCAGATGCAGGGCAGGCACAGGTTCCTTCCAGCTCATGATTTATGTGGGGACTCCATCCTACTCTCAAAAATTGTAATGGGAGCAGGGCTGGCAACTGTATACTGTATTTTCTAACAACCAACTCACACTTGAATAAAATATGCACCCTGTTTTTGAAAGGCAAAATAATTTTTTTGAAAAGATCTTATCTTGAGAATATTGGTAAGTAGCAGTAAGTAACTGTGTAGTAGCTTCTGCAGCAGAGCCTCTGCTGGGGGAAAGAGAAAATGTCTATAACCAGCAGCAAGGCAACCTCACCTGCAGTACTGTAATGTTACTTTTGCTCCCTCCCCTTTCTTCCCTCTTACCTCCCACCATCCCCTGTATAGACAGAAACTACTGTTACTGTATTTCCACACTTATAATGTACAGCCAATTACCAGCAGCTAAATTATGGAAAAGAGTGTGAATTGAATGTGAGAACATATGGCACATAAACTCATAGGTTCCTCACAGACGTGAAAAAACAAGAACAAAAAAAGGCACTTTACCAGAACAGGGAGGTCTAAACATTATTTAGACCTGGCTCCACAACATCTCTATAAATTGGGTGCTTCAGCAAAGCTTTTGGCACTTTTATCTAAAGCTGATTCAATTATCTATTACATAAAAATGCCAAACAGCTCTGCTCAAGCACCTGATCTATACGGACATTGGGTGAGCCAGGTCAAACTAATGTGGTACCTCTTCTGGGCATGTACTGCACTCGGTGTGGGGGCACACCAAATTTAAAGTAAAGTGCTGTTTTGGGGGGGGGGGGGGTTTACAATCTGTAAGCAGTCATAAAGCTCGTGCCTTGTGTTGCTTCATTTACTTTGGCTGACTTGCGCTAGGGAGGAATCAAATCCCTGATCTGCAAGTAGATATGCCAAGTCACTAGTGGGCAGTAAGAATGAGATCCATTCAACTTTAAAATCAACTTATATACAGTATACAAACTATATGCAGTCTCTGCAGTTATCTCAGTTCTGGAAGACTTAAAAATGACATCATTTAAAACAATATTTCTATCTTCAGTGTATCTACTATTGTTACAAATAACCCTGAGACACCATTAAAGAGATCAGAGGGAAAAAATTCTTCTTTTTGTTACCTTTCTGTATGTGAAAGCCCTTTGTACCCAGGCAGATAGGTCTTTTACACCACCTATCTTGCCTGGGTAGGTCTTTTACACCACCACACCATGAAAAAATGTATCTTAGAAGATGGGGAACATGTGATTGAGAAGCCACGTTAATGGGTGTACATGTGTGTACACGTCAGTAACTGTTCCCAGGTAGAAACTGACTA
>NW_017728993.1:62278133-62286390 GCF_001723915.1 Gavialis gangeticus
TGTACACGTCAGTAACTGTTCCCAGGTAGAAACTGACTAGATTTCAGGTGAACAGTGATCCTTTAATGTAGTTTGGGGACTAATCCATATCCATTTACTCACTAAGAAAGCTCAGCTTTATTTGCTGCATGTATCATGTGTTTTCTGAAACAGTATCTACAAAGTATTTGTGTGTTCCAGCGCTCTGCCTATATGAGACAGATCATAGCCCTACTCGTTCACACTCACACCCCCCACCCTACATGTATGCATTTCATCCTTCCATATACTATTATTAGAAAAAAGAATGACAATCCTACCAATCAGCATGAGAGATGAACACAGGCAAAACCTTAAATCTAAACTCTGGGGAAACTTGGATTCAAATCCAGTACTCATAACGGGACACTATCTGAATAAGTGGTAGAACTAAAATGTTGGGTCTGGACACATTTAAACTGTGGGGAATTGGGATCTGGATCTAGACCCAGACTCCACAGTCCTGGCTACTGTTATCAATCACAATCATCATCACCCCTTTAGGACAAAGCTCAGCACCTTTCTTTCTCAGTTCTGTTTTTCTGCTCTGCTTGTTCTTTCTGCATTAGTTATTTATTCTGTCTTGGATTCCAGTTTTTTCATTCCCCATCTCCTTTGCAGTGTGACTTGGAACATTTTGCACTCTGCCACTATTGCTTCTCAGTTACATCCTTTACAAACAAGGTTAGAGGCTTTGGAGTACTGGACACCGATAAACTACAGTATTTCTTTTATTACTGGTGTTGGCCGTGACTGAAGAAGTATGAGACTTGGTAAATGAGCAGTTGTGAGGGTTAGGAAAGACCTCTACATAGCTGAGGAATCTAGCATGGCACCCAGACCCATGCAGAGAGAGAAAGGAGATTCCCTGGCTTAGTGTAGTTGTTTGGAACAGGCCAGGGACACCCAGTGGTTAAGTGGAAAGTAACCAACATACAGATGGAAAGGCAGGCACTTGTCAAGCTCCTCAAAACAGGCTGCTTAATGGAGACACCCTCTCCATTAATGAGTAGCAGGTGCCAAAGCTGCCTTGAGAAGTTTCAGCTCTGTCTCCCTCAGGGACCTGTTAACCAGCAGGTTGTGTCTGACACTAGGATGTACAGGGCAAAATTATGCAAAGCACTCAGCACTCTGAGCTCTCTCTAGCTAAAAGCAAACTCTTTTACATAACTCTTAAGTGCTTAAGATGCTCCTAAGCTGACAGGAACAATTTATGACTTTAAAAATTGAACATGTGCTTAAGTATTGGATCTAGAACTGAATGCAGCAGAACTCCAGTAAAATAAATAGTGTGAGATCATGTAATTACACAGCATCTCATAATTCATGCACATAAGAGTTGAATTAGGGATACACTAATAACATATATTAGTGTTAATATTCCCTAACTATTGAGTACTCAACTTTGTAATCCTTGAGTGTCTGTGTGGGCAGAAATGAGGACTGTATTTCTGTGTCACGGTCTCTGTCTCTTACAAGAACAAACATGTATGCAATACTTCTAGCTTCCTAACAAACTTTCCCCACAAACAGAGAGTAAACTAAACCTCACTAAATACATTTCCTTCCAACTTCAAAATGCCCAAAAGCAGTTACGTGCTATTTCAGCAGGATGAATGCATGTATATGTGCATGAAAATTTACAACTGCCTGAGTTCAAAGTGTAGTGCTAGCATTTAGGGAAAATCTCTATTACTCTTTTGAGGAGCCACACTGGACACGACTTGCTCTACCTTTCAGCTATGGTCTACACGTGGCCTGAAGTTCAACCATGAGTGGAACACCTCTTCAGTGGCTGCATTTGTCTGCAATCTACTAATGCAGCATCACTACTTTACTGGGATAGGGCTTAAAATTTGAGATGGGAAAGAGTGGTCAGCCCAGGATTTACCAGGTGTTTCTCTCTGGATGAGCCAACGGGAGGTAGGGTCTTCACAGGAATGACAGCCACACAGCTGCTCCTGAGCTGGGCTCTCCACCAAAGCAAGACTTCCCACTCAGCAGCAACATAACAGAAGGCAAGAAGAGGTGGTACCTGTGTCTCTGACAGCCATGTCCCTCGTGCTCCAGGAGGCAAGTGTTTGGAATGGAAGTGCTGGAGGAGGAGGATGTCCTCATGGCAACTGCCGAGATACCCACTAAGGGGGAGGAGAAATTGAGCAGCACTGAGGCAACACGATAGGGAAGGGAACCTGGGTTGTGAGTCACACTGATGACCAACGGGTTCCTCTGACAAGAGAGCTCATGTGTTCCTAAGGGAGAAGAATTAACAAGAGAGAAGGCATTAGCCCAATGCTAGCACTGTTTAGCTTGCTTCGATTTAGTCCACAGTTCGGGTTCTGCCTGCGTGGTCTCCCATCTCCTCTAAGCAACTTGGACAGGCTTCCTCCAATGGAGCATTGCAGTGAAAAAGCAGATGAGGCACTCTCACAGCCTGGGAGCTCTGTGAAAACCCTTCTGCTTTAAGCTAACTAAAAATTATACTTGGGTTAAAAAACCAGGTGACTGAGTCGGTGCTGAGAGAAATGGGACAGTAGATTGAGTGAGCAAAAGGAGACCAAGGCTTGAACAGAGTCCTTTCCTGGTCTGTTGCAGAGAACAGCCTGTCTAAGCCCTCTACAAGAACGAGTTGGAGTGAGATGCTGCCCGGAAAGGTGCTGAGCACTCCCAGGAAGTGATGGGTGCTCTCAGCTCCCACTGAGCTCACAGACAAATAGCCCATGACAATTTGGTACATTCATTAGAAGCTGACTGACAGAGCTCTGGTTTATCCCTTTCTTTTCTCTTGTTCCTTAGACCCTTCCTGTCTCCCCAGTCCCCTTCAAACCAGGAAAAAAAAAACCCCAAAAAAACAAAGGAGAGAGAAAGAGAAGGTCCTGGAGGAGGAAAGGGGGGAGAGACCTCACACCACTACTTGCATTTGCATCTCAGTTCTTAGTGCACTCACCCAGAGAGTGATTGTGCCCACTCACATCACTCAGGTGGACAGTCACAGTCAGTTTGTGTTGGTCACCTGGGATGATGCCATCAGAGGCCAGGAAAACAAAGACTGAGGTAGCCACTCCGGGTCTGTCAAAGCACACCTGGGCAATAGGTACAATAAGAGAAGGGAAAGGCAGGGTTGGGATTGTGGTGAAGAAAAAATAGTTATGTTGGCAATTGCTTTGCAACCTACTTGAACAGACAAATAAACAGTCATACAGACTTCCTGCTTTTCCAACCTGGAAGCTTCAAACAGCTTTCCCAGTGCCTGTTAATAGTAACTTTGCCTTGCAGCAACTTTGCTGAGCCTGCCTAGGTTCCTCAGACAGACCTGTCAGTTTTTCTCAATCCTAACCTTCAACAACACTCATCCTAGCACCTGACAATGCAGTTTCAGGCTTCTCCAAGCTGGCTTTATACGGTACAACTCATTCCACTGTTTGAAACCTAGAGGTGACAGGCTGGTAGAGTTATAAATTGTGCCATTGAACTGCTTCCATTAAAAAACAAACAAAACAAAAATAACCCACAAGCCCTTGAGTGGCTGGAGAGTGGCTGCGAAAGATTTGTGGCAGAAAGAAATGTCTAGTAGAAAAACCGACACTTCCCCTGACTTGTCTAGGAGGCTGCAGTGCACAGCAGCAAAACTCAGAGCATCAATCACGGTAGCTGCCTTTGGAAAGCAAGAGGATATAAACCTCTTGATGTTCAGATGCTCTTTGATCTAAATCCACCCCATGGAATGCTCTTGCTAAAAGCAGGCTGGAGACAAGTGGCAATAGATTCGAGTTAAAACAATATTTCACAACAAGACAAATCCATTTAGCAGAACAGAGGCAAACCCACCAGGCTGTGCACTTAGGAGTCCTAAAGCACAGTGTTAGGGCTGGGGAGAAGAAACTTGGCCTGCACTGTAGCCTCATGGCTCTTTTCACATATAATAATGTGTGTGACCATGGTGCCTTGAGTCCCTAAGCTGGACTGGGGTTCTGCTATGTCAGGCTCCGCATATAAACAGACTAAGAAACAGTCCTTGTTCTGAAGAGCACACAATCAATCCATGCAGATCAGGCACCTAAAGGACAAGGTGCAGGGAATCCAAAAACAGAGAAGAGCCTGCAGAGCCAGGAAAGGAATCCAGGTCCTCATGAGGCCTCCAGGAACCTGCAGCTCTTCTGCGACTGCCCCAGCAAAGGAGGGTGGACACTGAAGCCCTAAAACTGCAGGTCCAGCCCTACTCTCCTCTGGCCTAGTTAGCTTTAGTATAGGTCACTCACTGTGGGAACCACAGCAGAGCTACACCTTGCATTAAACAAAAGGCATGAGCCCATGGAACGGGTTTCCCTAATCCCGCCTCTGCTCCCACTAACCAGCTGAACCCCCTTGTTCTGCCATACTGAGGACCCCATAGAGGGATGGCGTGTGTTATAACTTGCCCCACAATAGGCAAGCGTCCAGAAGGTCCCAGTACAGTTCACCATGTTAGACAGAAATACAGTTATCACAGGGTGAGACTGACTTTTCTCAGCCACTCACTAGGCTCCATACAGAGCTCTTGTGAGCTGGTGCAGACAAAAGATCTTCTTACAAAACCAAACATGCAGCTTTTACTGAAGTTGGACAATTTCACATTTTAATTTCCAGTTTAATATTTGTTCTCCCATTATTATTTCTTTTTTTTTTTTTTAGCTGCATTTCTGCCTCCTGCCTGAGCTCTGAAGCTACCCATAAGGGGAGCAAATACTTGCAGTCTCATCCAAAGCAAGCAGAACACTACCAAGAAATGCACAAAGATGTCTGCTCCAGAGAGTTCCAGTTCTACAAAGCATGGACAGTTTAGATAAGCACAGCCATGTTGGATGCTCATTATGACTTCCCTTCGAAGAGCCAAATCCTCAGACAGTGTGACCAGGGCAGTTACACAGACATCAGGGCAATCCTTTATTCAAACCAAATGAGCTGAGATGAAGCTCTTTGTTTCCTTTCCCTTGGTTGCACTCCCATGTAGGGACAAAGCAAAACCTGGCACTGAGTTCCAATGATAGGATCTGGCTAATCTGACTAAATATTCCCTGTTTATGCTTCCTTTTCCATACTACATGTTGGATCATGGTTGGCCACATTTTAAGTCTTTTTCTCTTGTTAACTTCCTGTGTTACATTCTAACATGCTTCCTAATGATCTTTGAATCCTTCCTTAATCCAAAGTGTAGGAAACGGAGAACAAAGTGCTCCAACACTTAAAGTCATAAATGGCTCCCATCTGTGATATACTAGCCATACTGAGGTGCACTGTGGGAGCTTCATTAAGGTGCATGGATGTTTGCATGTTTCGATGGATGGCCATGCCCATGCTCATCTACAGGCAGGATCATTTCTTTGCTCTTTAGCACCACCTATTGAAAATGTTTGAATACACAGAAAATGGAAGCGTGTGTCTCATTAGCAATGTGACTTGTACTGCCCTTAAAAAAACAGGTGCATCTTTAAGGATCCATGGTCCTGTAAGTAGAGGGCAGTACCCATAGTAGTGAAATAGGCATGTGAGTGTAAACAGCTATCTGTGTTTGCACAGAAGGGCGCATACATTTTAATATGTGCTTGTGAACATGAATCTGTCTTCTCAACCCAATCTGTTAGCAATCAAGCAAACTCTATAAAAGAGAAAGAAAATGGGCGTATTTATTACTAGTCCATAAATAATTTTATGGGCAGAAAATAATAGCACTCCTAAAGAGAGCCTGTGGAGCCAGTAATGAAAGTCTTTAATATAAACAACCATGGAGGAAGGGAACTGACCACAAATTCCAATAAAATGGAACATGTTTTAACCCCTGGTGAGAAGCAGAACGTGAGCTTTCACCAAGGTGGAGCAAAGATAGGCTTCTCCGCCTTCTTGTTAGAAGTGGAAGAAATGAAGTGTATTTGCACTGTTGTAAACATAGAAGGAGTGACATAAGCATGCAGACAGGTAAGAATGACGACTAGGTAGATAAAGATCTTGGTAAACACCAAGAAAGTCAGGAATACAGGAGGAGCCAGAAAGGCTAATGCGTGATGCTTCATTAAGTCTTCTGAATGCCTTAACAAAATAGACAATCTACAACTACCCAGGGCAACATGCCCCTAATAAACTGCAAAGAGAACAAGACAAATAGCATCTTTAAGATAATACGAGGTAACAGCCACATAAAACTGAACTGTGATTGCGGTCAAAAAAAAATCAACACTATAAAAATATTATCTCCCTAATCAGTGTATCAGCTCTCTGTGTCTTCTCTACTCAAATTCTTCTGATGCAACTAACATCTAGTTGGCAGAATAGGGCCCAGAGAAGCTGGTTGGATGCTGGCATACCTCACACATTCATTCATAGTATCCAGAGCTCTCCCAAATGACAGAATTTCTGGTTATGGAAAAATAGGCAAGAAACCCCCAGCATGGCTATCACAATGCAGCCTATACGGCCAGCACCAAGGAAAAATAAATGTATTAAATTGTGAGCTAAACATATTGTATTTGGAACTACTGAGGGAGATTATAAATATGGATTCATGTCCTCAGCTGAATTCACTGGGCACAAGACAACAACTTGGAGTCACTCACTCTCTTTGGTTCAAGCTGCATGACATGATGGAGTCACTTTACTGATTAATTGCTTTTTTTTTTAATGAAAAGAGAAAAGATTCAGCTCTTTCCCCTAAAGTACATCATAGATAAACTTTGATATGGACAGAGGGACAGTTCTCTCAGAAACTCAGGCCCAGATCCAAAGAAGGGTCTGACTCACCTCTTCTGTAACTCATTTCTGAATGACTAGGAATCTCAGGCCAACCAGCTCAACTCCCAAAAGCAGTCAGCCTTCTCAGAGTATTAAGGATTTGAGGGTTATAGTATGCATTGTGCTGCCATTTACACCAGAACAAGAGAAAACTCGAGTGTGAAACACTGCTACATTTGTTTGCACCCAGTGGGGCAAGCCAATGGTGAATCAGGCTCCCCAAGACTAATTACTATTACTAATCTTGAATAATCTACTATAGTATTGGTTCGGCACACACACACAAAAAATCATAGTTTCACCCTGTTCTGGACACAGTTCATTGCACTTAGCAGAAAATGGCCAGGAATGGGTTTTTTCATCTCCTAATCACTGTTGAAGGCTTCTCTTTCAGATATGGTTCTCCATGTAGAGATCCACATCCTGATAACCTTCAGAACAGGTGGGTGCAACAGGCTCAAATAATGTGGATGAAGCAAGGTATACAAGTAGTACAGGCACAGGGCTCCTGCGACTGACCTGTAGAACCCACAGATGCATCTGATGCATGTATGATGCTGTTGAGTCTTGTCACGGATAATTCATGATTACTCCAAGGCAGGGATATCGGCCTTCATTGATGAAAACCAAGGGCAAATATAGGGAAGCCCACTCCAGCCCTGACAACGTAGCCTCACTTACTTTGAGCCAAACTCTCTCATCATCAAAGAGCATTTTCTCTCCATTTTCATTCTGCATATCCTCTTGGTTAGGGGCGCAGGGGAACCAAGCAGCAAGGGAGTGACTCTCCAGCAGATCTTGAAGGTGAGATTTGCATACCTGGAAAGGACAGATTTTCAACTTCAAAAATAAAAGATTTTCTGCCCCAGCTCCAGGCCATGCTGTCACCAGGGCTGGGCCTGGGATCTTGCACTGGTGACAGCATGTACATGATCCTAGGCTGCCCTACTCCATGGAAACTGTATTCAGCAACTGGATACAGGAGCTGCTGGGAAATGGAGTCCAGCCACCAGCTGGCATAATCCCATTAATGTCATGGAAAGGTTTGCAACTCATACCAGCTGAGGATCTGACCCAGTAATAGCTTCACAGAACCAGCTTCCAAATAATCAATATCCAGGGCCAGGTGCTCAGCTTAGTCCTATTCACTACACTGATTTACACCAGATGCAGTGTAAAATTTTGACTCCTCTGACTTAAGGAACATTGGGTTTCAAGAAGCCTGTTCATTGTATGAGGGCAGTTCAAAGCAACAGGGAAACAAGGGACTGCAATTCAGCAATTGTCTCCAAGCTAACTTCCCACTTCCTTATCCCTTTTAGAAGAAATATTTCTGTGATTCTCTATATTTATCTGAAATCCATATTTGGATATTGATGATTATGATGACTGCTCCAACAAAGTGCCAGGCATTTTACAGGTCATAGATTTTCATAGATTTTCATAGACGTTAGGGCTGGAAGGGACCTCAGAAGAT
>NW_017728993.1:62286401-62286763 GCF_001723915.1 Gavialis gangeticus
AGGATCCCAGCAAGATAAGCATCCAATTTGCTCTTGATAGGTCAATATAAGAAGCAATAATAGCACTTAACACAGGGCATCGATAGCATTATCCCCATTTCACACAGGAAAAATGAGACATACAGCAGGGAAACAAATTTTGCCCAGGGAAAAAGCCTGGGCAAGCTGTTCAAGAAAATTATTCTGGCACACATCCAGGAGAGGCCAGCAGGAAACTGCACGCTCAGGGGCAACCAGCACGGGTTCATCAGCAGCAGGTCCTGTCAGACCAACCTGGTGGCCTTTTATGACCAGGTCACTTAATCATTGGATGCAGGGGTGGCAGTGGATATAGTTTTCCTAGACTTCAGGAAGGCTTTTGA